>NW_021620713.1:3240425-3378266 GCF_004785775.1 Grammomys surdaster | reverse complement strand
TATATATATATATATATATATATATATATATATATATATCTTTCTGAAAGTAGTTTCCAAGTAAAAATTGACATTTTAAATTGTGATTGAAAGTCGCAGTTTTCCCATTATCTTTTTAAAAAGGAAAATAGAAAGAAAGAAAGAAAGAAAGAAAGAAAGAAAGAAAGAAAGAAAGGAGAAAGAAAGAAAGTTTTAAGAGCTTTCCTGTAACACTTTATGTTTTATGTTACTTGTTATCCTGATTTATATTTAAATTTCTCTGATTACATAATCCCCAATAGCACAATCCCCGGTGGTAGTTTGTTCTACTAACTGAGTTCCATCAAGCCAAGTACTCTCACAAATCAATGACACTCAGGCCTAAGCTACTTCTCTTCCTCCATGAAGAAAGTGTGTTATAAGGTAGATGTCTTCTAGGACATCAAGAGTAAAGTTTGGCCTTCCAAGAAAGCAGTCACAGCCTGGACTAGAAGAAGAAAAGCTATTATAAATCAGTGTTTAATAGTCTCTAAAGATTGTCTGTATGTATAAAGACTGAGCTGTGAACATATTCACAAATGAAAGGAAATCTGCTTTGACAGTAACTAAAACTCTCAACTCCCAAATTCAACAACAGAGCTCTCCTCCCATTCAGATGAAATCCCTAGAGTGTGATGTAGGCACATTCTCCACCTCCTCATGCAGTATCCATCACAGAACAATTCCTTTTGTACTGATGTGAAAAGGAGAAAGAAAGATAAGAGGAAGAAATGACAGAAGGAGATAAACTTTGAGTATCCCACATCACCTGGAAACATTTTCAGGCAAAGATTGTTTCCTCTTTATATTTGTATTTGCATTACTAGTTAATTGTCAGAGAATGAGGGCTGTCAGTCTTTAATTTATGATGATGACAAGAAGTATGTGCAGACAGGACCAAATTCATAAGACTTGGTTAGAACTAAGCAGCTACACTGAGTTTTCATTATTATGAATGTAACAGTTACTCGATTTGAAGTAACTTAGAAGCAAACATGATTTACCATCACATTTTTGGGTATTTTGATAAAATAGAGACAGTTACTGATGGAAGACCTCACCCCACTTTACGTAGTTACCACTTTATGATTTTTAATTCAATGTTTGTTAAAGTAAGGAAACATGGAAGAGGTTAAAATTGAATAATTTGAATCACAATGGAATTTGAAGAGTAACTGATAGGAAATAGCCAGTAGTGTGCGTGTTCAATTCTTAGTAATGGTGTAACTTAATCAATATGGTTTCTCTAAGGCCTAAGTTATCTCATTTTAAGTGGTAATAAGACCCAATAGATGTAAATTTAATAGTTTGAAACATATATCAAAATATAATTGGGATTATTTTATTATATTAAATCACAATTAATAAAATACCCAGTGATATGCATTAATATCATTCCTTTCTTGATATGCTTCTTTAAGCATATCTATTTGGGGGCAAGGAGATGATTCAACAATTACTACTCTGGAAGAGGAGCCCAATTCCTTTTCCAGTCAGTATTCTACAAGACAGCTGACAGGAGTCTTCAACTCTAGTTCTAGTGTGTCTGATCCAATTCTCTACCTTCCTCTGGCTCCAGACACACACGGGATGCACATCCATGCATGCTGGTAAATCACTCATGCACATAAAGGCAAAACAAATAAATCTTTGTGTCCTTCATTTTTCTGGAACTCTTTGTTGGCTTGATTTGAAACAAGAAGAGAGAGCCGGAAACTCCCACACCTTAGTAATGTTCAAAAGGCCTTCAGAAAAACTGGTTGTTTTTAAGATTTGTCTTGTTTGTAATTATGTCTGTCTCTGTGAGGGTATATACATATGAGTCTAGGTGATTTCAAGCCTCCAGATGAAGATGATGGGAACTAAATTTGGGTCCACTGAAAGACGAGTGTATGCTGTTAATCACTGAGTTAACTCACCAGCTGTTCTAGTTTGGTTTTCTTTTGCTGTGCTAAATTCAATAATCAAAAGCCAAATGGAGAGGAGAGATATTATTTGGCTTACACTTCCAGGTCACAGTCCATGAATGAGGGGAGGAAGAGCTGGAACAGGAGCAGAAACTGTGAAGGAATATTGCTTGAGGGCTCACTCTGTGGCTGATGCTTTTCTGGTTTTCTTATACAGCTCAAGGTGATCTGCGTAAGAGTAGTCCTTCCACATGAGCTAGGCCCCTTCACATCAATCATTAATCAAGACAATCTCTCAAACACATGGTCACAGCGCCTTCTGATATTTGAAATCTGTCAGTCGAAAAAGTTTTTTATGTTTGTTTCACATAATGTCTGGCCATGTACTCCCTTTGATCAATGTGCTTTTCTTTCTTTGTCTCATCTTTAAGAGGTTATCTCCTACTTATCTTCATATCTCAGGTTAAGCATTTGCTTGTTTGTTGTTAATTGTTTGTTTGTTTTGTTTGGCTTTATCCAAAACTCTTTTATGGACCTGTCTGCACTGTTACCACCAGTCAAAGGTGAATTGTCTTTTTAAATATCCTCACAGACCTATTTCTTTATTCTGTTTGTGATTATGCTTGTGATGCTGTTTAAGCTTATCTATCTCATGCAACTATATCAAAATTGAACTACATCAAAACCTAGGAAAGGTTGTCTGGCTCTATTCACAATTGAATAGCCAGCTCTTAGAAGAGTTTCTTACCAAAGATGAAAACTTCTTACTAGTGATTTGGATGCATGTCCAAATTAATAAGATGTTGGGTAGATGAAAAGATAAACAAATGTCGTGCGATATGAGGAGATGACTGGAAAATTCTGCCAGGCACATCATGACAAAGGCAGAATTGTCATTGTAACTGAGGGTGGGCATTGAGTGCTTGAGTCATAGTTCTGGAACAGATGAGATGAGAGGGATGGATGAAATGCAACCTTGCTTGACTAACTTAGAAACTTAGATTTTTCATCTTGCGGGCTTTGAAGATTCAACTTAGACTATTCCAATGAATATTTGCTTATTTATTAAGATAACCCAGAAGCACTTGGGGATGAAGAACCAGACATAGAGAGATTATTTAGACAAAGGCTAGGGAAATGCAGATCTGATTATGGAGATACACTATTCAAGAAGTACCTAACCAGAACAGTCAAAATAAAAATTAGCTACCATGCTGTACTTGTAAAGGAGGTACTCACAGTGACTGATATATACAGTAAGTGAAGAACATCCAAACATAATGATAGAAAGAAATGCTAGTATGTCATGAACATGGCAGTGGTATGTTAAGTCATTCAGGGATTGTGTTTTAGCCTTTAATAATTTTATTTTTATTAATAGTTTTAGAAATATGGCTAACTAAACTATGGAAATGGCAAAATTTTTAAAACAGTGAAAGCAGCGCACAGAATTAATAAGCAGGGCTTATAGAAGTTTACAGAGATGGAAGCAACAAACACAGAACCGTAAGAGTCTGAGCTAGGTCCTCTGCATATGACTGAAGATATAAAGCTTGGTGTTATTTTGGAATTTCCAACAGTGAGAGTAAGGGTTGTCTCTGATTTTTTTGTTTGTTTGTTTGTTTGTTTGTTTGCCTGTTCTTGGGACCCTTTACCTCCTATTGTATTGGCTAGTCCAGTTTTAATATCAGGCTTTATGCCTAGTCTCATTGTAACTTGTTTAGTTTATAGCACTGAAAGGCCACTGCTGCAGCTGCTTCTCTTCCTCCACTGCCTCCTCCTCTTTCTCTTCCTCCTTTTTTTCTTCCTCCTCTGCCTCCTTTCCTCTTTGTCTTTTTTTTAAAGAAAAATGGTAGAGGTGTGGATACCAGAGAGAGTGGAGGAGGGCAGAGGAATTTGATGGAGTGGAGAGAGGGAAAACTGTACTTTGGAAGTAATATATGAGAAAAAACAAAAATTGATAATGATAATTATAATAATAATAATTTAATGATTATAATAAAATTAGAAATCCTTAGTCATTATTTAATAATTATAATTAATTATTTAATTATAAAATAAACAAGACATTATTTTATTTATACAAAATAAAAATAAAAATTGGTTGATGGGAAGTTTAAAGATATCACCTCATGAAAATGATAATGAAAATTTTCCTGACCTATTTGATAACATTTAATAATTATATCTTAGGCAATTTCAAAATTATTTGTACTTTTAAAATATATTTTAAACAATAAGATAAAATTTCTAGGAAATATGTAACACTATTTGATGATGATATCATCTAATGTCTACTCAGTTTCTAGGAAGATTTATGATCATTTATTTGTTAATTTATATCCCTGCTAATTTATGTATGTCTGCTCATATGTGAGTGCACAGAGGCCATAAGATGGTGATAGTCTGGAACTGGAATCAGACTGTTGTGACTTATCTAATATGAGTACTAGCATTAATGTATATGAAGACTATTTATATTTAGTGTGGCTTGTTAAGTACTACTCCATGACTGTCTTGCATGCACTTTCTTTTGCATGGTAAAATATAGCCAAGAAATATTCCATGGCAAGCAAAGTGGGCTCCATTGTGTGAACGTTGAGATTCTCCTTGACTACTGGTAGCTCCTTAGGTAGTAACTGATCTGTGCCTATTCTCCTCCCCTGCCACCTGTCCTAACCTAGCCTCCAATTTTCTTTGTTCTATTTTGAAACCTGAAATATAGACTGCTGATAATCACATCCCCTAAACCACTCTATAGTTTGTCAACTAATAAGATCTAGTCAATTAGAACACATGCAAGAATTTAAAAAATGGAAAACAGAAATATTGTTTCTAAACCCTCTGTTCTGTGGATTCTTCTGGAGTTTTGTACATTCTAGTTCCACTATGCAAAATAGTGTGTTGACTTTGCTCTCAATAACCAAGCAGTTCTGGGGCAGCTAATGTTTTTTGTTATTGGTAATCTGGGTATAAAACTAAGTTGTTGCACTGTTAAACTTTTTCTAAAATAAATTTTGTTTCCATAACTATGTTCCAATATTACAAAGCCATGTTTTCAAAGTTATTCCACCCTTGTGACTTATAGGGCTAGAGCAAGTTATGACTTTGGATGTTCACACTTCTAAAATGAGGATGATAAAGAGATGAACTTTGTCACAGTCCTCTGAAGACTTGGTGAAGAAAAGTATATAAACTACCCTCTACAGATTAGTCCTCAGTGATCTGACCAACATTAGGAAAGAAATTAAGTTTAAAAAGTTATGTTTTCATGAATTATGTTAAGGGAAATGTTTGGGTTTTATTTGATAATCTTTTGCAGAGAGACTGGGATGTCCTAGATTCTACATTCTATGCCAGTTTTCTCCTCAGTGGCCAAAATAAATATTGGCCTGACAAGATGAGGTCTACAGGTCAGGACTTCTTCATATCCTAGTCTATAACAGTTATTTCATACACTGTCATATTTGTAAAACTTACATCAACTTATATCTGTAATCAGCTATTTGGAATTTAAATTACTCTTTTAATTACAGACAGAATTTTCAATTTTAGACTCCTTTATCATCATATATGTGAGAGAAATTACATATATTCTTATTTAGAAAAATCATTCTAAAGCCATATTGGAACTATCAGTTATTCTCAGTGTGCAGATTTTCTATATGTTGCATAAAGGAACAACATTATTGATACTTTATTTAATGGTCAATTCATATGGAATGCAATGGGGCAATACAGTGTTGAAACAAATCTAGAGTAAAAAAAACAATAGAAAAATAGAATATATATATGATGACAGATCAAAGATTATCTATGACATCAAAGTCTAAGAAAGACTGTATTATATAGTGGCCAAGAAGTCAGGGAAAAAGAAAGTGCTCTAAGGAATGTATCAGTTCCTCTTGAGCTGTCCATCTACATCAGATCAATAGCTCTTCCAACCATGGGACATTCAAGCTTTCAGCTTGAGAAATTGAAGTTCTCAAAATAAGTCAGGGTTGCAACACAAGTCCATCATGGCGTGTCACCGAAATGAAATGAGTTGTCTCTTGCTCGATTGATGACTGACATCAAACCAGAAGGAAAAACAGAATAAAATAAATGAGACAAGGCTTTTGAAAAGTTGTTTCTGACACTTCTGTGTGCAAAGTTTACACCGAGGAGCTGTGCTACGCTTAAGCACATGCATAACTTGCCTCATGGTAATGAGCCTCACAACATTCTGTATGGTGCCCATGAAACAAAGGAGAGAGTCGTCTGAGGAAAATTGTTTACTGAAACAATATTTTTCTAGGAGTACAAGAAACCCAGAAATCATCAGATTGGGATGCTTATGGCCAACACCCAATGACTGGGAGAAGATGAGAAAGGCAAGGGTGGGAACAGGTTATTTTTAAAGGCAAAGTGATGATATAGATCTTACATAATGGCCAGACCAACACACACTGTCAGTGGCCTATCCTATAAAACACAGTTGTAAGGAGAGAAATATCAAAGGCTGTTCAGCATATGTCTGCACTGTACAGCTACAGAGACCCCTGTAGTGCCTACAAACAGGCCAGTGAAATCAATGCCTGGTAAAATTGCTAACTGAGTTTCATAGGGATGAAAGGAAAAGGAGGGGGAAGATGTTGCTGCCATTCTGCAAGTCTGCCTGATCCACTGTTTTTCAGGCTTCCAAGGTGATTGCATTGAAAATGCTTTCCACCAGTGTATACAGATGCCCTGGGTACACTGGAGACTTATGAACTTCAATGCCTTAAATGCACAGGCTCTTTTTTCTTTAGTTATTGCCTGGGGCAATGAAAGTAGACCGGGAAGCAATGAGCATCTTTGGATCAAAGGTGAAGAATGCTGTGCTCAGAGGTGAGATGGCTGAATTGCCTAAGACCTGCTCCTTCTATGATTTGTAGTTAACAGCTTTTGTCTCCAGGAAATTCTAAACCTTTGACAACTGCTGGGATGTCTAGATCGAAGATCTTTAAATCAGTTTCTTCATAGTCTTGATATGATATTATCTTCATAAATAATGGTTTATTTATCACTAAGGCTAATAAAATGTCTCAGTCAGTTCATCTCTAAAATGGGATTTTTCCCTTTAAAGCTGATGGTATAAGGGCACTGGTGGTAATGATAACTAAAATGATTCCATAAGAATTCAAAGATTTGACCTCAAAATATTAATGTATACAAATACCTCTATTCTATGTACCTGCTGTGCAAAAATCAGAGGCTCTACTGTGAATTAAGTGCAGCTATGTGATGTTGCCTGAATTAGCACTCACTCTGTTATAAAATATATAATTTTGTATAGAATTCCTGAAATATATACAGTATTTACTTCAGTGTAGCTAGAGTAAGCTTAAAGTACAGCTGTAAATTAGTGTTGAGAAAATTGCAATTGGAATATAATGGAGCACACTTGGAAACACATGCTAGCGACTCTATGGCCTAATGTGTCCATAGATGCAATTGCATACATGAAAGCATGAGTTCCAATAAAGCACGTAGCAAACGCTTCTGACTTTTTACGTAAAGTGGATATTTGAACCAAAAAGATTTTTTCTGCCCTAAGTTGTTATTAAATGAATAGGTAATTATCACTTCCTAACATCCCCAACACCTTGTCTTCCTCTCCTTTCGTTCTGACATGAACAAATGTTATCCCTACACACATTCACAGACGTCATATTACAGTCATGAAGAATTGTCAGTGTTAATCTGGATTTTAATTTCATACTAATAAGTTTGCAGATGTTAAGTTTATACTGCAGTGATATCTTAACATTTGATCCCAATCTACCTACATTTTTCCTAATTTGTTCCTTTCCACTTTATTTACTATCACGCCCTGCTAGGTACTGTTATTACATATGGGGTACTAAGTCATATCCACCTGCTTGTGTGTGAGCTGAGATTTGAAGTCAGACCTCCATGATTGTTCAACTATCACTCTTACCAACTGAGTTGTCTTCCAAGTCACATATGTTTATTTAAGCAAATTAACTTCTTTCTTCTAACTATAGACTCTTAGGTAAGAATCAAAAATGTATTATCACAGTGAAAAGTTCTGAACTCAGTTTTCTGAATCTGTGCTGTCTGAACAGGAAATTATATCCCTTCCCCGATGCCCACATAATATTCTCAAAATCCAAGTTTAAAATGAGTCAGTGTTTTTTAGTATGTTCTTGCTATATCCTTGAATGACTTTAGCTGAGGTATAAGACCTCAGCACACAGTGGTAACTGGTATCTGAGAATATATTACTGGCACAAATCCTCTTAAAGCAAGAAACAAGATTGTAAAAGTTAGGCTCAAATTTCTAAGCATTTATTTGAAAGAAACTGTTCTTAATGTGTATTTTTTTTACTTCATGGAGAAGGTAAATAGTAGCCTCGTCTTCTAGAGGATCTGTCAAGAGAGTTATTCATGTTGTCTAGCTTGTTATCCTCCCCTGTGTTCATATCCATGACTGGATAATGAGCCTCAGGAAGAATTTCAATCACTTGATATTACTAATTTTATATTATTCCCACCTGCTAACTTCCAGCATGAACTTGAGCTTGTTATAATGCTCTTTTGCATGGCTGTATCAAACTCTCTCTCCATCCCTAGGTAGGGCTCTGCCTATGCACGCTGTGTTCTGCTCAATGCAAATGTTTTTCTTTCTTTCTTCAGCATCTCTCCTCACTTCTCTCTTAATCCATACAGACAGCATGTTTCTATGTTATCATCTATTCCATAAGACTGTGTGTTCTTTGTCCATTTTCATTTAATACCTTGACTGCCATCTCCTTGCTGAAGTTTGTCCCTACTTATCCAGCATGCTCTGCCATGCTTATCCACCTCAAGTAAGCACTGAACAGTGGGAAGCACTTAAGAACATATGACACCATCCGCTGCTAAACCTGTTTTGGGGGAAAAAAGGACAAAATCAAAACCTGTTTTTCAATATGTTTGATAACAATGAGTGAAGGATGAACCACTATTTAGAGCCACGCCTACATCACTGAAATGTTCAATTCAATAAAGTAAACAAAACAAAACATATTAGGGCAGACAAGTACATCAATGAGGTAGAAAACTATTTTCTGAATTAATTCAGAATATATGCTACATATTGGGGTGATATTATATCCACATACAAGTTGCTCAGAAGTGAATATTACAGGAATGAAATAATATTTCTTACTATGATGGCCTTAAGATACATAAACAAAATGAAAAGTTGTAGCTATATAGAATTATCAGTTAAATCAGGAGACTAAAAATGTTCTTCTTCAAATTGCTTAAGCGGAGTGTATAGAATGTTAAGTTTTGCATAGATTTTTATTAGTTTGATAGATTGTTACAGACTGAAATAATGAGAAAAAAGACAGGAAAGAGAAAATGTGGCTACAGAGTAAAGAGTTAAAAAATTGCTGGGTGTGAATCACTTAATTTTTTTCACTTGTCTCTTTGTCTGAAAGATCCTTGTCCAGTGGATCAATTTGTCATCAAGGAGGTAATCTATATTTACTTTACAGCAGGTACTGTAGCTCTTAACTCTGCATTTAGCTGATTCAGCTCCTAGCTAAACTACTTTGACCTCAGAAATATTCCCTGCTAACTGTCCTCCTGTTCACTCCAATTTGTACTGCCTAAATGCTTACTGCTGAGTGTCCCTCTGGCCATTTTGAAAGGTGTTTCATCACACTACAATAAACGTGAAATACGGATGCACTCAAAATGGCACACACACACACACACACACACACACACACACACAGCACCAGCAGCAGCTGGATATCGACATGGGACTGGAAAGGAGCATTTATTACACTTTACTTTTCTACCATTGTCTACCTTTGGCAAAGGAAGATTGTAAGGGTCCCTGGTGGTCTATGCTGATCAATACTACATGGGAGTTAAATTAGGCCTCAAGTCAAGTACACATCAAAGTTGGCTGAGATACCTTCAACCTAAAATCCCTGGAAAATTTACATTTTTCCACTAAGTTAGCCAGTAATGGAGTGAAATGGGTGAGAAAAAAAGCAGCTGTCTCATTTGTATCTTACGTCCTTGTCCAGCAAACCTGGTCCCATAGTTTGTGTCTGTAGATGTGTCACAGTATAAAGCACTAAGACCTTTCAAAGTCTCAGCTTAGAAACATTGTTGACTTAATACCATGCCTTCCCTAAGGAAAATACAGCCTCATGACATCAAATTTAAATATATGAGGAACTCTGACTGATTATCAAGCTTTTCTATGTGTTCTATTTCAAAATTGTCTTCTAAATCCTGAAAGTGGCTTGGAAAACAAATGTACTTTTGGACAACAGAAAATACTAACAACACTTTCACGTTTGTTCGTTCTTAGTTCTGAGTCACTGCATCTATACTAAACATAGGCTAAGTAGATAGCCCTCTAAATGCACACTTCAGCATTTTTTTCTGGGAACTTGTAAGATTTATATGTTCTACCTTGCCTTTGTTGGGAATTTCGGCTAATGTCCTCCCTGTTGGATCCTGGGTACTTCTTGGATCCCTGGCATCTGAGACTTTGAAGGGGAAGCCCTTGATCCTGTGGAGGCTCAATGACCCAGCATAGGGGAAATAAAAATAAATAAATAAATAAATAAATAAATAAATAAATAAATATTTATACATTGCTTGGAAGGCATTTGATCTTACCTACAGATTTCACTAACTTCAAATTTGCTCCATTTTGTGTCTTTCACTTTTTAAATTTTACTTTATGTGTGTGCCTGCATGTTTGCTTGTCTAACATGTGTGTGCATTACTTATGCACACCAGATGAGAGCCTCAGATCCCCTGGAAATGGAGTTAGAGAAGGTTGTAGTCTGTGAATTCTATCTGGATCCTCTGGAAGATCAGCCAGTGCTCTTCTTAACCACTGCAACAGCTCTACAGCCCTGAAGATATTTGTTTTCTCAAATTGGGTCAGTCATATTCTTCCAAGGATTATTCTTATTTCCATTTAACACTGTACTCATTCTCCTCATAAATAGAACCTGGCAATAGTGAAACATCGTGTCCAAATTGCTCAGGTGCCTATTTAAAGTAAAACATTTGTGAAATGCTTTGCCTTGACTTTAGTTTCTTCTGCTATGCTAAAAACAGGCTGGTAAGTTGGTCAAATGTCGTCCATGGGTGGGTGGAAGACCCTGACTGGGTATTTGCAGAATGTAGAAAATCCCCTAAGCGGGTAGTTGTCTTGCAGAGCAGCTAGAGAAATTCATCAGCCATCAGTGCAGTGAAGCAAGAGCACCCCCAGTCTTGGAATCTCCCATGGTTTGTTAACATTCAGTGCTGTACCGTGGACTTCTGTTGGAAGAGTGGGAAGTCTGTACTGTACTCCCTGGGCTCTGTACAAAGGTCTCCTGTTGGAGAAGCACAGGAGTCCTCATTCAGAGAGTCTCCCATTGCTCAGCAAGGGCTGCTCACCTGTGACTCAGAACAAAGACATCCTGGGTGGGGAAGAGAGGAGACAGTAGCAAAGGATCCAGCTTTGCATTTTTGACACTTTACTGTGAAATGTCAAGAAAAGTTGTGGTCTCTTTGTTCCTGAGACAGAAACTCTGAGAAGACCAACAGGAAGAACCATGCTTCTGTAAATGGATTCCATGGTCTGTTGACATTCTGGGATGTGGCTTTGGAACTTCTCCCATGAGGAATGCAAATGCCCCAGTAACCGGAGGCTCACGCTCTGTTCTGTAAATGCACTGCTAGCTCTGAGCAACAAGATTTTTTTCCCATTAACCTTCCTTGAAAAACCCTTATGGTCCATGATGACATCAGAGGCATGGTGGTGTCCATGGTCTGTGCTGCCATTAGAGACCTGTGGAAATCCACAAGCCATGCAACCAATGGCCATTATGGGCAAAGAAGCTTCTTTTGTAGTAGTATTGATGACAGCAGACTGAGAATGAGAAATTGAGAATGAGAGACATTTAAGGCTTCTATGACAACCCATACCTCCAAACACATATACAACAAAAAAGAAAGAAAGAAAGAAAGAAAGAAAGAAAGAAAGAAAGAAAGAAAGAAAGAAGACAAAAGAAAAGAAACAATCCAGTACAGACAGGAAACCATTAAAAAGAGTGCTTGAAAATAGTGATAAAGATGCTGAAGTGCATCTCTTCACAGTTGACAGCTGGCTTCTGGCTCGGGTGGGAGTGGGAAAGGATTCAGTTATCTTTAAGAGGCTGGCCTGTGGGAGTTTGACCATACTCCAATGATCACAAGGGCAACACAAAATGTACTTGGTGGTTTAGGGTTTTGGGGGGGGGGCTTAAAAGTGTGGGAGGGTAGAGACATGGGAGGAATGAGAAGTGAGTGTGAGCAGAGTGCGTTGTTTAAAATTCCCAAATAATCAATACAAATATTGTATGTAAAGCAAAGAAAATAGACTGTGTTTGGTTTTTCCTGAACGCTGCCTATGGAATCCAATCGCCATGGTTCTCGTTTTGCTGGTAGGTGTAATCCCATCAGGATTTGTTTTAATCTTTTAAAATTATGTCTCCAAAGAGAATCAAGAGAAGCTGGCCATCTGCTCTGTTAGATGGGGAAACACTGACTCCTGCCTACCTCCAGAGACCTCTTGCCTTCTTCATTCTCTGATCCCAGATTTATGGCTGGCATTGTTTTTGTTTCCTGACAGAAGAAAATCTAGCAGTCTAATTATGTTACTTATTATAATTAGTTATTAATCTAAGATATACATGTGAAAATAAAGAGTTTCTCAAAATATCACCTAGCAAGCAGCCCCTAATCTTTAAACAAACTCCTTTCCTAAAACATGAAATTAGTTAACTATGCACTTGTCCACAGCATTGAGAAATGACTTGAAAGAAAGGCACAGGCAAGACTTAAAATAATAGGTTTGAAAAGTGCAAACAATTGACCACACAGCTAGAATTAAAGAAAACTATTTTGAAATAGAAGGCAGGTACAGCTTGGTACCTTGCCCTTGTAAGCAATTTGAATCCAATTTGTGGCAGAAAGTGCAGCTTTCCTGATCAATGGGTTGCGTTCAGCACAGCTGACATGCTACACCTGACCCAGAGCCAACCTGGCTGGGGATCTATTAGTTATACCTGAGGCACTCTCCCTGGCTTTTATCTCCAAGTGCATCTCCTAGGATTACAGGTACTTGAGGCTAATTAGGTCTGCTCTATTACCTGCCATGAAGGCCCTCTGTTTCTACTACATCCTGTTTACCTCCCAATTTCAATGAGATAATCAGGGTTCCACAGTGCAGGAACAGTAAAATGATAGCCTAGTATGCTGCTCTGGCTGCCTTTATCTGATAATACCATGCACTGGTGCACACTCACCACACACACACACACACACACACACACACACACACACACACACCCTGGAGGGTAACAGAGATAATAGCCGGACTGACCTGCTACAATTTTACCTGTTTGCTTTGTTGCTTTTCCTCAGAAGTCAGTCCCCTTTCCAATGTAATTATGTAATTAGAGCTAAAGACTACAAACAAACAGAGATTTGCCCCCTCCCCTTGAGCTCTGAAGTGAAACCGTTTAAATGCTAAGCTTCTGGAAGCCTACAGATCCTGACACATGGTGGCAGACCTGACTTACCTCCTGGATTCTCAAAGCAAAGGAAGCAGGAATGGGCAGCAGGGTCTGCCCTGTGTGTGGCATTTGTTCAAGATTTTGAAGATGCGGTTTTGGTTTCCTTCAAATTAGCACTTTCTTTAATTGTATGGCATATTCATAATATCATAACACGTTACGATCATGGATCAAAATGGACTCTTTGAAAATACGGGTCTCGTTTTTATAACTACCCTTTATTATAGGAGTGCCCTTCTTGCTTATTATATGTGAGTTACAGAATAATTATATTTGTGTGTACAGTCAAATGTTCTGTTACAATGAAACTCTCTAAGGCCAAACCAAAAGATTTTACGGTTAAAATCTATTTTTGTAGCTCATAAGGTAAATGGCCTTGTGAACCCACTGTCTGCGAACAGCACATGTACCTTGTGAGCAGCAGCGGTATCATTGTACATTCTGGCTTTTGCCGATCCTTTTGTGGCTAGAAGGCACCAAAGTCTCAGAAGAAACCTCATGCTCTTTTTTATGTGCTTGATTGTAAAGATCTGTGCTTCCTCAGTTATACCCTCTATCTATCTTCCAACTCACTTCATCCTGTTAATAAATCCACTGTAGACTGTAGAAGAACTTCTGCCTCACCCCAGTACTCCACAATAACTCTTTGGGCAGGATTTGCTTCCATTACTTCTTACTCTCTCCACTCTTACTCCTCATTGTCCCCAGCCAAAACTCAGCCATTTTTTAATAGGGTCTCTTGACGCTCTACAACCAGACTGAGTACTATGAATTTCTTAGTACTCAATTACACAGGTATATGCTAAGTGTGTGTGTGTGTGTGTGTGTGTGTGTGTGTGTGTGTGTGTATGTGTGTGTGAGTAAGTGTGTGTTTCTACTATGACAGGGCCTAATGGACATTTTGTCACTAATGCTCCAGCTATACAGAATCTTAGAAACAGCCTGAGAGGGGACTGGAAGAGTAAAAATGGCCCACACTCAGAGCTGAAAGAGTCTCAGACTCCTCACTTAGGCTGACCAGTAAAGATGAGGCCAGACAGTTAGAACTACAAGAAAGGAACATGTCCAGAATCTGTACACAGAGGTCTTAATCTGCTATGTGTGTGCACATTCATGGTACAGTCCATGGACTGAGAAAGAGATTAGACAATTGAAAGCACTGTGGTTCCTGTAGGCTATCTTGGGTACACCTACACATGACTGTGGACGGGCTGCTTGGTGAAGTCTGAAGACTACTAGAGCAGAGAACTTTGTGTTGCTCATAAGCCATGATTTCTGAGAGCAGTCCGCCCACATAGTTAGATTACCTGACCACTAAATCCATTATTTTCTTATTTTTTTTTTTTGGTAAATAAAGTTATTCACGAAGAGGTTCTGTCCTGGCATCAGACTCAGACACTTTATGGGAATATGACACAGTTAAATCAAGCTTTTATTCTCATGGTTTTCATGATTTTGGATTTTTGTTCTAACAATATATTTTGACTCCTCAACTGTACTCTAAGACATCTACACAGCTAGGGTAGTCTAAGTGTTTGCCAAAATTGGTAAACTGTGGGAGATGGTGGTAGAAAATTCATAATCTGTCATATTGATGATGTCAGTGACTTTAGGGTGTTGAGTGATATTAGTTCCTTTTTTGGGTATAACTTTTTCTCAGTGAATACTGGTGCCAGACTGTGCTCTTACTTTCTTCTCCTGGGACATATGTTTATAAAAATACAGATGGAAATAAAAGCAACATATGAATAGTTTAGCTAAACTGAATGGTAGACTTCACTGCAGCATTTGACTCTTCTCACCAGAAAATGATGTTCTTTGCCCTCTATCCTGTTTAACTGTGGTTGCTGTAATAAATCACTGACTAAAATCCTTAGGAAGGAAAGAATTTATTTGGCTTCAACTTCCTAATTATGGTCCATCATTAGAGGATGTCAGGGCAAGATTGCATGCAGGAATGGAGGCAGGGACCATGGAGAAAAACTACTTACTAGTTCACTCTCCATGCCCTACTCTTTTTGTTTTCTTATACAACCCAAAGACACTTGTTCAACCATATGCAATGGTCTTGGCCCTCCCACATCAATGACTAATCAAGAAAATGCTCTATAGACTTGCCTACAGACCAGTTCGATGGAGGAAATTTCTTATTGAGGCTCATTCTTCCTTGATGTGCCCAGTTTGTGTTAAGTTGAAAATCAAAATTTTCAAGAGACCTGTAGAGCCTACTACCATAGGCACTAGAGAGGGTTTCATGTCCCTGGGGTGTGGAGTGTTTGTCTGTTTGGTTGTTTGTTCAATTCACACAGCATACACATCAATGAGTAGCCCTAAGTGGTTGTGCATTAGATCTTATAGAAAGTTTCTCAGACAAATATTTAAAGTGAAGTTTGATATTTAAGAAGAAATAAGATCTCAGAATTATTAGTAATGTACTCATTGCTATAGGCACACTGAAGTGAGGAGAACTTACAATTAGCCAAAGTGCCTAAAATATAGCATACTCTTTTCAAAAACAGTAAGTTTTAAGACCCTGCTGGCTTTACAATGTGATACCTTTCAGTTTGAATTGGTACACTGCTGCTCAGACCATCATAAAACTTTAAAAAATTATCAAATCCCAGGGTATTAGAAGTGCACTTTGACTTTTCTCTAGATTACAATACTCAGTATCCTCAATGTTTTATAATGTTCTGAAGTTTGTAAATCTCAAGCGAATGTATAAACGATCCTGACTTTTTGTCTTTAACATATTACCTAAGGGAATATGCTCCCTCTCCCCAGCAGACAGATGCTGGAAATACACGGCTTGGTATACACATGAACTAACCTTGTAATGGATATTTGTTCTTCTCTGTTCATAACCTGGCTTTATGACAAGGTGAGGAGGAAGGAAATGTTGCCGAAGGCATTTACAAGCCTTACAAAGACTTTATTAAGAAGAAAAATACCCACAGCTTTACAACGGGTCCATCTAGGTCTTTTACCATGTTGCTCTCAAGGGAAACCAGCAAGATGAGAAATTTAAGCACAAAGATCTACAAAGGGAACGTTATAATGTAAAGGATAAAGTGCTTAAAGAGGCTTTTTTTTTAATCTTCAAACATATGGGATAATTAGCAACTTCAGGAAAATAATTTTTCTTTATCAAGGTCAAAAACATTCAGTTCATCTAGCCCACTCAGGTTTATGTTTTTGTTGTAGTTGTTTTACTTTGTTTGGTTTGTTTGTTTGTTTGTTTGTTTTTTGATTGATTGATTAGCTTTTTTGAGATAGTTTCGATGTGGGTCTGGCTGTTCTAGAAATGACTATATTTACATGGAAGGCCTCAAACTCAAGAGATCCACTAGCCTTTCCCCACTGAGTTCTGGGATTAAAGGGGTACACTATGATGCCTGGAATCACTCACGTTATAAACATTATATAACTCATATAAAACATATTTTATCATTGTGAAGTATATTTATGATTAACAAACAACGAAGATAAGGTTGAAAATCTTTAATTATAAAAGTTTCAGTAATATTTTGTTACCCAATGTTTTAAGATTTTATATCTCTTTACTACTAAATGTCTATATAACAAGGGGAAGTTAAATCAAACCTGCTATTCACCATATACATTCGTACTAAATGGCCTTATTAGTAGTTTATTTAAATTGTCAGCATAAAGCTTACCAAGGAGAAAGAATTCTTCTGGTTAAATTTTAACTTATATTCTAGCATTTTTATACTGAGATTTGTTCAAAATGCTAAATATAACTTGTTGATAAATGGATTGCCTAATAAATACACGGCTTTGGGTTCAATGTACAATTACACACACACACACACACACACCTACTACTACTAATACTACATTAACCTTCTGCGTGTTTAAAACAGTAGAATGATATATACCGTGAAAAAATGAAGAATTAAATCATTATATTTAAAACCCAAAGAATGTGAGTGAAAAGGAGAAAAAACTGTTAGGTCTGGATGTGTCAATTGTAAGTTTATTAGACTAGACAGCACATTGTTGCCAACTTCTCTGCTATCTGAAGAGGAAATGACTTACATACATAAATGAATTATTCTAAATATTAAGTAGATAATAAATACAGCTTTGAAAACATAAGTAGTGTTCTATATTTATCACATTTGAAAGTAAAACTCAATTACTCAATACCTTATATAACATGTGTAGAATCTAAACAGCATTTCTTCTTGTAAATGTTTAGGAAGGTAGACATAGAGATGCATTTCTTTAATACCTGTACCCAGGAATCAGAGGGAACATTATTGTTAGTTTGAAACAAACGTGGAGTAGATACGGAGGTGGGGCTAGATACATGTCAAGTTGGCAGAGAAAGGGTATATATATGAGGATGCAGTGCATAGAAATCTCAAGGAATTAATAAAACAGTATATTAAACAAATACTGAGCAATGAGATCTTACTTTTCCTTCCTTTTTATTTCGCTAAATTGGTTGGGAAAAAAATCTGTTTCTCGAACCCTAGAGGACATCCTGACAGCATGAATTTGACAGCATGCAAAAACAAAATACTTTCAATGAAGAAATGAAAACTGTAAGAAGCAGCACAGAAAAATGACAGACGCGAGAAACTCAAAGATGTCACTAGCAGAATGTCCTCCTGAGAGTCCATCAACAGATACAGCATGAACTCAGAAAAAGACAGAGAACAACGTGGAAGGATGAGAACTCAAATTGGAGACTGAAATATATGTGGAGCTATTTCGGGAAAAGACAAGCCTGTAAGCACTGAGAGTACATTAGTCATCTAAGAACATATCTAAAATGCTCAGGGATACCTCTCTCTCTCTCTCTCTCTCTCTCTCTCTCTCTCTCTCTCTCTCTCTCTCCCCCTGTATTGAGTCTGTGTGTGTGTGTGTGTGTGTGTGTGTGTGTATAACTATATAGATCGATACTACCCTGAACCTCAAACTACTGACAGTAAAAAACAGACAAAGAAATACTGCATAAGAAAAAGCCATATATTTCCAAAGATAAAGATTTTTAAGATAGCCTCTCTGAAGACACAAAGGCATAGAGATAGTGAAAGGTTATTCTTTGCTATGCTGAAAGAAGTAAACCAAGAATCAAAATGGTCACAAAACAAATTACTATAATGTTCACACCAAGAAATCAGTTTGAAAACTCATTCTTATCACCTTTTCGTCCTCTGGACTAATTAAGAATGGGTAAAGAAAGATAAGTGTGTGTGCGTGCAAACACATACACATGCAAATTGTATGAGACAAGATGCAGTAACATTCCATCATTTTATATTTCTTAGAGTACAAATATTTAACTAACTCTTGGCTATCTTACTAACTACAAAAATGATCTATTACTTATATACATGATATGAACAAAAAACATAATCCACAGTTGTTATTTTTTCTTAATTAAATTGCCCAGCTCAATCTTAGCTCTTACCTGCCAGAAGACCATGAAGGCTACCTAGGAAACTATTTTACTCTCTCTATTTCGCCAACCTAAATTCAGAACACCAGTAGCAGTCCTCCTCTTTGTCAATGTCTTCTGGGGGTCTCACATACTATCTCCTCCTGCCCATCCTCTATCATCTTATCACTGCGTTCTAGATCCTAACTCTGGCAAATAAACCCTGATCAACCATAGGTCATGCTTGCAAGATGATTAGATAGGTCGAGCTGGACCTTCTCCACTCATTTTATTCCCCCAGAACCAGTACTCAAGTTTGCCCTAGCGTGGCAACAGCAGAATATCTCCTGTTAGCATCCCTGTCCCCCAGCCTCCAACACCAGCAAGTATTTCTCATGAACCCACTAGTTAAACAGGCCAATAAGTCAGAGAACACACAATCAACATACTGAAAATCCAGAGACAAAACAGAAACCAAGGAATAAAACACCATCCAACAATGATGAACCCAGAAACCAGAGGTTAGACCTATCCTCACTTCAAATCCAGATGCCACGACACCAGTGTAAGAACACAATCAACAACAGCTAGAGCAATATGTCTCCACCAGAACTGAATTATCCTACCACATCAGGCTCTAAATATTCCACCATAACTGAAACACAAATAAAATACTTTAAACCAATCATATCACGATGATAGAGGTCCTTAAAGAGGATTAAATATCATAAAGAAACTCAGGAGCTGGTAGAGACTAGACATAGTGGACAGCAGTGAGGAGTGGAGAGAGGGGAAACTGGGAAAACTGTGGTCAGGATGGATTGTATGAGAGAAGAATCTATTTTCAATAAAAATAAATAAATGTATACAAAAGAAATTTTTTAGTCAGGCAGTAGTGGCTCACACCTTTAATCCCAGCACTTGGGAGGCAGAGGCAAGCAGATTTCTGAGTTCGAGGCCAGCCTGGTTTACAGAGTGAGTTTCAGGACAGCCAAGGCTATACAGAGAAACCCTGTCTCAAAAAACCGAGAGAGAGAGAGAGAGAGAGAGAGAGAGAGAGAGAGAGAGAGAGAGAGAGAGAGAGAGAGAGAGAATTTATTATATTTGTTTATGTGATGTGCTACTACATCTTGTAGCATGAATGTTACTGTCAGAGAAAAGCCAGATGAGTTGTTTCTCTGTGCAGCTAAGTGCTAAGTGGAATTCAGGTGGGGAGGTTCAGGTGGCCATGCTTGGATTCAAACACCTTTACTCCCCAGGCTCTTGGCCCTTCTCTCTTAGAAACTCTTCTTCCTCTAATAAAAGGGATCATTGACAATAAAAATTCACAATGTTAAAATTAAAACTACAATAAGTGTACAGAAAGGACTTCTAAGGGAAAAGAAGTTGAGGAGTACAAGGAACACTGTTTTAATGGA
Source organism: Grammomys surdaster (assembly GCF_004785775.1). Classification (NCBI taxonomy): domain Eukaryota; kingdom Metazoa; phylum Chordata; class Mammalia; order Rodentia; family Muridae; genus Grammomys; species Grammomys surdaster. The sequence goes on along the minus strand of NW_021620713.1, from coordinate 3,357,901 downwards.
AGGTGAAGTTGGAAAAGAGGTGGTACATGGGACTAAAGCAAACTCTATAAGCGTAAAGATCACCCTGAATCCATTAATATATGCGAAATGTTTACACTTTCAATTACAAACGTTTTGAATGTATTGTAAATGCAAACGATGTCTCAGAATGTTAGGATATACTTGAGGTAAAGAATAAGAGAAACAGACTAGAAAAAAATACAAGTTAAAAAATATACATAAGTTCAATGGCAGTAACACCTTGAAGCTGTGTGTTTTACTATTGTAGTAAATTTTTTCTTTTCAAGGGAATAAAATCATAACACTGGAATTATTAAAACAGTAATAAATAAATTATCTAGAAATGGGATATTATATAGCAATTTCTCCTCTTTGAGTAATTCCCTCTAGGAAGGAATTAGAGACTCATGAGACTCAGGAAGTAAATACCTCCCAAGTCTCAGGAAGTGCTTAAAACTAACAAGATTTACAAGGTCACCTCTCAAAGTTATGACAAGAGGAGACTCCAAGAAGAAGACTGCTCGGCTAGTGGCCTTGAGAAAAGATTCTCTCCAACCTGCATGGCTGCCTGCAAGATGGGCAGAGAGCTCCTAATTTGCAGCTTTTACAATGTAACACTCAAGCTAAGATAGACTTTTCAGTGAAGTAGCTACTGAGTTCTTCCTGCTTCTCCAAGTAATCCCCAACCATACTCTTGTAGGTAACTCCAACAAAATATTGGTTCCATAAGTTGCACTTTGGTAAAATGATATCTTTGGTCTGTTGTCTATCTGGGTTGAGTAGACGTTTGCTCATGTCTCCTGGGTGGGGGATGTTAAACAGCATAGAATTTTTTTTCAAATAAAAAGATTCAGTAAATGCCAAACAAGTGCAAGCAATGCCACAATAGTACATTTTTTTCCTAGGGTTTGGGTTCAATGACAGAGAACTAGTGATTGATTATGTTGGACCATGCAGGGCTGAAACATTAATAAATTGATAAGTAGGGTTGCCCTTCTGAAGCTAAACATCTTCCTGACTACCCACAGAAGTCAGAATACCCCAGTTTATCCATACACTCCTGATTCTACAAACACATCAGATTTCCAGACACCCTCATACATACTGTAGTATAAGAAAGCAAAAAAAAAGCAAAAATACATAAATAAATAAACAGAAAGAAAGAGGGAGAGAGAGAAAAGAAAAAGAAGAAACTATAGGGTTTTTATGTGTGTTCATTTTTTTGTATTTTGATTCTTTTATTTTTGCTTTAATACTAATGTTTATGTAGTGTTTTAGTTCTTTTGCTCTACAATTTAAAAGACTGCCTTCTGTTTTGATTGTTTATTTTGTTTTGTTGTTGTTTTGCCTTAGAGCTAAGAGAAGGTGGCAGCATTTTAATTTAGTTTAGTTTAGCTTAGTTTAGTTTAGTTTGTACTCAAAACAGCCAAGTAAAAAATGCTGTGGTGGAAGGACTGAAGAACACAGATAGTCCCTTCCTTACCTCTATCTGCCTCAGTTTCCCATTCCATCCTGTCCCTCTCTCCTTTCTATTTATCCCTACCTTTTTCTTCTGTCTCTTTTACTCTTCTTTCATTATCCTGAGTTCCATTCTCTTTCTTCCTCTGTTCCTTCTTCCTCTTCTCTTTCTCTTTTTTTGAAAATTGTATTTCAACTGTAAAACAGACAATTCTAAGCTGCAGACTGCTAAATGGAAATTATGTTTTACACTGAGAAGATAATACCAATTAAGATTGAATGTATTTATGGTCCTTACTGGATTTTGTTTTTAAATTTTCAGTTCAAAATTACTTTGCTTTCTGCAGTTATATGAAAACACACTAAATTCCAGCAGCTCAACCCCTACGACCATTTCCCACTGAATTGGGCCAATGCTTATGAATTTGATGGCATTTCACTCTGTGTATATATTAACTAAACTGTTGAATTTAAGTTAATCATGTGGAATTGATTCAGGAGAATCTTTTAAGTAAGCTTTATAAGGAGGAACAAGAACCTTCCTTATCAGAAATCTTTCAAGCATAATAACCTCGTCAGTTTGCACTATTCATGTTCTTAGAAACCAATGAGTAACACCACATATAACTGTAAAATGATAAACAGGTATTATGTCACATAGTACAAGTTGTTGGGGTAACTTACTATACAACAAAACAAAAGTAAAACAGCCTACCAACTCTGGTGTCTTTCCTATGTTTTTTTTTTAACATATTAACTTGTGTAATGAGTCATCTTAAATAGTCCCTTCATGTATGGTACTTTAGGTAGTGAGACCTGTTCCAGGGGAAGAGCTAGAATAGACAGCATTATTCTTTTCACCATATTTTGTTTCCTACTTGAGAAGAAAACCTCAGCACTGCAAGGACCATCCTTGTTGTCCTCTAGGTCCTTCAGGGACCCTACCAATTTGTAGCTATAAATAATAATCATTAAATATTTGGCAACTTATAAATAGCTTCACATTTAAAATATGCCAGTATTATTATGTCACTACTGAGAGTATCACATGACAGTTGTCAGAGAAAGTGAATCTTTAGCCAATAAATCAGCTGGTTCGATGGTATTTTGGATTTTTAACTAACATAGCAGCAAACTCCAGTTTTACTTATCACACATACAATTCAGCAGAGAGACTATCATATAATTTCTGGAATCAAATCCACGGATTCTCATGTTAATCTGACCCATTATGTCTTTAAACTGGTCGAGATACTTGTAGAACAATATTTATATTAGTAAGCTAAGGTGAAGGTTCACAGGTAAGGTAAGGCTGAGATGTACACGGTTTTGAGGCAGACATATGCCACATCATCAACTACTCAGGTAGACATACCACCTTTAAAGATGTAAGGTTGAGCCAAACAACCTGCTTAAAATTTGCACAGTCCCCTAACTACAGCCACCTGGCTTGTAATTATAGACTTTGTGATTAAATAGATGTAAGCTTGGAGTGATTAGTTATTGTGTAGAAAGTATTCAACTGTGGGCCACCTGACTTTCACATACTCTGTACCTTCCCTTTCAGTTGATACATCTTGCCTATTAATAGAATAACACCTGTTTCCTGATAGTCTTTCAAGTTATAGAGACACATATTTATGGCAAAACATCTGGGAGTAAGGTCCTTGTGAAGGACAACCCAATCTGATTCTTACTATCACAAAAGTTTCTCTGGTAGCTGCTGACAGAAACACTTCAGCTAGCTGCACATCACTCTTGAGCAAGCTACAGCAAACAAAGTGAACCCAGGGATAGTCTTTAACTACTGTGTGAGGATTAAGAAAATCCTGCAGCAATAAGGTTAGGATTTTTATTTGATCCTTCAGACAAAAAGCATTTCTAAACCTACAAGTGAGTGATGTAAACTCCGAGCCAGGGATGGAGTTACGAGTATTTAGTGCTTTCTTCTCATGTTGTCTCAGCACCTGCACATTTTTCAGCTTCTATTTCTGATCCACGGTGGCATGGGACATGCAGCTACCATGATAAACATGCAGCTAAAGAAACTGGACCATGGCAGGAAATGAAAGTGACAGTTTGTGGTTGTTTGATTATTTAATACGATGAAGGGGGGCTAGGGATATCATTCCTATCAACAGTGCAGCAGTGTCTGTGTAGAAAAATAAGAAAGCAATAAAAATAGTAACAGAAACTTCAGAAGAGGACTGAGACTTCTTGATCAACAAAACCACCTGTTTGGTGCCTTGATTGGGAGCAGCCTCATGCTGCAAGGAGTTATTAGCTAGTGCTTGGTATAGTGCTTAGCATCTTACCTTCTAAGGAAAGATGGATGAGATACTGGAAATCTGACCCTAAAGAGCTCTGGTCACATTCAGTATAAACATTCTAGAAAAAAAATAAAGTGTTAAACCTCAGATTTACTTACATCTTTTTAGCAGTTGAGATATGTGACTTTAAACAAATTGGTTTTCTTCTTTCTGCTGAATTCTTTATAATGTAAAAATGATGTCCTCATTTCTGTTTGTCCTCTTACGTCATATGAGGTATATGAAGGTGACTCAGCAGGGGAGGGGTACTGGGAGATAGTGGGCATTATACATGAGCATGTATCCAGCAAGAGGGAAGAATGAGCACTTAATGAATCTATACACAGCCCAGTGCGCTTTCATCTCCTTGTTGGCCTGAGACATCCAACTCTTTTAAGCCAGAATCCTTACAGTTTTCTCCTCCAGACCTATCGCAGTCTGATTTCCACTTCGAGCTAATCTAGTTAAATGCCAGCTCTCTCGTTTCCAGCAGGCAGCCTTGCCAATTGCCTCCTTTCTGGTAAGTCCCACTCAGCTCAGAAAATTGTGAATCTGTGGTGCCTGATGCTGCTTTTCTCCTTGAAATGCTTCTTTCCTCTTTTTGTTTTCCTTTTTCAAAAGAAAATACGTTAGAGAAATATGGCTGTAATTAGCAACTGACAAAAATATCTGGGCTTGAGCTGAAGTGGGAAATCACAAAGGTTAGTTACTTATTTTCTCATGCACTTACCATTTGTTCCCTATTCTCAGGGAAGTTGAAAGACCCGAGGTTCAAACTTAATAAGGCCCCATACTGTTTCTAAGAGTATTTACAACATGTAAAGTATAAGCCAGAGCATTGCTTATATTTAAATTTGTTTTCACTCATCTGAGCTATTACACAGTATGCCATCCCTAAACCTTTTATAATAAGGAGCACATGCTTCTCAGAAATGAGAGGAAATAAAATGTTCAGCAATTTGAGCTCTCTGGTACTGAGAAGGTGACAAAACATTTATACTTACCGGAACCATTGCACTGATTTGGCTCCTGCATTAGGCGGGACTGCCTCAGGCACTAACCTCCTGCTACATTCACGTTCTTGGGAATTAGCAGGTGAAGCAAATGGTCCATAGTGATGACAGCAATATCTTTCAAAAGACTCTATTGCACCAAATGGATCCTCCAAATGTAAACCCTCTTTCTGAACAATATCATTTTTTAATGTTTAACTGATAGGAGAGATATTTTTCTCTTTTGTTAGTAGAAAATTTCAAGAAACAAAGGATTCAGATATAGCAGACATTCTTCCTAGGCTTTAGTTGTCTAAGAGAAATGGAGTATTTTATTTTCTACTAGTTTTCTAAATATCTGTTACTGATTTAAAACTCCCAGATTCATGACAATGTATATAGAAGAATAATATGTGGAAGAAAGTGTAACATAGAACTTAATATTTTAAACCTGGATCATATCCACACAAGATAAATAGAAATGTTTTCCCTCTCTGAATCATGTCTCTGCTTTGAGTTTCATGTAAAGAGTCTTCTGATTGCTGTATTAAACAAACAGTTGTGAACTCTACAACAATTTTTATTTTGGGGGGCGTGGGTTGTTTTAGGCCGAAGTTTTGGTACTGTATAAGAAAGAATTCTTAAAGAAATATTTAAAATTTAAAAAATTTGCATACATGAAAAACAAGAATCTTTACCTTTAAATTATACTTATCATGCTACCTGTTGTGATTTCTAAAACTACTCAGAATATTCTAAGTGAATGAAAATATACAAATATCACTACCCAGTCAAATATTACATTTTAGGTTTCAAATATTCTATATCAATAATTATATAGGAGATGTTTATCTATTTACTGACTCTAGAATTTGCCTTACCATACTAAACATCACTGGTGACACAGGCATTATGAAGTAAGTAAAAACATAGAACCAGAGTAATTTTAACTTTGGACCTACTGTGTGTAATTTTCACAACTATGTTCATTTTATTTGGAAGCCAGAGGACATTCAAGCCACCACACTGTCAAGCAATCTGCCATCCTTCTGAGCCATCAAGCATTGTCTCTGTGCTATTTTCTACCCACTACATTCCCTGTCATTACCACATTTTTATAAGTTTTCAGGGTAATTATGAGTGTACAGGGTCACTAGAAACTTTCCTGGAGATGGTTGGGATTTTTCAATACATATACATACAATACACATATATATGTTTCATACATTGAGAACCTGAAAAAATTTTAAGTATGCATATGCTTAAACAGTAATAAAAAACAACATGAGAAACATCTTCCAAGATATCATTGCTGACTGCCAGGAAGCTCCTCCCTGGCACCAGGCAGAGTTCAGCATTGCAACTTCATCAAGAAAATAGCATTGAGTCACAACTGTATGAGAATCAAAAGACAATTTTCTTCACGTGTATGTCAAACTCTGTGAGAATGTGCCTAGCTATTATTATATGATTGTTGGTGTAGACACAAAATACCTTGGATTTTGGCCTGCTTGTAAGAACACTGGGGTTATATTAGGATATTTCTACCTTGCTCAGCCCCTAATATAACATTGAAAGTGGCCTGAAATTATTTATCTTTGTTCTTAGTAATTCAAAATAATAAAAGTAGTTATTTAATTGACCCGGACATTTAGTTTGCTATATAAGGTATTTAAAGTCAGACTGGCCATTGTCTGCTTCACTATACTACACTGTTCATGTCATCAAGGTTGTGGCTTTGTGCTGATCATACATTTTCAGCGCTATAGTTTAGAAAAACAAAAATATCCAGGAAAACAAGAACAAAGAAGACAATTTCAGAGGAAAAAAAATAACTTTGTAAAAACTGTGTTAAAATGTTAAAGAGATAGAGGTAGTGTTATACCTACTGGGCTGTGGAGTAACAGGGAACCATTCATAAAGACAAGAAAATGAAAAATTAATGTGAATTCAAGACGTTTTGGTTACTCAATCATCCAGAAATGGATGATGTGTGATTGACAGTGGGTTGTGGTTGTCTACCTTGGTCCTGTAGACTGTACAGGATGTACACATGTAGCAGATGCAGCAGCTTGAAAAGCTACAAGTGGAGGACACATCTGTTAAAATAAAGCTGCCTCAAAGAGAGTCATCATGAATTCTAAACACTGAACTTCAGCCTAAATTAGCTGAGTAGATTATTTTTTAAAAAATTTCAAGCACACAAAAATATAGAATGTCTTTAGCATATATTCCCTGTGGAGTAACGGAACCATCCATAAAGATAAACAAATATATACAAGATTATTGCTACTAAAACAAAGTCATCAAACATTTACAGCACTTCACAATAAGTATATGTTGTTTGTTATTTTGTTTATTTTGATGTTGTTGTTTTAAATCAGAGTCTTCATTTTTTTATTGGTTATTTTATTTGTTTATATTTCAAATGTTTTCCCCTTCCTGGATTTCCCACTGCAAGAAGCCTATTCCATCCCTTTCCCCCTGCCTCTATGAGTGTTCTCCCCCACCCACCCAGCCACTCCCACTTCACCATCCTAGCATCTCTCTATGCTGGGCCATTGAGCCTCCACAGGACCAAGGGCCTCTCCTTCCTTTGATGCCAGATAAGGCAATCCCCTACTACATCTGCTGCTGGAGCCATGGGGGTCCCTCCATGTGTACTCTTTGGTTAGTGCTTTAGTCCATGGCAGCTCTGAAGTGCGGGTCTGGTTAGTTGACACCGTTGTTCTTCCTATGAGGTTGCAATCCCCTTCAGCTCCTTCAGTCCTTCCCCTAACTCATCCCTTGGCATCCCCATGCTCGGTCTGATGGTTGGCTGCGAGCATCTCCCACATCTGCATTGGTCAGGCTCTGGAAAAGCCTCTTGAGGGACCACTATACCAGGCTCCTGTCAGCAGGATTTCTTGGCATCAGCAATACTGTCTGGGTTTGGTGTCTGCAGATGGGATGGATCCCTAGGTGAGGTTGTCTCTGGATGGCCTTTCCTTCAGTCTCTGTTCCACTCTTAGTCTCTGTATTTTTTTTAGACATGAACAATTCTGGGTTAAAATGTTTGAGATGGGTGGGTGGCCCCATCCCTCAACCAGGGTCTATACCTATCCCCTAGGTATGGTCTCTACAGATTCTATCTTCTCTGTGTTGAGTATTTCTGCTAATGTCATCCCTGTTGGGTTCTAGGAGCCTCTTGCTTCCCTGGTAGCTGGGACTTTCTATGGCTACCCCTGTTCCCTATCCCCTATTGCTACACAACTCTGTTCAATTTCCTGACCCTCTGTACTTCTCCCCCCATTTTCTCCCACACCTGATCCTACCCCCTTTTATCCTCTCTCTCATCTCATCCTCTCCTACCCTTCCCTCCCTCTACTATCCCATAATTATTTTGCTACCCCTTCTAGGTAGGACTGAAGCTTCTACACTTTGGTCTTCTGTCTTCTAGAGCTTCACATTGTCTGAGAGTTGTATCATGGTTATTCTGAGCTTTTGGGTTAATATCCACTTATCAATGAGTATATACCATGTATGTTCTTTTGTGATTAGGTTATAACACTCAGGATATTATTTTCCAGTTCCACATACTCAAAGGTTGCTCTAACATATAACAAGGACACATGCTCCACTATGTTTATAGCAGGCTTATTTATAATAGCCAGAAGCTGGAAACAACCCAGATGCCCCTCAACTTAGGAACAGATACAAAAAATGTGGTATATTTACACAGTGGAGTACTAAGCAGTTATTAAAAACAATAACTTCATGAAATTTTCAGATAAATGGATAAACTAGAGTCTTCTTAAACTGCCATGAGATAGCCTCAAACTTATATCTTCTCAAGAGGTTTCCAGTCAAAGCTGGGCAGCTTTATCTTACACTATATTTACTTATTTTCATTTTTTTTATGTAAGTTGAAATTTGCAATTAATATATCCTTATATCTGGCTTTATTTATTCTGAATTATTTCAATTTTTAAAATCTGGCTGTATTTACTGGTTATCAGATTTTAATTGCTAAGTATGCAGAGAAGATTTGATGTGAGATGGGATAATTCTTCAGCATGGGATTTGGAGAAGAAACCTGAAAACAGAGGCCCTATAGTTGTCAAAATATGCTCTAGATTGTGGCTTCAGCATTAATATCAGCCTCCCCAGGAGCAGTCAAGAAGTGTGAATCATTTGGCCCCACCTACTATCTCCAGAATATGATACTGTAAGTGTCCTAGGAAACATAGTTTTATAAAGACATCTAGAGAAATTAGAAGTACTCTAAAGCTAAGAATGGATTAATTAGACATTCTGTAAAACTATATTAAAGGTATTTGCAGGCAGCTAGAGACAAGCTGTTCTTGACTTGTATTCCTCTTTTGATTAGAAATATTGTTTTTCTGGGAAAGTGGGAGTAATGTTCATGGAAAGACATTTGTAAATTATCTCTAGAGTAATCCATGTCTTTGCTTGTAAGTTTACTAGTCATAAGTTCTGAAAGTCTGAATAACTCATCTACAATCTAGCCATACAAGAGGAATGCAAGCTCTATAGTAGTTGACAGACATGGAAAAAGGTGGTACTCTAGTCCACACATTCCAAACTACAGACTTAAAATGAGCAAATGTCTCATGGGATGTTGAAATATCTTTTAGTCATAAAGAGATAACATGAAATGAATCTTATAATAAAAGACTTGTTTGAAAATCATCCCATATTATGGGAGTATTTCTACACAAATAATTCATTCTTCAAATCTATGCCAAAAAGATTATTAACAGTAAAGGAAGCAAAGGAAAACCTTCTAAGTATTAATCATTGGCTTAAAATTAGAAAAAAAGGAAGATCAGCAATCTCCTTAAGGGTTTAAAAGAAAATTGTACTCAATTCAGATAAGAGTCAAAACTGAGCAGAGGGAAGTTCCAAGAGGCCTTGGATTTCTGTAACAAAGCTTTCTCTATTCTAGGGAGACCTTGACTAAAGTTATCTGACACGTTGGTTGTTATTTAATTTAATTTAATTATATTGGGGTTAGTTTTATCTCCAGATAGTCACAGAATAAAGACATTAGATAATGACAGCCCAGTGTTTTAATAAGGAAAGGCAAAATGAAATATACATGCACTATAAAAATATTATAAAATATATATATGAGTACATGATGCATTTTCAACATAGATAGTATTCATCTCAAACTCAGCTATTATACTTTTGTAGCATAAGGACTAGACAACAAAGCAGAGCTAATGAGAACATGAGTCTGTTAGATAGTGCCCCTACTGATTGATGATTTACTATCCTGACTTTACCAAGCTGGGCTGCTGATGTAGCCTCAAACTGTTTGCGAGTGGGTCCAGCTGTGACCTGTGCAATGAACTGCCAATTTCCAGGCAACACATAAGGGAGTTGCTCCGAAGAACCTTTCTAAACAGGTCTACTTCTCTTGTATTCTTTCTTTTCCACTATCTCTGGTGGGTGGTAGGCTAAAAGGGAGGTTAAAGCATTTAAGAACCATTATTAAAAATAGGTTTTGAAAAAACTAAAGTTACATCAATCATCGTCATTGACTTACCATTTCATATAGTGGCTTAAAAGTCATTTATCTGAGATGTAATAAGACAGTCTATTTAGTAGTCTTATATTGGATGTTATCCAATAGTGTATTATACTACTTATATCCTACTTACTTACTGAGACCCTTAAGAACTCATGGATCTGGGAGCCCTGAAGAACATGAAAAGCAGATGATCAATTTGAGAATATTTGATACCATTGCAAATACCTTGATCCAGGATACTTTCATGATTTCATAAGAATTGCAAGCCTCTCCAATGTCTGGAATAGTGATGGTTACCAAACCCAAGGCTAGCTCTATGTTGATATATGCCAAAAAATAACCTACAGAAGAAAATAATTTCTGTTACATCTGCACATGTGTACTATAGGATAGTTACAATGAAAATATAAAGGGGGGAAATCTAAGGTAACTATACAAAATTCAAAATTGTCAAAGGTTCCTGAAAAAATCAATTGCTTCATCTTCACACTGCTCCCAATCCAGCCATATTTTTGCTTCTTGAAGTATCCCATAAGTGAAGTGATGGGAATGCTTTCTTGAACTGGAAATACTTGTGTTCCAGTCTAGAGGTGAGGTGAATCACCATGTAAAATATTCACAGTAAAGTCAGAGGTGCACTAGAAACTAAGAATTTCAGCTATGGTTTCTTCCTTGGAAAATGTTTTTGTTTCTGTTGTTTGTTTTGTTAGTATGTCTAATTGAGTACTGAATACATCTGGGAGAGAGGCTGATCAATGAAGTCTTATTCTGGAATGTCTCAAAATCCAAATACTCATTTTTAATAGTGCCCTTTTAAAAATGTCTTAGGAAAGTGCAACTATTTTCCTAAGTACATTTAGGACATGGTTGCGTTGAGCAGTCAGGAAAGATTGCAGGTATTTATAACATCAAAACATTGGCTTTCCAACATAGAATTCAGTATTGCCTTTAATTTGAACATTTATTAAATTATTTACTTGCACGTGTGTTTGTGATGCATGCATGTATATGTGTAAGAGTTTCTGTGCCAAGGCCTTTGTGTGGGGATCAGATGAAAACTTTCTTGAGTCTGTATTTCCCTTCCATCAGATGGGATTCAGGGTTTTAACACAGGCCATGAAGCTTGTCAACCAATGCCTTTACCCACTGAGCCATTTTTACTGGCTTTTCTTCATTTATATTACTGCAACCTTCAAGTATGTTTGTTTGTTGGAAAGCAGACAAATACTATCATTTTTTAAAGAAGAAAGTAAAGAAATGGCAACAGTGGTAAGAAGGGGCCTCGAGAAACATGAGGCAGCTCTGGCTCAGCATAGTTCTGGATGTCCACAGTGCTATGATTACAGACATAGGCCAATCTATTTCTAAACAAACACCTCCCAAAGTGTTTCAAAAACAAAATAGTTGAGAGAGACTTGCTTCTTTCCAACAGTTCGTTATCCTTACAAATGTTACATGAATTCTACATTTATATCTGTTTTGTGTTTTTAGTCAGACTCTCTGTTGAAGGTTGTATTCTTCAGAAGGAAGATCCCATGGTAATGTCTGTGTAGTAGATTGAGGCAAGGCTCTAGTTCAGTGACTTGCTTTGGGCTACACACTCACATCTCTTCTGATAACATGCCCTTGGCAGCCTGTGACTCTTACTAGCCTGTACTATGCTCTTACACATCTTTCGCTGAAAAATGAGCCAGGCAACCTGTTGGCAGTCCAGGATCTGATCTCATATAAAATTGTTTAAGTACCGTCTTCTCTAAACAACTGAGTAAGTTTCTCCTCCCTTTAATGATCATTAAGTTTTGACATATTCAACTATACACCAACTATGTCCAGGTAAAATGATATATTGTGGGAGTAGGATAACCAGACATATATACATTTGGGGTTCTTATCAATGAAGAAAATCTGTAACCTCAAAATGAACTTTAGGAAGAATTTACTATTTACCATCTTGTGTCCATGTATAACTTACTTAGTATATGATCAAAATCAGATGTATTCTGGACACAGATATATGCAGATAAGTGGTTATATAAGTTAATCTGCCAATCATAATACATAAACATAAAAATTATACTCCTATTCACCAAGCTTCCATGTAAACCCATGATAGGTAGTTCCTAACAATAATAGATGTCTTTACCTGTGATGTGCTGCCAAACTTGACAGTATCTCCCTTCTAATATTTACTAGCACTTGACTCTGAATAAAGTGTTCCTTGTTATTTTTCCTAGCATGTATGTCTTTATTTCATTCTTAATGTCAAGTACTTGGAAACATCAAGCCCAAACCTCCACTACCATTAACTGGATGTTTGTCAGGGAGATTGGTGACATCCCACAGGTGAAGTAGGGTTGAGGGACATCCTACTGATGAATTTTAATCAATGATCTTGGTACGGTGACAGGAAAAGAAATTCTATAAAAGGAACTTAGCTGAGATCTGTCAGATTGAATACTCAGTAGCTAGAAAAAGAAATGTTTCAGTTGTGTGGGCAGCAGAGAGTGTCAATCCAAAGGAATCATTGTAACTAAACGTCTGTTTTTACATCCCTTAAGAGACAGTTAGAGATGCCCGATGTCTCTCTTCATCCTAGAGTTCTTCTTACAGAACAGTAAAATTTCATATATACTTCCTAGGTTTTTATGTTAGTTGATGACTTTTAAACAAATTCCTTCATTTACTTATGATTTAAGAGCCTACAGGACAAACAGAGGCCTTTAAAAAATCTACTTTATTAACAGGTAAATATTTTGTTTTGAATCCTCTGGGAGAATACTTTCAAAGGCAATAAAAGTAAACCAGATCGTTGGCAACTTCTGCAATCATTTGAAGACAATATGAGTCATGTCATTTTCTAAAAGTACTCATGTTTGTCATTAGATTATTAATTAATATTTGTTATAGGGAATGTGGCCTTGATATTATTATTTTAGATGTGTATATAGCTAGTTTTAATGTTTCCTGACTTCCTAACATAACTAAGGATACATGTTTTTGGCAATGAAGGAAACTTATAATCAAATTAAAAGTAATTACAAATGCTTCATCTGAAAAAAAGCAGGGTAGTGGTCACTTTAATACCAGAATTCAGGAGGGAGAGACAGGCAGAACTCTGGCCATTCAAAGCCACCCTGGTCTATAGAGTGTTCCAGGACAACCCAGCTACACAGAGAAACCCTGTCTCAAAAATCAATAAAAATTTAAAAATTAAAAAAAGTACCCTCAACCTAGAACTGACCTTAATACATGCATATAATCAAAATGTTATAAAAGCATAAAGGAGGAGGGGGATGGGACAGGAGGTTCTAGGGAGGGGAAATGGAGAAAGGGGATGGCATCTGTATTGTAAATAAATAAAATATCCAATAAAAAATAGGAAGCTAAATTAAAAAAAACAACAACAACAACACAAAAAAAAAATCCTACTGGTGATTTTGTGAACAAATATTTTCCATCAGGCACTGAACCACAGGCTGAGCATCGTCTGAATTTGTGCTTCTGATGATGTGTGGACTACATTTATATATAAAATAAGCACATCCATGCTATTTTTCAAAACAGCTGAGGATGCTTCATACTTACACAGGTCTATTAAAGCATTTTGTGTTCTATCAATGCCTTTTGAAGTGTAGAGTGTAAATGTAGGTTTGCTTTTGCTTGTTTTTTTTATTTTTTGCATTCTAATTACACAATGAATTTTCAAAGAAGCTTTAAAACTATGTATTAATACTTTTTCAGATACTATAAACAATCAAGCAAAAATGCTGCCATTACAGAGATATATAAAACACAGTCCTTGTCCACCAGGAGTTCAAATTCTAGTGGACAAATTGTGTTAAGGTTCAATGATTAAGAAAATCAATAGGACTGAACAAATGTTCCATTTTCCATTTATTTCTGTTGTCAAGAAGTAGCTACTGCAGCAACTATAAACTCAAAAATATTGCTTCAAGAACTGTTGAAAAGTACAACTGGAGATCACAATGTTCACCAAAATAGATTTGTAATTTACATTTCACTGTTTGAATAACAGAATAATTATTCCAAAAGGTAAGAATACTGTCTACCTGTCCCAACTCTTTATTTATTTATAATGTATTAAAATACATTATGAAGTAATGTATTTTAATTTATTTCAAATTCTCATATTTTCTTTATACCTATTAACAAGATTATGTGTTACTTCAATGCACACAAAAAATTTTGTGTCAAAATTTTGGTCAAATCTAACTCCATTTATCCCTTCCTTGTGTCATTTCCCAACCTCCAGGATTAACAATTCTATATTTATGCTGAATATGTGTTGTTCATTTGTTTGTTGTTATTTTAGTTTTCATATAAGAATCTGATCAATGGCTTTGTGAGTCTATGTCTGCATTATTTCATTTGCCATAATTACTTCAATACTGTCTTTTTTTCTCTACAAATTGGTACATTTATTTTTCTCTACAAATAACTTATTCTTTTTTTAGCTACTAGGGAATTCCTTGTGGCTATTATCTGTGCTGTCTTATACATTCATCATTGACAGACACATTCAGTGACTCTCCATTAGCTACTGTGACTAGTGCTACAATGAACAGGAAGGTTTAGATATCTCTTTGATATATTTATTTCATCAATTTGGAAACATACCCAGAAGTGAAAGAGTTATTCCAAATAGTTAACTTCTTGAGGTACCTGAATATAAACAAAGGGAGCAGAAACGGAGGAAATACATTGTACAATATTGGCCTTTGATTTGTCAAATAGAAATAACAGATTAAATAATGGAACACTGATTTTAGGTTTTGGAAAGACTTACTTAATTCACATTTTACCAAATAGTACTACACGTCTTCTCTAGCTATATCATCCCAAGCATTTAGTACTGTTTGTTTTTCAAAAATCATAATCTTAACAGAAATGGTCTAACTTGGTACATTTTTCTGATGCCTAATGATAATGAACACTTTTCAAACATTTGTTGATCATCTACTTTTCTTACTTTAAAATTTATCTTAAGAATCTTTGCCTTTTATGTGTGTATTTTCTTTCAGAGAAGGTCTTACTCTGTATTTTATGCTGTTTTGCACTTGCCATATAGCCCAAGCTATCTATAAACTCATAACAATTCTTCCTCCTCAGCCTTCCAATTGATTAGTGTATGTACCATCACATTCAGCTATACAATTTCAATTGGGTTACTTCTTTACCTGTTGTTAACTTTTAAATTTACTTATCTCTGAATATTGGTTGTTATTGTTCAAGATTGTTTGGATACTCAATGTCTTTTGCAGTATGAGTCCTGGGGATATATTGTCTATTTCTGTGAAGACTATCATAGCTAGTTTGATGAGCATTTCATTGAAACTACACATAATTTTGGATAGAACATTCATTTTAAAAGTGTTAAATCTTTTAATTCATAAACATGGCTGGCCCTGCCATTTGTATATATTTACTTTTTCAATTGGTCTCATTTAATTTTCACTGTAGAAATCATTTAACCTGATGGTTTGGTTTATTCTTATGGAATTATTTGCAAAAATTGTAGGTGGGATAAAGATTTATCATCAGTAGATAAAATATTGAATTTTGTTTATTCAGAGTGAATACTGACAATTAACATAATATATTTTTCAATTGTGGTCATTTCCATGTTTTTAGAAAAGTATTGTTTTTATTGTGTCTGTAGTCATATCATCTGCGAATAGGGATACTTTAACTTTGTTCTTTTCTATTTATGTTCTTTAAATTAAGATTACTGTCTAATTCTAGTGAGTAAAGCATCCAGTACTGTACTAAACTAGGATTCTGAGGGTAGGCATAGGAGGAAATACATTAATTTCCCTCCCATTCCACATGATGTTGGCCTTAGATTTGTCATATAGTGTGAGCAGGTGAAGAATAGAATCTCAGATTCTCATCAGAATATATAAGTGCAAAACTTTCCATTATCAAATTATTCTTAGAAGAACTAAAGTTCAATTTGAGGCTAGACGGATGACCAGAATTGCTATCATGGGTAAATTACAAGGTGGAGCAAGCTAGATTGTTAGTGCTACACCAGGAGGTCAACTCCAAATAATGGTTCATGGTCTAAGGCTAGGATACATACAGCTTTAGGATAAAATAATATACACTAGAGTATAAAGGAAGAAACTGGGAAGATCATGAAATTAAGAATCACTGCATAAAAAAGCAAAAAGAACCCAAATAATGGTCCCAAGATGGGAGGAAATAGGGTTGACAACCTTGGAGAGGCTGAAAACCAATCCTTGTACCAGCCTTCATCTGTCTCTTTCTCTCTCTGATTTTTCTTAGGGCCTTCACTACCTGTTTCATGCTCTATTTAACCTTCCTTGTCTTGTCTATGTAAAGGCAACCTTCTTCTTTAAGAGCTGTACATAGTCAAGAGCTGTACACAGCCTTTTCTATTGTAATAGAGTAAATCAAGTCAAGTAAGGATCTTTGCCATTTTAGGCGGTCTCTTCAGACAGTGAAACGAGGGATTTCTTCAGATTAGTGATGTCAATCTCTAGCTGTTTGATGTTCTTGTCAGTGCCCCTTCAAAGGTCTGAGTAGTATAAGTTTGGAGGCCAGCATCTGGATTAGAACTTCTAACAGCAGACATCACAGGTGATTCATTTTTACCTGGAAAGGAAAAAGAAGGGAATTCTCAGGGAGATTTCTCTTCCCTGGATGTAAATTGTTATTCATTGTATTTATGGTTGGGCCTGGCTTTGTGGGGGTATCTACTTTTTTTATTAATCTTTTTGGTAGCCAGTTAGCTGTGACTTCTGTGGTATCAGACAGGCATATCAATCCTCGGCCCTATAAGGGAACTGGGTCTGGGCCATTCCCTTTAAGGGTAAGAGGGTCCTTCCCCATATCTGTGGCAAACTTTTGTTGGTCTCAGTGGTGCCAGAGACAGTCAGCAGCAGATTTGCCATGAGCTTTCAGCTTTAGAGAGATAAAAGTGAACAAGGCATGATGGAGAGTATTTCAGGGGGACTCCTTCTGAGTGGGTACCGTTCCCCCTCTTTTGTTTTTAAAGCCAATTTTTCAGAGTTCTTGTAAAATCAGGGCAGAAGCGCCAACAGTCACTCCTTCCACACTCAGAGAGTTATGAAGACCCTATTTAAGGATATATAAATCTATATTAATAATCTTTTGTCAAAGGATGGTTATAGCACCGCCGACAACTAATCAGACTATATATCGATTAGTAATAGCTTCTTCTACTTTTTGTGAGTTCTTTTTGCTTTTTTCTGCTGGTCCCTGGCTCTCAAATAGGCAGACTAACTCTGTGATACAACAGATAAATAATTTGGTAGCAAAACCTACTCAGATACATTATCATAAGTTAGCTATGGAGGACCAGGAGACTCAAGATGAGGTTGTTACTTTATACAGGGTGTTTCCAAAACCCATCTCCACCCAACCTAAAATGGGGGACTTCTGCCCCTAGACCAAGCAGAGAGGAGCTACCCAGAACCCCCTTTGTCAGGCAATCTGAATTTTTGCTTAGGCTTCAAGGCTAAGCACTGCAAGGGAATATAAATAAAAGATAAAAATATCTATCTGGGTTCTCTGAGGGACAAGCCTGACTGCATAGGGATTGATGTCAAAAGTATCTCCTCTCCAGGAAAAAGACATCGGGACAGGTATGGCCCTTATGCCTCACTGGACAACGACAGGGGGACTGGAGCCATTACAAGGTCCCCTTCAAATACTGGAGGTCACGCCTCTATCCCCGCCTTTGCAAGTTTAGAATTGCCACAGCCCTTCTATACTTAGAGAAGGGAGGAGATGTCAGGGGCAGTCCTGCTTACCCACTGAAGCCCTAAAATCAGCCATAGGCCTAAAATCAGCAATAGGCCTGTCATACATGTATACTAACACCAAGTCTTGGGTCTCAGTGGAAAAACATTGAAACAGATGGCTATAAACTAATGTAAACAGGCAGCTTTTGTGGAAATTTACAAGCCTGAGTAGTCATAGACCTTGTAAATAGGTAGCCTGGACAGACAATACCAACTTAGATAAGGACAAGTGAGTCATAGGCAGAGTCATAATGACTTGTCCCCTGAACCTTCACCTAGCCAATACCAGGTTCTGAAGATATCTGTATTCCCCCTGATCACCCACACTCCAGTGTCTTTCCCTTCCCCACATCCTGCCTTTCTGTGTTTATAACCCTTGTGTGAATGTATTTCGATTTGAGAAAAAATAAATTAAAAAAAAAGAAAAAAAAGAATAACTGCACAGGGGTTTATAATTGAAGAAACTATATGGTCTTATTAAATTCATGTCATGTAAATGTATGGAATAATACAATTCTGACATAATAAAATGTAGTCTTAGTCTAAATTATATGTGAAAAATATTTTAGGTTTATAAAAAAACGATTAAAATGCATCACTAGTAAGACTATTCAAAGTCATGACTTTTCAACATTGAAAATAATATTGAATGATCTTACATTATCGATTGGAAAGTTATAAATATTCCATGAAGAAGATGGGTTAATATCATACAAAGAATTCTAGATGATGCACTTTCTTCTGGACATGATGTTTGAGATGTAAATCTGTGTTAATTTTGTGGAATAGACATAGATATTTAGACCACCTGAGAACTGTCTGGATTAAAAATAAAAGGAATCATTTTAGGAAAGAAAATAGCCTAATTAAGATAAGATTTTTGAAAATATATAGAAAGTAATAGGGAAATAAAATTGAATTAAGACACAGGTTGCTCAAGAAGCCATGCCTGCTATAAAACCAAGTAGGCCACCTGCCCATGGTCCTTCCCCACACTCCTAGTTCCCTCCAACAACCACTCCCTGACCAACTAGTGGTCATATCTGCCTGAAGACCAGAACTACAGCATTCTCTAGTTACTAACAGAACAATCATCAGTTTTCCCTTGCCCCAACCACTTCTCTATGTTGCAGCCACCAACTCCCTGTCCAAAACCAGACCATGCCTCCCAGAAAACTAGATAGAATGCCTGCCCACAAATTTCTTTCACTATCTTGATGTCTCACAGAATTTATTCCAAATCCTCCTTTACTCCCAGTGGCTATATTCTAGCCCCCAGTTCAGATAAAAACTCCCAGCTGGACCAGAGGCCACAACAGTTACTAAAATTCCAGGTCAGCTACCTGCCAGCAGATCTTTTCTAATCTCTCAGTTCCCCTATCTCACACTATCCTCAGTGCCTCCTCTCTTCCCTATCACCATATCCCAGTCCCCAACATTAGATAAAGAAACCACACTTAATAAGAAACCATGTGGGTCACCAGATATATAGTTCCCAACTTTATTGAGGCCCTCTGACCAAAAACAGGGGATACAGGCCAGAAGATGAGAGAGGAAACAGAAACCAAGGCACAAAACACCCATCCAACAAAGACATACCTACAAATCAGCATTTTGATCACTAATCACCTCAAACCCAGATGCCTAAAGACCAGATGCCTAAATATCACAATCAACAACAGACAGAGCAATGTCACCACCAGAGCCCAGCTAGTTAACTACAACAAGCCCAGAATATTCTAACACAGAATAAGAACAACAACAAAAAAAGACATTAAAACAAACTTTATGAATAAGAGAAAGGTACTTAAAGAAGTGAATAAATCCCTTAATATAATTAATGAAATGGCAAATAAAAAACTGAAGGAAATGAAAAATGGAAGAGTGGAGGAAGGATTGAGGAATACAGAGGGGTCAAGTAAAGAAGACTAACAGAGTCAACTAAAATGGGCCCTTGGAGATACCCAGAAACTGAGCATGCATGGGCTAAACCTAGGCTTGATTCACATATATAGCAGTTGTGCAGCATGTTGTTGATGTGGGGATTCTAACTATTGGAGCAGGTGATAACTCTGATCTGTTGCTTCCTTTAAGATACCTTTTCCCTAGCTGGGGTGTCTTCTCTGGCCTCATTGGAAGAGGATGTGCCTAGATGTGCCAGAGTGGGTAAGTACCCAGGAAGGAGGCTCCCCTTCTCATAGGGAAAGAGGAAGGGAAAGTGGGGCAGAGGCTGGGACTGGGTAGAGAGTAAGGATGGTGGCTGGAATGAGGACATAATTATAGGCAAGAATCTAAATTTTAGGCTAAAACAAGGAAGTAGGCTTCAAACATGAAAATGAATTTGGGCTAGGACAGGGAAGTTGGCTCAGATATTTTGATCATCCTGATATGCCCTTAGAAACAGTGATTATGGAGATATTCACAGAATTTTGTTTATTGCCTTGCTTGTTCTTTGACTATTTGTGGTTATTGTCCTGGTCATTCCTTGACTGTTTGCATCTATTGTATTCCTAGTTCCTCAATCTAGAACTAACCTTAATAATTGCATGTGATTAAAATGGTATAAAAGCAAAAAAGATGAGGGGGGGATGGGATAGGGGATTTCTATGGAGAGGAAATGCTGAAAGGCGGTAGCATCTGAAATGTAAATAAATAAAATACACAAATAAAAAATAAAATATCCAACAAAGTAGCAGGAATTATGAATTATTTGTCATTGCTATCTCTCAATACCAATGGATTTAATTCCTCAATAAAAAGATACAAACTAACAGAGTGCATGGGAAAACAGTATTCATACAAGAATCTGCATACAAGAATCACACCCCAGCATCATTAATCAACGTTATCTTGGAATATAGTGTTGGAAAAAAAATCTAAGCAAAGAGTCTTAAGAAGTAAGCTGGTATACCCATCTTAATATCTAACAGTATCTAATTTCACACTAAAATTAGTAAAAAAAAAAAAATAGAGAAGGAAACTTCATACTCATCAAAGGAAAAAAATCCACCAAGATATCATATCAATTTTTAACATCTATGCACTGAATGTTTCATATAAAAGAAACACTACTAACGCTTAAAACACATATCACACACTTACACACTGATAGTTGAGGTGTCAATATTCTGTTTTTATGAATGGACAGGTCATGTGGACAGAAACTTAACAGAGAAATAATAGAACTATCTGATATGATACACAAAATGTAACTAACAGATAACTACAGAAAATTCCACAAATACACAAAAATATTTACCTTATTTTTAGCACCTCATAGGACTTTCTGCAAAATTGAATACATACTCAGTCACAAAACAAGTCTTAAGAAAGTTGGCTCAGATATTTTGGTCATCCTGATAAGCCCTTAGAAACAATGATCATGGGGGTGTTCACAGAATTTTGTTCATTGCCTTGCTTGTTCTTTGACTATTTGTGGTTATTGTCTTGCTTGTTTCTTGACTATTTGTATCTATTGTATTGTTAGTTCCTTAATCTAGAACTAACCTTAATACTTGCATGTAATTAAAATGGTATAAAGAAAATTGAAATTACTTCCTGTATCCTATCAGACTACCACAGATTAAAGTTAAATTTCAACAACAGAAAGTCTACTAACTCAGGGAAACTGAAAAACTCCCTTCTGAATGACTAATATATCAAGACAAAAATAAAAACAGAAAATAAAGTTTTCTTAGAATTCAAAGAAAACAAATACACAACAAACCCAAACTTATGGGATACAATGAAAGTAAGTACACTTAGTTCATAGTGCACTGTGCCTACATTAAAAAAAAAATTGTAGCATAATACTAGTAAATTAAAAGCATTCTTGAAACACTAGAACAAAAATAAGTAAACCAAACTGAAAGGAATAGATTGCAGAAAATAAACTGAGGAATGATCAATAAAATAGAAAAAGGATTACAAAGAATCAATGAAACAAAGTTTGTTCTTTGATAAACAATAAGAGAGACAAAACTCTATCCAAACTAACTAAAAGAGAGAATCTCCAAATTAACATATTGTATAAAACTGTATTCGACAAAATTTCAAAATATAAAGGAAATGGACAAATGATTCGATAGATACAACTTTCTCAACTTAAATCAAATCAGATAAACAACATAAGTAGACACATATCTACCAAAAAAATTGAAGCAGTCATTAAATGTCTCCCAACCATAAAAAGCCCAGGTCCTGATGGTTTAATGCAGAATTCGATCAGACTTTCAAAGAAGAGTTAATTCCAATATTCATCAAATTATTCCACAAAATAAAGATAGAAGAAACATTACTAAATCCATTTTATGAGGTCAGAGTCACCCTGACACCCAAAACATACAAAGATTCAACAAAGAAAGAAAATTACAGAAAAAGTTTTCTTATGAACACAGATGCAAAAATACTCAAAAATTTACTCACAAACTGAATCCAAGAACACATCAAGATCATTCAACATGATTAAATAGGCTGTATCCCAAAGATCTAGGGATGGTTCAACATACACATACCAATCAACGTAATCCACCCTATAAACAAACTGAAGGAAAAAAAACATGTTAATCTCATTAGATATTAAAAATGTCTTTGACAAAATCCAACGCCACTTCATGATAAATATCTTAGAGTGATTAAAGACACAAGGGCTATCACTACACATAATAAAAGCAATTTACACCAATCTGATAGTCAACATCGAATTAAATGAAGAGTCCTCAAAGTTATTCCACTACAATCAGGGAAAATAGAAGGATATCAACTCTCTTCATATCCATTCAATATAGTATTAAAGTTTTAGCTAGAACAATAAGACAACCAAAGGAGATGAAAAGGAAGGAATCAAAGTATCAATATTTGCAATGGTAAGCTAAAAAAGACCCAAAAAATCTACCAGGAAGCTTCTGCAGTTGATAAACACCTTCAGCAAAGTGACTAGATACACAATTATCTAGAAAAAAACTGTAGCCCTCCTACATCCAAATGAAAAACAGACTGAGAAAGAAATCAGAGAAATAATTCTATTTACAATAGCCAAAACCAAAATAAAATATCTTGGGGTAACCTTAACTAAGCAAATGAAATCATAATAACAAAATTTGAACTTTTTGAATAAAGAGATTGAAGAACATATCAAAAGATGAAAAGTTCTCCCATGCTTATGGATAGGAAGAATTAAAATCATAAAAATGGCCCTCCTAACAAAAGCAATTTACAGATTTAGTGAAATACCCATCAAAATTCCAACAGAATTTTTTAGAGATCTTGGTTACAAGTGGAAAAACACAAATCCTGAAAACAATGTTCTACAGTAAAAGAACTTCTAGAATTATCACCACTCCTACTCTCAAGCTGTACTTCAGAGCTATAGAAATACAAATTACATGATATTGGCATAAAAACAGACACATTGATAAATTATATTGCATCAAAAACACCCATGAACACTTTTTTTTTTATGAAGAACTCAGAAATACACAATGGAAAAAGAAAACATCTTGAACCAATTGTGCTTGTCTAACTGGATGTCCTCATGCAAAAAAAAATGCAAATAGATTCATATTTATCACCCTGCACAAAGTTCAAGTCCAAGTGGATCAAACATCAGATCAACTGATGCAATGAATCTGATAGAAGAGAAAATATCCTTGAATAGATTGGCACAGGGGACTACTTCCTAAACAGAATAGTTATAGTACAGGTATTAAGATTGACAATAACTAAACTTCATGAAATTGAAAAGATTTTTTTAAGACAAAGGACATTATCAATAGGACAAAATGGCAGCCTATATAATGCAAAAAAAAAAAAGTTCTACTAACTGTATCTGATAAAGGACCAATATCCAAAATATCTAAAGAACTCAAGAAAGGAGACATCAACATATCATATAGTCCAATTTAAAAATAGGACACAAATCTAAGGAGAGAAGTCTCAATAGAGGAAGCTCAAATGTCTGAGAAACACTTAAAAAAAAAAGTTTAGCATCCTTTAGGGATTAGAGAAATATAAATCAAAACTATTTTGAGATTCCATCTTACACCTGTCAGAATAGTTAGATCAATGGACACAAGTGATAGTTCATGCTGGCACAGATTTGGATCAAAGAAACTCTCCTAAATTGCTAGTGGGGAAGTTTAACTTGTACAGTCACTTTGAAAATCAATATGGCAGTTCCTCAGAAAACTGATGATCAATATTTCTCATGATTGAGCTGCCCCACTCTTGGACATATACTCAAAAGATAGTCTATCCTACCACAAAGACGGACACTTGTTTAATAATGTTCATAGCAGCCAGAAATCTGAAACTAATTAGATGTCCTTCAACTAAAGAATGGGTAATAGAAAATGTGGTACATTTAAAAAATGGAGTATAACTCAGCTTTTAAAAAGAATAGCATCATGATATTTGAAGATAAGTCAATGGAACTAAATCATCTTGAGCACGACAATCCAGACCCAGAAAGACAAACATGCTATGTCATCTCTTATAAGTAGATATTAACTGTTAGGTAGAGGTCAATCATGCCAGCATCCATAGACCACAGAGATGCTGAGTAACAAGGACGGCTTGGCTTTCCATGAGATGGAGAAATAGAATAGATTTTGTGAGTATACTGGAAGAGGTGGGAATAAGAGTGGGGGATATCAGGCAACGGAGGGAGGAACAGAGGGAGAAAGAACAGCGAGAGACAGAATTGGAGGACATTTGGAAGTAAGTTTGGAAATATGGTGAAATAAAACTTTCTGCAACCGATGAGGATAACCCTAATGAGGACCTCTAGTAAAGGGTGATAGGGAATCTGAACTGCCAATTTTCTGTAACCAGGTAAGGTTTCCAAGGGTGGGACTAAGGCACCAACACAGACACAAAAGTTTTAACCTACATGCTGCCCTGCCTGCTGGGGCTATGGTGGCTCAGAGCTTGAAGAATTGGCCAATGACTGGTCTAGATTAAGTCCCACACCACATCAGCAAGCCCATGCCTGACACTGCTTGGATGGCTAGGAACCAACAAGCTAGATGGCCAGGGACCTAGGGTAGAATCAAACACAACTGGATTGCCTTGTTAAGTTTTTATATGAGGGTTTGTACCTAGTCTTATTTTAACTTGTTGGGGCCTGGTTAGTTGATATCCCTGGGAGGCCTGCTCATTTCTGAAGCAAATAAAGAAACAGTAGGTCTGGGGGAAAAGGGAGGTGATGAGGGAATGGGAGGAGTGGAGGGAGGAGAGGCTGTGGGGGAAATGTATTGTATAAGAGAATAAATAAAAAGGAAAAATGAATTAGAAATAAATAAACAATAAACATATAAATAAATAAATAAATAAATAAATAAATAAATGGAAAAGGATATAGGCTATACAGCAGGAAAGCAATATGAGATAGAGAATATATAAAATATTCCTATAAATACACTCAGGCTTAGGAAGAGCAATATCCAAATGATCTGAATGTGAGGGGTGGAGGCTAAAGCCTTGCATCTATGAATGTACTAGTAACTTGGAATAGTTATATAACTAAGAATGAAGAGTATCAATAATGTTGAAGAAGAATATCTTCTTAAACAGGCCGAATGTTTTGCTACATTTAAGTATGACTTGGCAGAAAACAGTATAATATAGGAAGTCAAAGAGTAAGGAAAGATGAGGAAAAAAGCAATGGAATTTCTTATAGGGTACTGAGGACTTACTATCTGGTGTCTCTTAATTTGGTGGTGAAATGAAGTTATAAGCTGAAAGGAACTAGGTTTCTCAGATAAAAGGTGGAGACAAAAATGAGTAGATTTATAACAGTAAAAATCATGAATACAGACAAGAGAAAAGACTGGGTTTCTAATCAGAATTTAATCCATCAGTCATGGCAGAATAACTATGGCCAGCAATGTGGAGGCCATCAGAGTTTAGACAGACTGGGGTCTGGGACATTCTAAATATGTTTCCCACAAGAACCAGGGAAAAATACTAATGAAACTCAAACATTCAGAATTGAAATAATGGACTATTTTTTAAAAATAAGATAGCTAAATTACTATATGTATACATGATATAAATCATATCATACATTTGTATATTGCATATATATATTATATATATACATACACACACACACACATATATATATATATCAGTTATAAGCTATGCAAGTAGGAATGACATAAAACAATATATTTAATTCACAATGTGACCATTGAAAGAATTTATCACTGTTTAATAGATCACAATTTGTGGAAATCTAGTATGGTTAAGAATTCACTTGGAAGTTAGCTTGAACAGGGGTTATTAGCAGTAACCATGGAATGTGACGAGTGCTGTCAATTAGAAGATAGGATTTGTCGCGGCACTGCTCTGAACTTCAACAGCATTCTGACTATGCTCCAGGAACATATATCCCAATAAATGGAGAGTGGCATTTTCTGGACACTTGATGATAGGGTCAAGGGGTTGTGCTGTGTATGGTTTGCCTTACTCTTTTAGTCAAGCAGTTATAAAACCTGCAGTGATTTAGATGAAAATGTTGTGGCTCCAATCATAAGGAAGGGCTTCAAAGGATATGTTACTAACTTTAACCAACCTTAGAGGAGATAGGCAGAGAGGACTGTTACTGGAGACACAAAAGAGAAAAGTGTTCAGCAGTTTTATTGTATAAGATGGGTGCTTGGTACAATGTGCCTTGGTAAAGACACAGTTTTATCACTTCATTATTTTCCTTCCTAATTATGTTTTAAAGGTGTTAATAAGAGCAAGTAAAATGACACACGAGTGTTAATAGATTGTACAAGAATCAGAAATTCTCCTCAAGAAGTGAGTATCCTTAGGGAAGAACCAGATCTGAGATAAGGGAAACAGGAAACAATTTACTGGAGAGGTTGGGGCACAGCTGTGTTTATTGATTCTTAAATTGAAGATCAGGAGGACATAGGAAAGGATGGTTTGTGAAGGAGAACAAGATGACACTGTGTGGTTTTAGAAGAGAGGCCTGTGGGACAGATCACAAGTGTGCAGGTGGGTAGCTGGAGCTTCTTGGTTGTCTGTGAAGAAGCCTTGAAAGATGAGTGAGAGAGCTGCACATGGACTTCTTCAGGGTCCACAAGAGCCTGAAAGTGATAAACTGAGCCTGAGTGGATCACATGGATTGACAAACAGCTACTACTGGTATCCAGTGAAAACTATATGTGCCCGAGTGCATGTTAGTGTGTGTGTGGGCACACGCGCCTGTGTACATGTGTGAGCATGTGCATATGTGTATATGTCTCTCTCTGTGTGTGTGCATACACATATATGCACATTCACACTTCTATATGGTTACTTTCTGAGAAATAAAAGATTTTTCTGAGCTTTTTCAAGAATATTGTCTAGTACAGGTTCTACTGATCCAAACACCAATCACAATCAATTCCTTGTCAGCTGTCATGTGCAGAGTTATCCATACACACATGTTGCAGAACAGAGATTTAAAGAGTGAACATATGATCCACAACATTCCAACCTCCCATTCAAGGGAAAAAATACTCTGAATTTTTACTCTGTTGATAATGAATCCTGGTGATTTCAGACTCCAATCTTTAAGTCAAAATAAATTACCTGTTTATTCTACACTAGTTGTGTATGATTTGCCCTTCCTAATAAGAATCAGACACCACCTTCCCTTCTCTCTCTCTCCCTCTTTCTCTCCCTCCCTCCCTCCCTCCCTCCCTCCCTCCCTCCCTCCCTCCCTCTCTCTCTTTCTCTCTCTCTTGCTCTTTCTCTCTCTCCCTCACTTTCTCTCTCTGTTTTCCATTCTTTCTAAAAGCCACCAAATGACAAATGTCTTGGGTTTTTCGATTAATAGAGAGTTATTGTTATGGTTAATCTTGATTGTAAATTTTATTCATCTGAAAAAAGTCAAAACACCTTTTTTAGATGTTTCTATATGAGTATGTGCCAGAAAGACTTGGGATGCTGGGAGAAGAGCCTTCGCAGATTTGGTGTCACTTTCTTGTGACCCAGATATTAGGATGTCAGAAGAAAAAGCCCCATTCTGGCTTGTCTTTATTTCAAGCTGCTGGAAGTTTCTAACTCTGGTGCTGATGTTTCTTCTATTTTTCACTGATGTCATACTTGAGCTTTTATGGGTCCCACTACAGACTGAAGTAAAATTGATTACCCAGCATGTACAAGACTTTCAGTACCAAGACGGGACTGCTGAAGCATCCAGTCTCATAGAACTTGCAACTATCCTGTTCTCAGCTTCATCATCCTCGATGGGCAGTGTTGTGCTACTTAACTCCTACCAGTTTTCAGTCATTCTAGTAGTTCCTAAATGTGTGTGTGTGTGTGTGTGTGTGTGTGTGTGTGTGTGTGTGTGTGCGAGAGAGACAGAGAGAGAGAGAGAGAGAGAGAGAGAGAAAGAGAGAGAAATTCTCTTTGTCCTTTTCCACTATATACAGAAGGTAGTTGAACCTTTTGACACTGAATAATGGCATCATCTGAAAATGTACTAGTTTGCATTCATACTCATCTTGAGATGCATACAGACCCAGGTCATAGACTGGAAATGAAAGAACCTTGCCTTATATTGTCCTTAATTTCTAGGATGGGACCTCTTTCAGAACTTAAATATAAGTAAGTATAGTTTTTTAGTGAAATACTGGCTTAGTTGTAGAGAATCAAATTCTCTATTCAACATTCAAATTAATACTCAAATTCCATATAAAGTTTATTCTAGAAAATCAGTTTTCTGAGAATTGACCCCAACTCATTTGACTTCAACAGTCATTATAGCCTGTAGGGGAAATATAGGTCTTTATATAGCTCAACTCTTAAACTGTAAAATTATTCTGAGATCTGAGCATCTTCTAGTAAAAATCAAAAGGAAAATTAAAATTCTGGATACAATGTACTTTTCCAAGATTTCATTGTTTTCTTGTTTATTGCATAGTTCACTAAAATAATGACTATTATTGGAAATAGGTCATTTGTTGTGGTTTTATAATATTTTAAATTCAAACTATCAAAGTGATATAGTAATGACATTGGATCTTTGAAATATATCTGGAACATTTCTTTTTAAAAACAAGTTTCTAGATATCATTTAATAAAATCCAAAAGGAATTATTATGTGATTATTTTTAGTCAAATATACTTTGATTAGTTTTAGTTTATGTATATCTATAAAAATTTTTTTCAAATTATGATCAAACTCATATTTACTTTATAGAAGAACATGCTACTTTAACTTTAATTATTGAAGAATAACTATTTTTATCTACTGCAAACACTTATATATGTCGATATATATATGTAAACAGGCATATATAAATCTCAAATTTGGTTTTCACATCCTAAATGAAAACAGCTTAGATATTTTTATTTCTATTTGCTTTTCCTATATTTCTTTTAGGCTTCAATGAATGAACTCTTTGGAGATTTTTTTCCTATGTAAATATTAGTTTTATAGTAACAATAGGTGCTTGTAGATGGTGCCTTGTTATGTTTTCTTGTGGGTTTGTCCTTAGGGTCCTCTAGTATGGTTCGTGTTGTGACTTTGTGCTGTTCTAGTAATAGCCAAGAACACCTGGAGCCAGTTTTCTTCATTCCTCTGACCTTATTGCCTCCTAATCCAATCTCAGGATACATCTTTTCTCTGGTGATGTCATAACCCTTCACACACTTAATTTGGTTTCAACAGTATATATATGTATATACATATATATACATATATATATATATATATATATATATATATATATATGTATGTATATTTTCTTAAGAGACATCTTACCTCATGTTTGCCATTACATGTCAATAGACAATAAACAATAGACAAGAAAGACCTGAGTGCTGGAAGCAGGAGAAGTGTGGTTCTAGCTTATGCATAGTAAATAAACTGTACACAGTCCAGAGAAAGAACAGTATTTGCTCTCATAATATGGGGCTATTGGAGAATAGTCAATTTTATATATCTCAAGCTTTGTAAAATAGGTATTTAGTTGACTAGGGATTTGTTTACTTTTCTTAGCACAGTACTGTTACTAATTACCCTATTGTATCTTATAATTTCTGGTGGTTCAGGGTTTCTCTGTTTTCCTTGGTAATTTATGTTAAGAAATAAACATATCAAAACTGTATAAAACATTAAAACTGAAAGCACATAGAATGACAAGTAAACCAACACAGACAGTCAGACAAAAAGAAAGAGAGACAGATAGACAGACAGACAGTTAAAATTAGGTAGATATTCCCTTTGGATTTGAGGCGTACCTCAGCCCAGCTTCCTGCCAGGGTCTTCATTGCCATCGTAAGCATTGCAGACCAAGGTAAGTTCAGATCTCAAACCTCATTAAAGAAATGTCTTTCAATAGCAGCAAGAAGAAGCCACAGATGGTCAGACTGCAGAAAGCAACCGCGGGCATGTTTCCATCGATATATCTAGGACACAATCAGTGGCTCATGAACATGATAGAAGACATGGTATAGATAGTAGAAGCGTGAGGAGCAAGAACAGGGCTCTAAGATTGTATTTTCTAGCTCTGACAGGAAAGCTCATTATCATGTCTACCTAGACAAGACTTAATTAATTCAAACAGTGGTTGACTCTGACATGGCCAGGGTAGGAGGCAGGAAAGAGAAATGAAATGATGTACCTGTCTTTTGATTAGATAAAAATGTAAAAAGAAAACAAATAGATGATAGGTAATAGATACAAAATAACAACAGAGAACAGAGTGGAAAGAGAGAATACTGATATTTATCTAAAATGAACTTGAGTAAATAAACTGACAAAAAAGTTACTGAGTTTCCTGAGACCAAACTATTCGAAAAACAAAAGAAAAAAATGGATTTAATTCTGATTGGACTCACACTGAGCTCAGTGACAAGAAGAAAGAGTTAATAAGAACAAAACCCCAAAGATAATATTATAAAGGCTTTCCATGGTTTTCAGACAAATGCAGAATAAGAGAAAATGAGGACAAGCATGGAGAAAAATTTTCCTCTCCCAAAAGCTCCTTTTGAAAATTACTTGGAGACTTAGAGACTCTGTTGACTTTAATTAAGTGCTCATTAGATTGACAAACTTTTTAAAACAGTGTTCCTTCTTGCCATGTGGGTTTTCATATGCTCTCCTGGATTTCTCTCTAAATTACTTTAGAACCCTGTCAAAATAACTTGTTTATTCAAGGGAAATCACTCATAACTCTTTAAAGAACTCGGATAGATTTTTGTCTTGTGGTTACTGGTTTGTTATTTTTACACGGTCCTATAATTTCCACTGAAATCTCTTAACTCCCCTCTGCAAAGTCAAAGTCTTCCCAAATTGGACTTAATTCCTCTGATACCAGTGGGGAAATAACTTATAATCTTCAAAATCTCCTGAGTCAGAAGTCATTGGTTATATAATTGAATAGAGAAAGTCCTGTAGTCAAGGCTGTGCCCAAACAAACAACCGAGGATCCTTCCAAACATACACCTTAAGTGAAAGTAAAGTCAAGGGGATTAAGCAGAATAGTATGTTAGTGCTATTGTCTGAATGAACATTGTATCTGAAGTGAATTTGATACAAACTTGTCAAACATTCTCAGTTTACAAAAGGCCAGGAAAACCTAGCCTCAAAGAAACTGCTATGAAAGGATTAGCATCAGGACATAATTTGGGGTGCAGCACAAAATGGTGACTTGGGAAATGTATCGCTCTGAAACACTTACCATCAGTTCTCATCACCATCATCATCACCCGCTGGACCCTCTCCTCTTATTATTTGCTTCTTGTCATCTATTAAAATATCAAACAGAGCATCCATAAAATACTAAAATAGGTTTCTAAGCATGACCCAGAAACCACTAACATACTAACTGCTTCTTACTGTATACCTATTGCTTTTAGGGTTTTTTTTTTTGATTCACATATATATTAATGGTTATTTGAAAAATGTCATCAAACAAGATTTATAGCTACTTTCATTTGGCAGGGTGTCAGCAGTGGTATAAATGGATTTTTCTGGATATTTAGAAGCAGTCGGTTTTTTTCTTTCTAATTTTCTTGATTCATAACAACGAGACCTCCTAGTATACAAAGGGAAGCATTATCTTAAAAGTTAAGTAATGGGAATAAGTATTTATAATTCTTATAGTATCTAAGATATTCTAATACAACATATACTGTTATATCTTATGAAAAGAAGTTCTTCTAGAACACAGGACCTGTCTTTGACACTAAAGCAAAATAAATACTAATAAGGGTAAAAGCAATATATGTCATTTAACATCAGGTATGGTGGTTAACAGTCAAAGAATTCAAAGTGCCAAATACTAGCATGGATGTAGAAGAAATAAGTATTTTAATAGCATTCCCAGGGACATAAAATAGTACCACTAGGTAGGAGAATCATGAGAAGATATACATAAAATTAAGCAAACTTCTACTCTAGAACTCAGCAGTGCACTCTAAGTAGATTGATACCAGGATAGTGTACAGCTGCATCATTTATAATATCTCCAAACTAAAACAAAGTTATTCAATGAGGAGTAGAATAAGAAAACAACTCAAGTTGGAGTCATACAATAGAACATTATTTGATGATTGATTTCTTTACTTGTTATGCTACTGAAGATTGAAACTAAGATTTTTGCACATTGTTGGCAATTACTTCACCATTGTACAAAATTCCAGCATGTTTTTGTTTGTTTGTTTAGAGATAGGGACTTTCGACCATGTCCACGCTGGACTTGAACGTACTATGTAACCCAGAGACGCCATCAACTTTTGAAGTTTCGGTCTCTGCTTTCTAAGTAACTGGCTGGCCTCATAAGGCTGTGCTACCATGGTTGATTACTTAATGATTTATAAAATCGATATCTGAGGGGCTGGGGAGATGACTCGTAAGTTAAGAGCATGTATTGCTCTTCCAGAGGTCCTGAGTTCAATTCTCAGCAACCACATGGTGGCTCCCAACCATCTGTAATGGGATTGGATGTCCTCTTCTGGTGTGTCTGAACACAGCTACAGTGTATTCATACACATAAAATAAATGAATAAATATTAAAAAAACAGATATCTGATATAATTTTAAATAATGAGTGGGGGGTAGTGAGATTACTTAAACATAAATGTGTTTGCTGTCAAGTTGATGACCAGTGCTTGTTTTCTGTAACACATATGAAGCAAGAAGGGGATAAACTCTAGAAACTCACCAGCACAGGTGAGCCAGGACACATCCATGCACAAACACTCATGTGCATAAAGATACAAACACAAACACAGACATGTACACACACTTTAGCACACACACACATATACAAAGAAATAAATGTAGTTAAACATATTTCTTTTAATTTACCAAGTTCTGGGAGCCATAGGCAAGACACCATGGTATATGATTCAATTTGTATAAAGTTCAAGAAAAAAATGAAGTTGTTTTCTGGGGAGTGAAATCTGAAAAATTTCCGTAGTTTGAGATTAATGTGGAGGAGCAGAAGGGGACACATTGAATTCATCTCCTATTCTGCCGTTCAGTCCTAAAAACAGAATAAATAAATAATTTCAATGTGGTTTACTTCCAATAGGCTTGCAACTTACTGTAGGATAAATTTTACAATAAGGTGACTTTGATCAAAGACCCATGTTCCTGCTTGCTTGATTTGGGCTGCCTTCTGAAGTGAGTGCATGCTAGCCTTCCAATTTACTTAGTTACTTAATGTTCACATTCTAAAGCTTCAGACATGATAGGTTATGTGTCCTTTTAGGTGTCAGACACTGAAGAAAACTGTAAATAAATCATGAAACCACTAAATGATGTGTCTTTCTATGGCAGACGTCTGGATTAGCTGGAGGCAAAAATCATATCTAGTTTTGCTTTCATTTTTCTACCAAATAATTGATTGTGGTTTATGCTTATAATAACTAGAAACAAATTTTAATTGAGTCTCCAGACTTTGCAGTTCAATTCCTCACACTACAGTAGCCAGATCAATCATTCCGTGGCTTGCTATGCTTTACACCTAGTCACAGTCTGTAGGAAGTTCGCCTGTATATCATATCCTTCCCTTAGGTACAAACTGATAAAAAGTTTAGATGAGATTTCCATACTGACAGCTACCTCAGTAGGGAACGGGGTAGAAGGTGGGTAATAGCTTATACCAACATGCCTGGTAGACAAAAAAAAAAAAAAAAAAAAGGGCCCGTTTTCCATAATTCGCTCAAAATCCAAACAGCAACTTAATTTTCTTTCAGTTTTCAGTTTGAGATGCACGGCAGGGTTCTCCTCCCTAGGCAAAAGGCAATATGAGGTGAGAAGAAGAACATGCTGCCAGCACAGGTATAGGCCTGCATAATGGAGCCGTGGTTCTGGGAAAGAGCCTTTTCATTTTAACAACTGTGAGAGTGAGGAAGGGAGCATAATGAAGAGGACATAATTGAATGGGAGAGAAACATTAGCTATGCATGGAGAGGAAGTCTTCAGAGGCCTTTGACTTCCAGTTTGCGCACGCGTTACAGCTGGCTGCGAAGGGTCGCGAAGGCCATAGCGGTCAGCACCTACATCACCACAAACTCATGAATTTAAAAAACAAAGTTTATTTTTAATTACATGATGACAGCATTTAATGTTATTCCAGGGCCCTATGAGGATTTAAGTTATATGAGGGCCTGGTAGTTCTTTGGCTTATTTCTTTTTGACACATACGTCAATTTGCCACAAAAGCCCCTCATATACTGTATAGAAAGGCTTAAAAAGAAAAAAAAAAAACCTGAAACCGTTAAACAGAACACAAACCGAGAGCATGAAAAGGCATGGAAGGAAGAAAAAATACAGTGAGATATCAAGACAGCAAAAGGAGCAGGCGATAGGTTACATGCATCAATACTAAAGAGAGTAATTGTTTAATCTTTTCCACTCTTAAGCATACATTTAACATGTGAGAGGTAATGTTAAAATGATTGAGTCACTAGCATTTAATTACTAATATCAATTTTAATTCACATCGAAGCCGTGTAATCATGACTGTACATTTTGAACATTTACTAGTAACAAACAGTTGAAATATATTTATTAAGTACATTATTATTTTTCTTTCGTTAGGATTAAGTCTTGCTATAAAGTTGAAGATGGCTTAAAATTCATCATCTCATCCAGGCTGATCTCAAACTTGTGGCAATTCTACCTCAGCCTTCAGGGTGCTGGAGATACAGATAAGCATCACATACTCCTATTATTTTATTTATGAGGCATAGCTAATTATATTGGCTGCAGCCAATTGGCTTCCTGAACCTGTCAAACTTAAGAATTCTTGAGAAAAACAAAGCACACTGTTGAATGCACTGTGGGCTTAACTGGTGTTAGAACATTCCTGGGGCATATTTAATAGAAATAAATAACAAATCTCTAAAGTAAAACGTATTTGTGTTCTTACCTACAGGAAGCTCATGATGAACCTGTCGAGGATAAAAAAGCCACTGTTTACTTTATTTGGTTCTTATGTCTTTGACTTTATTGATCAATATCACCCCTGAATAGGGATTACTATAGGACCGAGGCTTTACTCTATTCAATAAACCCCAAGTTTCTTAACCCCTCCCATGCTTTTAAAGAAAGGTGAGCAAATACTTTTAAAAGGAGGCTTTATCCTTTCTTAGTGCCTTGAGAAATTCTTCAGCCACACTTTAAAGGTATGTGGATACTTTTGAAATGCATCCTGCGCTAATCTACCCATAGGCTAGAAAAAAAAAAAAACCCTGAAAATCACTTATTTCTTTAGCTTTAAAAAAAACAATGTAGGAAAAAATATGGCATTTAGGTAGAAAGAAAAAGCAAATGCTGTTTTATGGTGCAATATAGAAACAAGTATCTTAAAAACAGAGTCAATAGACACCCCAAACATTCCTGCATATAAGGTTATTTATACATTTATTTTATTTATTTACACAGTTGTGAGCATCTATCTCTTCAGCTCTTGTGCTAAATATCAGAAATACTTTTTCATGTAAAATTGAATCCTAATAAACTTGATGTTCTGTAATTTGGTAAATCACATATAATATTTGATAATTGAGGATAAATAACTTTACTTAAAACACAAATTGATGAATCCATATTTTTATTTTAAAATACAGAAACTAAATAAACTGTTAATTATAAGTTAAAACTTTGTGTTATGCTTCTGTAATACAAAATGTAGACTGTATAAAAGATGGGGTCACTTAGTTACTTATCTTTCCTAGTCATTTTGGATAAAAAATGATTGGCATACTACCTATCATTTACTGATTAGTCATTTGTCAAGCAATATAATACACTTTTTATGCCTTTTCCCAACATTTTACAGTAGCATTTCCAGGACAATAGAGAAATCATGTTATAGTTTGTTTACTGTATATATATATTATACACTATCTATAAGACTAAATTCCTATAGACAATGTTTACACTCAACAGTCATCAAGTTGAATACTAAAGCACTCTGTTACAGTTGGATTGGTTGTATATTTTGTCACTTGGGATCATTAGAATATGGTTAATATTTAAAATTAGTTCATTATGAATGTAAGTCCTGACAAACAGCCCTGAACCTATCACCATATAACACTTAATACTTTTCTACATAGTGCTGATTATGAATTGCTACACAATTTGGGTGTTCCATATATACCTATCTCAAAGATTCCATTTCTATGGTTGTGCAACTGATACCAAAAATGGACATAATTATTTAAAAAGCAATATTTAAATAATTGGCCATATTCTCTGATCGATGTCATGGTATGTTCTCCAGATTGCACTAGAGAGTGTGTTTCAGTTAGTATTGGAAGACTTGGTATCAGTGTGTGTTTGTTTGTTTGTGTGTGTGTGTGTGTGTGTGTGTGTGTGTGTTTATATCACCTTTTATCCCCCAATGTCCTCTTGATTTTCTATTCATTTTTCCATCCTCTCCATGTTAGCAAGCTTTCTTTATGTTTAAAATATTTTAATTGAATGCACTTAAGATACACAACACAATGTTGTAAGATTCATATAGTAGTTGAAAAGTTCTCACAGTAAAGAATGAACATTCCATCACTTAATATAGCTATTATTTGTACTGTTTCTTTAGGAGCAGCAGTTGACATCTAACCATTCACATGACTCTTAGACATGGCATGATTATTGATTATTTTTATCACGTATTATCATTTTGTTATGCACTAAATCTCTAAATACTTATTCTACTGTCATTAATTGTCTACTTAAAAAAAAACATTCTATAGCTCCCTTGCTTTCATTTCCATACTGTGAGCCCTGTCTCCGTCTCATTACCTCCAAGACAGTATGTCACTGGCTTCCTGATACACATTCCACAGGACATAGTTCTGTTATGCCAGGATGCTTGAAAGGGATTTCTAAGACATGTAACTTTGTTGTGTGTATGAGCTTAAATCTATTTAATCAATGTAAGCACTCTATATTTTATCTCTTGGTACTTGTCATCTTAAATGTTCTTGTATGAAATATGTCCTCATTGCGAAAGTGCTCAACAGACACTAAGTATGTCCCATGCCAAGAGGTGCTCAGAGCACAGAACCCATAACCATACACAAAGCACACCAAAGGCGTGTCTTCATGAGTGTCTTACTCTGATTGGAAGACAGTTATTATTGAGACACACTGCTCAAATATCCTGGTCAGAACTGACACCCCGAACTCCCCTCCACCTTCCCTATACTTTGTTTAGTTTGACATTTATTTCTGAATATTTATTTATAGTTTTCTATTGACGTTTCTAGATCAGGGAACTCCTTTAGGGAAATTTCAATGACTACTCATCATATATGAATATACAAAGATCTGGCCCATTGGTCTCAAGTACCCACAACCCTGATGTCCTCCAAAATTCAGCCTTCATTGTTAAGTGAATTAATACCTCTGTTGCAACCACATGAGCACTCAGTTTCAACCTCTGCTTACTTGGACTTCCTTACTTAGGTACAGGTATGCTTCCAAGTAGCCCTTCCTTTCTGGGCTGTCTTCATTTCAGAGCATTTCAAAGTGAACTTTATCTAAGATATGAAGACACAAAGTAATAAATAAGTCTTATATATTTATGACATATAAAGTGAATGTTTCCATCACTTCTTTTTATATACACCAACATATTACTTTGTTTTGTATAAGAATTTTGTTTTCTTATATCTTTGATAATGTCATATGTATGTATATATGCATATGCATTTATACACATGCACACATACAAAAGAAAGTGTATGTATGTCTGTGAAAATTTGTGGCATTCTCAGAAGTTTCATCCAGGGTCAGATTATGGTTTACTGATTTTTCTTTCATTACCTCTTGCCAAAGTGACCAGTAGTAACCTGGACAGAAGTAACACTTCATCCTGAAACCAAGGAAAAAGTTCACATGCTATAGACACATGTGATCCAGATATGTACAGTCTAAGTAAATGTACTTAAAACAGCTAGTGATTGGTATTATCAAACAAGGTAAAGCCAGGGAGAGGGTTAAGTATTCAGAGCAGGGGTCGAGGATGTGTTAGTGACTTAGGGAACTCACTGATATAGGATGACATTTGAACAGAGCTTTGTACTATACATCTCAAGGAATGGTTTGCATAAGTGAGTGTCCTTATACTAATCTCCAGAGGCTACACATGCTGTTGGTATAGGATTTTGTGAAAGATAAAGAGTTTCAGGATGCAGAGTGCAGGTCTTAAAGATCATTGCTAATTTTGCTAGTGAGAAAGGAGGCTTCAGAGATTGTATGTCAATATAGAAAGAAGTAAAAACGTCTAGGGATGACTGAATTGATATAACAGCAGTATGAGGACAGCTATATGGAAAAGGAGGTAAGGACGATTCCTTGACCAAAGCAGTTGGAAGTCCAGACTTCCTGTTTTCTGAGAGACTTCAGAACAAAAAAAAATTGGTAACTCAGGATATCCTTCACACTACTTTTTGTCTGAATTTTCAACATTTTTTCATACTTCTTCACTTTTCTGTTTTAACCTTTACTGTTCTCTGATCTTTATTTGTTAAGTGCTGTCACCTCTTCTATTTTCAGTCATAGGTTACTCTTCTCACAGAATCTTTTTGCAGATATATCTCCACCCGAACTATGATCTTGTTCTCTCCCATATTAAGCCTCTTTAACCACATTACTTTTGCCAGTCAACCTTATTACTATATATGGATAATGATGAGGGCATTGATAGAGAGGTAACATAAACAAGGAAAAGATCATGGACATGAGAAAGCCCGTGAAATGGGAAGAGTTATCACTAACACTTATTGGGCCCTCTAAAACACCAAATTACAGTCTAAATAATTGGATATTATAATTCACTTGTTGCAATCTCTTTTTCTGTTTTTGTCTTTATTTAATAATCTTAAATATTTTTTACAGTCCAGTCATTATCCCCATCCTAGTCTTCCCTCTGACAGTTCCTCATGTCCATTTTATTGAACCTGAGAACATGAGACTAAATGCTGTTGCAAATCAGATTATGTTCTGGACTTGAATGACCTTATGATAATTTTTCTGACTTTCACAATGGGCATGGTTCACATTTTCTTTGCAGTGTTTCTTGTATTCGCTCCTTTTTAGTCTGTTCATTTAGATCTTTGTATTTCTTGAATTCTCATCTAATGTATGTCATTTAGAATGTGTAGATTTCCAATTTTAAATTTTAATTTAAAAATGTTGGAGAGAGTAGTTGTTTTAGCACAAAATCTGGGTTCAGTTCCCAGCAGCAACATGACAGCTCAAAACTATTAATAATTTCAATTTCAGAGGATCTGGTTCCCACTTCTGATCTCTGTGGGAACAAGGCACACATGTGGTACACAGACATACATGCAAACAAAACATTCACACAAATAAGCTAAAGTAAAATTCATATATATATATATATATATATATATATATATATATATATATATATATATATATTGTGTGGCACAGTTATTCCGTTATTCCTGCACATATTCCCATGACTACCCCCAAAAGCCAATTTGCCATCAGGTAACTATTTCCATATGAAGAATTTTGTTACAGAAAATCAAAGTGCAGCCTGAAAATATTATTTTTAGTATTATATGTCATGCATAATTTTCTATGAGATAATATAATATAGTCATAAAACCAATAATGAAGCTTGGCTTGAGGGTTACAGAGAAATCATTTTTTAAAATCATAGATGCAAAATTCTCATGATGAGTTAGATCAGAAATAAGTCAACATATTTATTAGACAATGTCTCTAATCTTAGTTTTCCAAATGTAGCCAAACTCGAGTTTAAGCATCTTTGGAATTTGATGACTCACACAGTGAACTTGTGTATGAGGCAGTTTTGAAAGGATGCCAAAACAACTGGCCACATCAATCAAAAAAAATTAGTTGGGCAATTCCTTCATGCCATGTAGACAATGGCCCAGTTGGTTATACTTTTCATTCCTCTGCTAAATATCTTGGCAGCATGTTGACATCAAGGCAGTTTGGCCATGCTTCTGATGAATGTGAGGCTATGTGTCTGATGTGTATGACCTACAACTCAATGCTTTGATGGAGATTTTCTGCAAAAGTTTGACAGATTCCCAGCTATTCAAACTTCATGCTTCTTGAAATTCAAGATTTTTGGATGGTTCCCTAGAAGACTGTGATTCAACAAATCATGGGATCATATAGCACAAAGAGGCCCTTGAGAGTGCCTGTGGTCCTGCAGTTGGTTGTGTATATTTATTTCTTGGAGTCACTTGTGTTTCTATCCATATATTTATGTTGGTGTTGCCTTCCCATTATGCCAGAAGGTCTTTACAGACCTGCCCTGCTCCTTTGCTTGAAGTCCCTATAGTCCAATAGATGACTCTAAATCAGCACTGACTACTTTCTGAGAGTAGCCTGTGAAAAATTCCTATCATGCCACATAACTAGGCAGAATTTACAAGGGTAGCAAAATCCTGGGCCTTTACCTTCCCAATAAATGTACTTTTAAATTAAAGGTCATCTCAGCAGCCACAGATACATTTTAAATAACTCATGCTCTTCTATTATTATCTTCAGCACAAGTTTCATTGTTTTTAATTGTAAATTCATATAGTTTGGAAAGTATGCCTATGCAGAGAGTAGCAATTTACCACGAGAACAGAATCAAAAGCCTTGACTACTTTTGGAGTATAATGGAAGCTTGACATTAAGCATAGCAAGAGTGGGGATTCGATCTTGGCTGTTGGTTATCATCTTCCAGTTCATAGCAAATATCCAGACCATATAAGATAAATAACTATAAAAGCAAGGGGAATCATAACTCTTATTTCTTTC
The DNA here is from genome assembly GCF_004785775.1 of Grammomys surdaster. NCBI lineage: Eukaryota > Metazoa > Chordata > Mammalia > Rodentia > Muridae > Grammomys > Grammomys surdaster. The sequence goes on along the minus strand of NW_021620713.1, from coordinate 3,316,511 downwards.
ACTAGAACTAACCATAGAGCTAAAATATCTGAAATTTGGTTCACTTTAGACAAACATTTATTTTTACCTTTAAATGGATTTTATAGTTGGTTTGCAAGTTTTCAATCTCTTATTTCAAAATTTTATCACTGATTGCAAGAAGCAATTTGACTTATTGCATGAAGTCAGCTGTATAACAGCCTAACAAGCTTTTTTTCTTAAATATTATTTTCTGTGTTTAGATTCAGAAAAGATATAACCATAGAGTTAGTCTAGGTCCACAATGTTGTACACAATATTGCATATGTGCTATAAAAATTTCAATTTAATTTGAAGTGTTTGGTATTTGTTAGTGTTTAAAGATCAACCAAAATTAAAATACAATTAATATTTGTTTAAAGTTCTGTATGATACAAATAAAACCAAGTACTGAGAAGACAATGAGATTGTTAATCAAGTTGAATCTATGGCCACCCAAACCTGATGAGCTGAGTCTGATTCTTGCCAACCATGAAACAAAAAATCAAACAAGCCAGTTACAGTGCCTGTATCTAAAGTGGAATCATTTTTACAGCAAAACATACTGCAAGGACTGGAATCACCTGCAGCAGAAAGCACACAAGAGTAGACACAAAAAAGCCCTTGCATTGACAATGTGGAAGGCAAGGACAGATTCCCAAATCTATCCTTGGTCTCCGTATAAACAAAAACACTAATACAACAGACTGACAAAAAACATATATAATTAATGAATTAATTAATTACAAAGCCAAATGTTGAATTTAACACAATACTTAATCTTTTAGTATAAGATAGCATTACAATTAAGTCAAGAAAATGTTGATGCTGCCATTTCTGGATATAGAGTTTATCCAGGACACAGGCTCTAAATTTGTCCTGAGTAATATTTCATGCTAAGATGAAAGTAGCTATATAATATAGTACTTATCCTGTTCAGGTTATTCTTAGAGATAAAGAATAATTATAACTGGGAAAAATATTTAGCATGTTAATGTCAAAAAATTAAAAGAAAAAGTTTTAAAACGAATTGAGAAACGACCAGCTTGTTGAGCTTACCTTTCTTGGACAGATGGCAGTGACAAACTCATCTCAGCCAACATAACCTGTCAAAACAATCTGGCATGAGCAGGTGTCAGGTAATTATCTAATGAACAAATATGTAAAATAACAAACAAACTAGAAATAGACTTTAAACATGGAACTGAAACACCTAAACCTGCAATTTAGTCTTACGACATGCATATGCAATAAGAATTCGCTAGTACCTCAGGTGAGGTAAAGCTGTTGATAGAAGTTCTTGTTTTCTTTAGCTAAGTATTGCTGCAGGAAAGGTAGTTTCATGAAGCTCACTCAAAAAGAACTTTGTTTCATTATTGTAACATGGTAATAAAAACATCTTTTATTTGCAAAATATATTTGAATGTCATGTGTTATTTTAGAGCAATCAAATTTTGTTATAAAGTATATGAATAAATATAAACACAAATAATTATTTAATTTACAATTAAGTAGAATAATGTAACTAGACATTCAAAAGTTTTCTTTCAAATAAATGAATATTTGTATACATTATGATGTTTAATATACATCTTGAGTTATAGACGTTTATAAAAATAAAATTATGTGATTTGCTTTGGTTAAAAGCTGACAATCATATATATATATATATATATATATATATATAATTATTATATATATAATTATATATATAATTATATATATAATTATATATATATAATTTATTTTCATAGATAAATGGTGACATTTTCAGTAACAAGAAACTTCCAATTGTTATTTTGTTTACCTGAAGTCAGTCATTTTAATTTCAGTAAAATTTGTCTCAATGAATTATGTTACAATTGGCAAATTCAGTGAGCAGCAGGGGACTCAGGTGAATCTTCATGAGGTGGAAAAAACCCTTTTATTTGAGTTTTCTATTTAATACAGTGATTTTTGTCTCCAAAGAATCACTTGCTAGGGAGATCTTGCTTATGTAAATAACATTAGCAGCCACTCCCAGGTGGGAAACTGTGTCCTGAAAGAACCTGTCTGTTTTTGACTTTCAGTATCCTTTACAAAAGTGGTACTTCTGCATAAAAGCTTGGAGAAGGTGAACTTACTATTCTGTTCTGGCCCCATCTGATTAACTGCTGTGGCACTGACTGTACTCTGGGTGATTCCTGGCACCAGTTCTCCAACATTTGGTCAGAAGCTCCATTTACACTCGTAAGATTATCAGTGCACCCTAAAGAGCTGTTGATTGTATCTCTCAACTTTTCTCATACTAATAATAAAAGGCAGACATCTTAAAATAAGTATTTACCATTTAAAGTAGTAACAAAGTCAAACCTGATAATGCTAAATGTCTTTTGCTTTCATTTTCAAAATGAAAAATATTGGCATGGACTCCTTATTTAGATTTTTTAAAATCCCCTCTGTATCTGGCAATAAAATGAAAGAAACCTAAGTTCTTGTATTTTATCTATGAAGATTTAGTCATTTGATTGAAGTATATAAAAAATATAGCCACACAGATAATGTAGTTGGGAAATACAGGGTAGTTTAAAATCTTTTTAAAAATTTGCATATTCTTTGATACATCAATACTTTACAAATCTCACTGTTTTCAAATGATCAGAAAGTGAACTCTAAAACAATACTAATGTACGTTTTACACTTGTTTATGTTAATATCAATCTGTCCAGCATGAACTTCAAATGTCTGTTGATCATACCTGATTTTACAAAATCGTGCATTGAATCATTGAGCTACAAAGACCCTGCAAATGCACACTAGGAAAATCAGATGAGAGAATAAAAGTTATAATTCATAATGTCACGATTTTACTAGGAAAATAGTGTTTATGTCATCAACATCATGCAAGTGATCTCAGAATGGACCTCAAGAGCTCCCTAATCCACATAGTCAGAATCAGTGTCTTCAGGGAAGCACCACTTTGACTTAGAGACCATGCTCAGCAGCAAAGACCAGAGTAACAGAATGTGACAAGCTCTCAGGAAGAAGCTGATGGTTTTCACCAGCATTGTATAGAAGTATAGACCAAATGTAAGTCTGATATTCAAAGATTAACCCAAAATCTGGATTTTCATAAGCACTCACTGAATGTGAAGCTATTTTATGGGCAGAGAAAAATCTCACAGTGGATTTGAGCCTTACGTTTGTCTGGTATATATATATCAAACAATGTCATCTCTATATAGTCATATTTCTACTGTGAAAAGGCTAGTTACTAAGTAGAAGTTGACTAGCAGCTATACGAGACTATAAACTTGGTACCATAATCCAGATACTTACTGACCACCCAAGAGTACAAAAAGTATGGGATGAGAGAGTCAGTTTTTCCTTATATGCCTTGACATAAAGAAACCTCACTATGTCAGTGGACAAGATGATTTCAGATTGTCTGTTTTACAAAAGAAACAAATAGTTTGTCATTGAAAAGAACAAGATAGAAAATAGGGCATATATGTGTACAGACTCAAGGATTCATTTCCTGTTACACTTCCTGGTAAGACTCTATCATTAAGGTAAGCCACGGCAATATCTCAAAGCAGATGTCCTAAAACAGAAGCTGTAGAAGAACTCTGGTTTCTGGCTCACTCTCTGACTTGCCCTTAGCTGCCTTTCTCATTAAAGCCTGAATATCTGTTGATTTCACCTTTTGTTTTGAGAAAAAATTCTTTCAGTGAAACTGGAGCTCACTATTTTGGCTAGACTAGCTGGTAGCTAACACCCAGGATCTACATGCTTCACACCCCTCACTCCATTCTGGTATTATCAGCATGTTCCATTGCAATTGTCTTTTACATAGATATTGGGGATCTGATCTTAGTTCATTCTTACTCACGGAACACTTTACTCTCTGACCTTACTCCTCAGTTCTCTGTTATAGTACTCTGTATCACATACTGATAGTATTCTAGAGCAATATAATAGTAATAAAACCCAATGAAATATACCCAGTGAATATTTTCTTAATTATTTAAACAAAGCTAAAAACCCCATGAAAAGATTTTTGTTAATTTTTTTTATTATGTTTCTTTATTACTTTAAGATATAATATGCCAACATATCCCTGTCTATCCTGGAACTTGCTATGTTGATCAGGCTTGCATAAAACTCACAGAGAGCTGCCTGCCTCTGATTCCTAATTTCCAGGACTAAAGATTCATATCTTTTTGTGCATGCTTGCTAAATCAGTGCTTCACACATCCTCTTGGCCACAGGTTGTAGGAACACACATCCTCTTGGCCACAGGTTGTAGGAAGATAGTAGAAAGGTTAGGGAATTCTGACAAACTAAGAAGAAATCACATTAGCACAAATGAAAACACATTTGCACTTGTGGGTTTAAACAAGCTCGGGAGCTTGCTGAATAAAGTACATGAGTACTCTGACGGGAACTTTAGGGTCATAGACTTTACCTTGAGGAAGCAGTGGTCAGAAACCACAACCAGCCACAGAGTTCCTCAACAGGAGCCAGGGACACACAAATGCTCTGGCAGTACACTGAAGAAGACATATACTCTCGGGTCACAGGCAGGCCTGTGCTTAGCTAATTTCAATTCTTCTGGTGCCACTTTTCAGGTGTGGTTTATTCCACATTTAAATGAATATATGCTGTTTCTATGACTAAATATACAAATGTCAGTTTCCTTCTGTTTGGTGAAACACATGGAGGAAGCAGAGGATGGATAAATTCCAGTTACTGGAGCAAATACTATGCACCTGTTTCCTATAACCCGGGGAAGAAATACAAGCCCATTAGAGAAATATCCATGACATCTCTACTTCTTTACAAACAATTAGACCTTTATGAGGATTTGTCTCCTTGTTACAAATTTGTTCCTGTTTGTTCAGTAGTCCTCTGCAGTGTGAATTCTTAATAAATGAGGGACGATCACAGAACACATTGGGCACTTTCCCTGGGGGACAACCGTAATAACAAAACAGACTAGAAATAACTCAATTATTGTCTGCTCCCTGCTCAGGGGACAGAAGGAGGGCTGTTAGGCTAAGAAATCAGGACAGACTATACCCAAGAGCTAAACAGACCTAGCACCTGGCTGCAAATACGTAATGCTCAACAGTATAGAGTGATTTTTCTTCTTCTTTTTTCACTCTCTGTTATTAAAACTCTGAAAATAACTGAAGTAGCACAAAATCAAGCAATCTGGTTACCTTCCTGGAAAGACTAATATTCTCTTGATTTTAAAAATGCTTTTTGTTTATTTGTTTGTTTGTGACAAGGTTTCAGGCATGAAGTTGTCACAGATAGAGCTTGGAACACACTACATTGCCTAGTCTGACTCAAAGTCATGGCAATAGTCCAGCCTCAGAAATCTAAGCGCAGAGGCTACTGGTATAAACTTCTGAGTGGCGATGGCTGCTCCTTCTTCTTCTTCTTCTTCTTCTTCTTCTTCTTCTTCTTCTTCTTCTTCTTCTTCTTCTTCTTCTTCTTCTTCTTCTTCTCTTCCTCCTCCTCCTCCTTTTCCTCTTCCTCCTTTTCTTCACCTCCTCCTCCTCCTCCTCTTTCTCCTTCTCCTCCTCTTAAAACCGTCTTAATTACTGAATCTGTAAGTGGAAGAGAATGTTTTGTAAAGAACTTGTGATTGTTAAGTCCAGAACATACAAGGAAGACTGCAAGCACTATATACTACTCATTGAATCAAATCCATCTACTTTCACATCACAAATGAGCTGAAGACTAGCAAAAGAGAAAGGTGCCAGAGTGTCCTTAACTTTAAATAACTTTCAAAGAGGAAAAACTTTTGTTGTCTGAGTTTGTATTTTTGTCATGCTAATTCATTGGGTTGTTCGTGCTAACAGATGCATCAACAGAGTGCTAGACATATCGTGGGTGCTTAATAATGCCTTATGATTGACAAACTCAGATAGTGATCTAGATAAGCCTTATTTCTTTGGAGTCCATTTTGCATTACTTAAACATCAGAGGACCAGCTGCCAAGTCACAAGCTTCTCTAGGTCTTTGCTCTGCATTTTGTCAGGCAGAACTGAAATTTTTAGTTGGTTGTGGCATGAAAATGCTCCATTGATACTGACATCTCTAGCTTATTTAAAAGAACACTGTTGGATCTTTTACAACCATCCAATAATGTGACTTTACACTGAAAATTTGAATTTATAGATGGGGATAAAAAATAAATTAATTCTTCAAAACTACAGAAAACATTTATTGAAATCTGCCTTTTGCAAATTTTTCTTCAATCCAGTTGTTTCGATCTACTTATTCTCTAACTATAAATATGTATGCCCATAATCCCATAATCATAACATGTATCATATATACATGTATATATTTATGTTTAACAGAATTTTATAATTTACTGCACAGTGCAAAATAGTCATGAGATCCTCTCGTGACATTAAGCACTGCTTTAAAATGCCTACCCCATCTATTCTCACAGAATTTCAGCCTAGATCTCTCATCCACAATCCGGTTAGCTAACTTCAGTTATGAAGCAATATTATCTGTAATAATTAAGATCAATAGGAAAGCATCTGGGCATGCTTTCCTAAAATTTAACCAGAATGTCAAAAAGTTTTAAATACAAAGCAGAAAACCTAAAACAATTGTAGCTCAATTGTTTATTGATATCAAATCCTTACATCTATTATATTAAATGTATTCATCATTTTCCTTTAGGGTACTGGTTTTGTTTTTTTTTAATATAAAGTCATCTTTCTTACCTTGAGTCTATGCTTATTTAATATATTCATAATTTATTTTTACATATTAAATTTTTATATATTGATAATGGTTTAGCATAGGTATAAAATTCAAATTCGTTTGACTCTTCTTCAAAAGCCTAGTCAATTTACCAGCATCAATGATGGAATATATCTTTGTTTTGTAATTAATTAAAGCATCAGCACCATCATCTTTTAACCCCATTCTTGTCATCCCATCCTGTTGTAATTCATATAACAATACATGGATTGGTCTTTTAGATCAGTATCCATTCACTCATCATTTAGTGTTGAAAGTAGGATCTGCTCATGAGTAACACTGCTCTCTAGTTTACAAAGAGCATCCTGGATCTAACTATTCAGGATTCTTGCTCTACTCAAAACATTAAAGTAAGAGGAACTTACAAACCAACATTGTATGCAAGCATTATGTTTGTTCTTGTTTTAATGGCCACAGGAAAAAAACAAGAGTATAATATGTAGGCAAGAGACTCTGGAAAGCGAAATGTCTCATTGGTCTACTGCATTGTGAAAGAGGCATTCACAAAAAAAGGGGGTTGCCTTATATACTCCTGTTGTTTTCAAGCACCTCATCTTGAATCATAAGACCATTTTATGTAAAATGTGTACCATTGTGGGGGTCTGTTTTCTTCAGTTTATGCCAGTTTAAGAAGAGAAAGGCTGACAGAAAAAATCAGAGATTTAGCAAGTACCAAAGAGTCTATTCCTGGTGTTTACATTTAAAAGAGTATTTTTTCAGGTACAAATTAAATATTTTAAATGTTTCTAGCCATCTATGAAGTGAAAGTTGTTAAGGAGTTATTGTAGAATCTCATAGTTTCTCAGTGAACTAAGGGGTTTGCCTACTACAGCTGAACTGCAGCCATGAAAGTAATGAAAAGCTAACTAAACCCTTAGGGGGGAAAAAGAAGAAAAAAAAACCTTGCTTCTTGTCTTACCAACACTGCTATTATCACATAGTGTGTTTCACATGATAAGCCATTCATTAAAGCATCACCTACTGTTTTTTCCTTCCACAGAACCAGCTAGAACATGATCTGTCTCTGCATGAAGACATTGGACCTCTGACCTTTTTTGTAGCTATTCTGGGCAAGTATAATAAACAGGGTTCACTAGGTTTCTGTAAATCTCTGATTATATTTACTGTGAAATCCAAGTGTTCATCTCAGGCAGAAAAAAAATTAAGGCTGATTTTCAAATATTATGTACAAACTGTAGCTACTAAGCATTCCATAATGAGCACTTTGGCAATTCAAAGCAAATTAGGGTTCCCAGTAGGCAAGTATGACATGCACTGCAGTCAAAGAGAGATGGTGTGTTGCTAATGGAGAATATTCACTGAGAATTTAAAGCAAATCCAGACAGCACTGCCCACTGTAGTTTAAGAGAGAAAAAAATCTTAGTGTACTTCATTAGTGTGAATTTTGTGTCACTCTTAACTATTCGCCTCTATTTTTAATATTAGTTTATAGAACAACGCTAATGAGTTACAACCTAGTATCCATGGGTAGTTCTTTAGAAAGATCCGTTTGTACAAAAACCAGTTTCTTCCTCGTGTTCATCAGTGAAATATTCGTTCAATATGCCAGAGACTAATGCAGGAGTTGATTAAAATTGAGGAAGGAACTTTTTATTCTCAACCAAGCACAAAATCTAATCAGAATCACACCAATCACACATATATAAAAAAAAATAAGTTAGTTGGTAACTCATGACAGGCAATTTACTCATATTATTTGATTACACAGCAATGTGCATGTATAGAAAACCATAAAGATACGAGTAAACATCGTGAAATGATAAATCCATCAACAGTCCTAAAACACTGAGATAATTATGATTGACAAATAAGATCTATATTTCTTAGAAGATTGTATGAAATATATATGAAAAAAGAGATAGCAATAAATATATGTTGTAAAAAGACTATATGCAAATATAATAGATATGTGTATATATAAAACATTGGAACTTTAATGTTGGGCCTAGAGAAATGACTAAACTGTGAAAAATGCTTGTTACTCTTTTACAGAGCACCAGAGTTTGAGTCTCAGCACCCATGTCAGGTCACTCACTGCCACTTGTAACTCCAAATCTAACACCTATTTAAATGTTAAGAGAGAGTTCACTTTTAACGATATCTCATCATTACTATTTTTTCACTATTGTTGGACATTTAGCTTGTTTTCAGTTTGTTTTACTATTGTAATCAATGTGTTAATGAAAATCATTTCTACAACTGTTGGATAGGTTCCTTAAGAATAATGAAATTATGGTGTCAATGATCATGTTCATAAAAATCTTATAAAAATATTAATAACTACATTATCTTAAGAAACTTTGAGTTAATTTACCTTGCTATTAGCAATGTATTAGAATAGTCTTTTCTCTCCTAAATTGAGATGTTTCATAACAGTAGCAAATTTGATCTCATTGAATACAAAGGAAATTATATTTTGTATGCTTTTTCCTACTTTTCATTAGCATATTTCTTTTTTCATATATACATATATATGTATTATCCATATAAATCGTAGTAGGATTTCTTCAGATATTTCAGTTGAAATGACTTTTTTTTTTTGTCTTTGCCTTTTAGTTGATTATGGTGGTAAAGGGTTTTTTTGTTTTGTTTTGTTTTGTTTCCTTTTTTTTTCTTTTCAGTTGAAGTTTGTCAATCAGAAGAGGAATACATTTTGCATATTCAAATCTATCTTTTATGGTACCACATCCATTTTACCAATGGCCTAGAAAGCCCATTGTCTACAAATGAACCTTTCCTCAATTTCTCTTCCCATTTTACCCTGCTCACTTTGTACCCAATTCACCATTCTCAGTATTATTGCTCTTCAGGGTGATTCTCAGCACTTAGACATACAAATCTACATTTTTATCTTCAGAACTGCATTTTTATTGTGTTTACTTATAGAATTAAGAGTTTCCCAAAACATACGCAGTATTTTAGTTTATTTAAGTAGAATCAATTTAAATTAGGATAGGATAATACTCTTCCATATTGGACCATAACCTTCTCTTCCATTTATTTAATTTGCAGTTTTTAAGTACAAGTGCAGTAGCACATCTTTTACATCATGTATCATTAATGAGCTACACCGCAAGTTCTATTACATGTATTATAATAACATATATGTTAATATGTCAACATGATGGATTCCTTTATTAATTGAAAAATATAATCTCTTTATTTTGTAATCCACTTTGATGACATACCATACATAAAATATTCATCTTTAGATTTAATTGTTACCCAGATATCTTACTCAGATCTTCCTTTGACATTTAACAGATATTATATTTCCAAATGCTCTGTAATCATATACAGAAAGAATCTGACTTTCAAGATTTCAGGAAATTTGATGGCATGGCATTTAATTCAAATAAATTCTGACAAACTTCTAATGCTTGTTTTTACTTCATTCATTCTTGAGCTTATCTAGTTCATGTCATGTCCCTTTCTCTTCTGTAGCTGCATACCTAGCATTCTATCTGCACCAGGGACATAGTGTGATAAACATTTCTCCCGAAACATCCTATAGTTCACATTTCTCATTCCATGGTATCCTCGTGGCACTTAATTCTCTCTATTGTCTTTTCCATTTCTTAATTTATGCAGGTTGCAATTTTCCAATGTTCTATCACAAGAAATGTCAAAGAACTTATAGTTAGAGCAGGAAAAACATCTGTGTGACTGTTGGTGAGTTTATCTCCCACCTCTACCTCAATTTGTGTACTTGATCAGGTATGTCTGTGGCTCTTGATCATCATCAATTACTTTGATAAGTATTCCACCTGTATCTACATTCTTCCGCTAAAGTACACTTGCAGCATGGACACGTCTGTCAATTCAATGCCACCATAAAGAGTTGAGAATTTTTTCTTAAATACTTAATGTGCATTGATTCATAAGGTCAGATAATTTAGTTAATATTATTAAATGCTTCATAATCACAAAATGACTGCTGCCTCATTAGGCCCTCTCACATTGATCACTACGCACTATGGGCTTGTCCACAAGCCAATCTGGTATGTGTGCAAGGGGCATTTCCTTAATTGATGTTCATTTTCCTGAATGACTCTGGATTTCTGAAAAGTTGGTGTAAAATTAGCCAACACAACTGAGACTAGTCAACTTGATCCACAATATTTCACTTTAGTGTTTCTGATCTCTTGTTCATAACAGCCTGTTTTTGAGCTCTGGCTAGCCAGATCTACACATTTTTAAAGCTCAACATATCAATTGGCTTCAATAGTCATTAAAAGATGAGCATTCTCTTCTAAATTCCTACAAAATAGCATGCTGAGCCCTCAGAGATTAATGACTTCTTCAACCCAAAATTTCAAAGTCTTTCCACAACCCTCCAAAAGCAGGCATGTCATTCATAGAAATATCTCACAATCTGATAGAATCATCCCACAACCCGATGGCAATATTTGCCTTAGTTATGGTATCTATGGCTGTGATAGAACATCAAGAACATAAGCACCTTGAGAAGGAAAGTATTTATCTTTCTTACAGTATCAAATCACCATCCATCATTGAAAGATGTAGGCAGAAACCCAAAGGAATCTGGAGGCAAGAACTGACACAGACACCGCTTACTGGCCGGCGGCTCACCATGGCTTGCTCAGCCTGCTTTTTTACAGAACCCAGAACCACCATCCCAGTTGTGTCACTGTCTATAGTAACTCAGGCTCTGACACATTAATCATCAAGGAAGAAAATGAATAACAATCTTTTCCACAGGACATTCTGATGAGGGTATTTTCCAAGTTGAAGTTTCCTTTTCCCAAATGACTCTAGCTCCAGACAAGGTAACATAAAATCAGCCAGCATAACTATAAAATAATCATTCAAATGAAACTTGAGTTGAAAAATGTAGTAGCTTATTAAAAACTAGCTTTCAAGTATTGTTTTATCAAACAATATTCCTTATCACTTTATTGTCACACCCAAAACTTCAGTGCTTTGCTCAACATTCATGGGGGAAGCTTCTTACAAGGAGGAGATAGCAATTAGCAGAGAGACTCACAGCTCATCAGTTTGAAGACAATGAAATATTTTTTAAAAAATAATCCAATAAAAGAAAAGCTAAGCCCTAAATAGAATGTCTGTATCACAGCTTTCACATCAAAGTTCAGGTATTTGTGTAAACAGAGAGCAGAAATATTACAAGAGCCAGAGGTGGTGGATTACATCAAGTCAACTGTTTTCCAGGCCCAACAGGGCAGGTGCACGGGCTCACAGTGATTGTGTTGATGTGGACAAGACTTGTTCAAGCTCAAGCCAGCCAAAGCCTCAACATACAGGAGAGAAGGTGATCACAAATGCTCATTCCTTTTAAGGAGCTGATGACATTTTATTGGGGCCAGGTGAAGAAGAATCACATTTCTCCAACACAAATACAGTTGGTATATGAACCACACTCCAGGGTAGGCCACATGCCCAGAAGTAGTCATCCATCACAAAATAGATTCTATTGGTTTTGTTTTCATTTGTTGTTGTTCTTTTTTTTTTCATTTGTCAATTCTTTTTTTTATGAATTATTTATTTTTTTCAAATCGTAATTTTTACTCATTCACACAGGAGTTATAAACACAAAAAGGCAGGACGTGAGAAATTCTTGACGTTTATTATTGTTGCTATCATAACCATCATTGTGATTATTAATACCATTATTATTCTAGAGAGATAAGATAAAACTGGATGATAGGAGGTAGAGGGGATCTGAAAAGGGTTCAAGGATGCGGATGAATATGATAAAACATATTGTATGAAATTCTCCAAGTAAAATGAAAACGTTATTTTAAAAATAAATAAATAAATAAATAGTACTTCTGTTTTGGCGAACGATCAAATGTAGGTTCCATACTATTTTAAGTATTTTCTATTATTCTTGTCAGAAATCTATCATATTTTTAATAATGAAGACATCTTATTAGTAAGAAGGGCTCTCAATATTCCTACATCATTTTCTATAAATTAAGGACCCTTTTTAGTCATAAAATATGACCATAGGCCTCAACCAATTACTATGATTATTAATAATCATGTGAAAACTCTTACTAAGCAACAATGCTCTTGCATGCCTATTTACTCTTGATTCTAACATTTAACTCTAGAGGATGTTCCTTAATACTCAGAAAGTGAACTAAAATAACAAAACAAAACAATCACACAAAATCATGGAGTCTGTTTTGCCTCGGCCAAGTACCCTAAGCATAGGACCTGCTATGGGGTATGGTTGATATACGAGTCACAAACAAAACAAAACAAAACAAAACAAAACAAAACAAAACAAAACAAAACAAAACAACAAGAACAACAACAAACCCACTGATTTCTCTTTGGATCTTTTGTTTATTTTGTTTTGAAGTTTTTAGAGAGACAGAATATGAACTTGGTTGGGTCACATGAAGGGTAGGATCTAGAAAAAACTAATGGAGAGGAAAGAATAACAAAATATACTGGATGGAAAAAAATTAAAGGCCATTTAAAAACTAAGAAGAAATGTTTGGAAATAAACACTGCCCTTCTGGGGGAAGAGAACACAGTACAAAGTGCCTGTAAGTCTTAGGATATTTGCAAGGGCTCTCCCAAAAGATAAGCAGGAAGTATAAAGAATTGGGAAGAGTGAATTCTGCTGAATAGCCTGAAAGCTGCCTGTATTCGCTCCAGAGTTGAAGCTGTTGTGACTCACCACCTCCACTAGGGTCATCTTCTGGTGATACAACTTCCTTCCTTTGAGTCATTTTTGCACTGGTAAGTAATCCCAATAAACTCACGGCATTGCTAATATAGGCTGGCATAGAATCTTTTTTTTTTTTTTTTTGCTGACTCACTGGTGATCTATGTAGGGTGAATAGATGTCTATTTATGTTTGCTAACAAGTGACAATGCATCTGAATCTGTATCAATCTGTATCAGTGAAGTTAGGTTCTTATGCAGCCTTACATGTCAGGACATTGCTATTTACTGCAAGCTTACGAACTTATTTGGCCACCTCTGGAAGCAAACACCCATGCAGATAAGGAGTCTGCAGGATTTGCACAGTGATCACAATAGTGTTACCATTTTCTGCCCTGAGTGTTATTTTCTAATCAAGAATAGGCAAAACCTCAACTGTGCAATCTTCTAATTGGGTTATTTCATAGATTGTATGAACTATTCCAGCATCAGCTTGGCGTCTTTAAAATGCAACTAATATCAGTTGACCATTTCAGTATAAAACTGTAATTTAAAAATATTCTAACCCCTGGCATAGATGTAGCAGAGGGATGCCATGTCTGGCCTCAATGGTAGAGGATTTGCCTAATTCTGTAGAGACTTGGTGTCCCAGGTTGGGGGGATATGGGCCCCCCTCTCTGAGTCTAAAGCAACGGAGATGGGAAGAACTCTGTGAAGGGAAACTGGGGGACAACATTTGGGATCTAAATAAATAAAATAATTAATTAATTAAAAATATTCTAAAATGTGATACATTTTTAGTGTTGCCATGGTACTAGAAGTGGAAAAGTCTAAACAAATGAATTATGCTAGTCACAGATTTCTTTCAACTGTTACATTTGAATATGGAATGGTCGGCTGGTTAGACACAGTTTCCCATCAGTAACCTGGTTCTGGTCCCACCAGCTAACAGAACAGAGTTGAGAGATGACAAAGAGTTCAAATGGGAGATTCTTTAGTGCACAGATTAACAACCTTTAAACCAGTAAAGCAGCTTAAAATGGATTGCCATGGGGATTCAAGTAAAAGGAGTTTGAACTCTGCATAGCACTGAGATACTAGCCACTAAAGCTTCAAGAAGTGTTAATGTTCACACCCTTAGGGGATTGGAGTGTGATCAGTCAGCAGCCCTTTGCACACAGAAGTAGCAGGTGCAGATCTCCTCGTGTCTCTGACAGCTTTGAAGTCTACTGTCACAGGTCACTGATGGCTGAGACAGGAAAGAGTCCCTCTGCTTGAAGATGTGAGAGTCCTGATTGCTGACTAGAGCAGGCTCTTTGCCTAGGCAGAAGCATCAGGGGTAAAAAATAAGGATTCCTCTGGTGACTTATCTGCCAGGCCCAGAAGGTAACTGTCATCTGGCTCTTCATCTAGGGCAAGTTAGTAGCCACAGGAGCATCTGGGGCTGGCCCTGTCCAGAGTAGCAGAAGACAGAAGTTTTCTGTCTTCCTCCAAGTTGGAGTTCCTCAGAAAAAGTGGCCATCAAAGCCCCCAAACTGCCAAATATACTGAGGATCACCTGGGCCCTGGTCAGCATCCAGGCAATCAGGAAGAGCAGTTTGAATAAATGATGTCAGTTGTAGTTGCTGTGAAGCTCTTTTCAGTCTGCTGCCTACTCACACAGACTTTGACTGTCAGGAACTAGGGACTTTGTGCTGTCTTCACTCCAGGTTTTGTTTGTCCTTCTGCTCCCGGACCTCCAGGCTTCAGTTTCCTGCCTGTGAGGGAGCCCCACAGGCACCATGAATCTGAAACTCAGCATCTGATGTCCCTCCTACCCCCGTTAATTACTTTCAGGACATACATGTCTGTTGGAGATTAAGTAACTGAATTGGCTGTTTACATTTGAGTTCTATAGTATAGGCAAGTCAATATGTATATGCAAATCGTGCAAGATCTGAAAACTCCACACTTCGAAGAATTTCTGCTCCTTAATATTTTTGGATAGCTATCATCAATTTGTAATTTTAATCTCCTAGAGTTGGTTTATGCAAGGATTAAATTAGTTAATACAAGCAAAATCCATATTGGCACATAGTAAATATTCAATAAATGTTAGCTGTTAGTCTTACGATTGCATAACTGAAAAAATTACTGTATAACAATTACACTAATTGTTGCTATGGGCTCATAATTACATTTATTAACACTTGCTAAATCAACATTTTTTCATACTGAGTGTTCATTTATTTTCTCTATTACATTACTTTTAGTAAGATTTTCTTTTCTAGTTTCATAATATTCTGTCAGACAGATGTGAATCCTTTGGCACACAGAAGTCAGAACAAAGTCAGTTGTGTGGTAGAAATAACAAAAACCAAACAAGAGCTTTATAGTTTACAACACACTTGCACATTTTGTGACGATTTACCTATATATTCCCTCAAGAAAATGTTGCAATAAAATGCTTCCTGAGTGCATTCAATTTAAACTGAAAATGTACTTGAGACTTTGGGGCTTGAGAATTACCTTTTATTTATTGGTCCAATAAAACAATATCATATTATCTATTTCATCTACTTTTCCTGCAAGGTGCAATGTCATTATGAATATATTTTCTATGGATTTGTAAATTTTATCTTTATCATATTCAACTAAAGTAGCAATTTAATCCAAGAAATCTGGTTCTAATGAGAAAAAAAAGATTATCATTTTATATTTCTAAAAATCTGCTGTATCTTCTTTGGAGATGGCATTGCAGCCGTTCCCATAGCTATATAATTGTTTGAGCTCATTCTGCTAAAGAAATTCTAATATAGATGCTTTTAAAAATTCTTTTCTTCCATTTGCTTTGTTTATATTTTACATTTCTCAAAACTCCCCATTTCTCATGCCTTCTTTCTACCAAATGCTGATCTAATTTCATTGATTTTGTTTTAATTGCTGCAAATAATCTTTCTTTAATGAACTTGAATCAATGTCCTCATTTTTATATAAGGACTAATTATTTATAGGGTTAAAACAGCAAGACATGGCTCTGAGGGTGTCAATTAAAATTGACACAATTTTTCCTGCTATCCACAACGCACTGACCCCTCATTATATAATATAAGTTTAACATGTCAGCATAGGATTGAAAGACAGGCTTTGTCAAAGTAGGTCAGGACCCCATTAAGGGTGGGGTTTTAAACTCAAAGGCTAACAAGTGCCAGTCAGGGAAGTCAAATGGATGAAGTTAGCATGTGATTACACAAATGCAAAATGAAGATCTCAGGGATTAGAGAAAGAGCTATCTCATTTACAGGGTCAGCTACGAAAGCTCATGTGCTCAGCTCTCTTTTTTCTTGTTTTTTTTTTTTTTGACAGTTAAATTTGACATGTTAAATATTTCAAGTTTTAAATACTGCTACACAATTCAATTGGTGATTATCAAATGTCCTAAAGCTCTAGCCCATCATCAACATGCCAATATTTTGTTAGTAAATATTCTTGGAGGCAGCCTTGCATATAATAAACTTATAGCCTGAAGAAGGGGTACAATAAAGGGGGGTAGTCAATAAAAGTTCTATGCTTTATAATTGAAAAACATCCTCTGCTTAGATTTTTCCTTATAGCAAATAACATCAAAGGTTTTCAAATATTTTACACAAGGAAATAACATCATTTTTAAAATTATACATCTATATTATTTTAATTGTTTTATTCTCTAGATGTTGAACATTTACCAAAAGCTAACCAGATTAAAGAATTTGTTTGTGTGTATGTGTGTGTGTTTGTGTGTGTGTGTGTGTGTGTTGGAATACCATTAATTAAGATTTTAAAACCCTTCCTCATTCTTTCTTTGCTGTATGTTCTGTTTTCAGATATATAACTTCACTAATAGTCACTTAAGACTTTACAGAGAACACTTCAACATTCAAAACCCATAGTCAATAACATCACTAAATGAATGTCAGGTATAATGAAAAGTCTATAAACATTCAGAAAATAGGTTCAAAGCTACAGTTCACCACAACTATTTCAACTAACAAAAGCATTTAACCTGCAACCACCAATGGCACCCATATGATGAGTCTAGGGACAGAAGTTACATAACATGAAAGTTTTATAGATTGCTGTATCTTTGTTTAAAATTTGCTGGGCTAAGTTAGGACATTTGTCTAACTTTGATCTCTTACCAGTGTTCCAGAATTTGAACAAGCCTCTTTAATTTCTTTGTACCTTTTTTTTTGTTGTTGTTCTTGTATTCTTTCTGGCTTAGGTTTTATATAAGTAATTTAATGTCTGTATGGTACATTTTTGAGCCTAGATGCTGCTTTATCTGAGAAGAGCTTTCATATGCTGTTGCTTACTCCTTTGTATATCATAAGGAGGTGACCAATTTCGTGGGAACATTCCTATCATGAATACTGGTGCCAGATTGCCCATAGTCATTGAATAACTGGAGCTGAAAGCTATTCTTTCCCCTCTGAGTGCATTTTTTTGGATTAAAGTAGAAAATTTGACATAAACATTTAGTCTTCCCATTGATTTAGTGTTTATTTATTAAGTAAATGAAACCAATGTGCAATCTCCCTCAAGCCAACTAAAATTCAGATTCTCTTTCTTACTTCAGTTAGCAATGCATATACATCATTAATAGAAATTTTATATAGATTTTGATTTCTGTTATCAAAAATTTCTATGTAAGAATAATAAAATTCATCATCACATTATGAGATTTGGCTCCATAACTCTTCATTCTGATTGGTTGTGGGGTTTGGAGTGGTCTCTGTCAGTTGCAAGGAGAGAATTCCTTGAGGAGGGTTGAGGACCACCTGTCTGTGGGCATAGGAACAAATATTTAGAATGCAGTTAGATATTATAATAGTTTAATAAAGTAGTGGGTAAGGATTTTCTTCTAAGATCTATGACTTCACTAGCTCTGGGTTGGTGGCTAGGTTTCTAGTTCCAAGCATGATTTCCATCTTATTGAGTTGATGTTCAGCTCAATTAAAGAACTGTTGGTTGCCACTGCATCCTTATCAAGGTATGAGAAGCACTATTTTGAGTTGATCACCAAGGCAGTGTAAAAGACTCCCAACACATACAGCCTATTACAGTTGTCTTTGCTTAGCTTCAGAGGTGGGAGATAAGTTCCATTTTGAAGACATGGTATGCTTCAGAAACAGCGACCTGAAACCCTGAACTTGAGTAGACTATAATGTCCTTCCGTGAGAACTGCTTTTCACAGTATGAGAAGACACCAACAAGCTTCCAAAAGAGGGAAGCAGCCAATAGTCACAAACCATATTAATAAAAAACATAGCAAGTTTTATGTGGGACTGCATAAGGGTATCCTGAGTCATGGTTGAGCAGTTGCCTAGAACCCCGAGACTCTGCATGAGAACCGACAGGAATTCAGCACTCCCCAAGAACCCAGGATCCTGAAAAGCAGTCCAGTCTCCATAGAATTACATTGTTCAGTCACATAGGCCAGACTATAGGTCTCAGGGCCTAGGGATTTACATAGTAATGAAGGCCAGACAGCCCCTCCCAAAGTGCATGGGTAGAGGGTGTGACTAGAGGCCTCAGGGCCTAGGGATTTACATATTAATGAAGGCCAGAGGGCGGAGCAAATTAAGCATGCCTCCTCAGATCCTCCCCCTTTTTCCCTCCCTATATAACTCGGGACTGCCCTGAATTTTATGGGGGTACGCCTAGATCCATCCACCATCCGCCATGACAATAAACTTTTTTGGAACCAAGGATTTCCTCATGTCATTGGGCCTGCCACCGCCAAAGCTGCCAGGCCACTGGAACCAAAGACGTTCCTCCAGCATATGGGACCCTTCACAGTGCTTGGAAGCCTCCCCAGACCCCCACAACGGTGGCCCTCTAATTTTTCCCTGCAGTTTTATAGCTTTTTTTTTTTTTAGCTTGGTTTGGTAAATAGTAAAGAATATGATTTCTAATGAGTTCCCAGACATCTTCCTTCTTTCTTCTGCATTTATCTTCTAACTCTGCCCTAGTTAGAGCCAGCTTCATTCCATTTCCTTCATCAGATCATTTGTACTGTGCTATTTGCCTCTCTTTTTCTCACCCACTCACCCAGCCTGGATGTGCTTTCTTTATTACTTTCCTTGTTTCTGCATTTACTCTGGGATATGTAGTCAAATCTGGAGATTTATAGCTTGATATCTCAGATGAGAGAACGTGCAATATCTGTTCTTAGGAGTCTGGGTTAACTTACTCAATTTGCTCTTCTCTAGCTCAATCCATTTTCCTACACAATTCATGAATTCCTTTGTCTTTATAGCTGAATGCTATTCTGCACTGTATGTTTGTAGGTGTCATACATGCTAAAATGTCCGTTCATACAATAATATAGAGTCGTTAACTTGATTATACCAGAATTTTAGACTCAGCTGTTCACTGTAAATCATTTAATTCAGTAAAGTAGATATAAATCTCTTACTTCAACATTGTGTTCCTCCAATCAATTTCTCTTACAAGGTTAAGGATTTATTCTTTTCTGACTACCTCAGTCATAGAGGTATGCTGTTACTCGTATCATCTTATTTTCTCTAGAGTTTACTTTACTTTCCAGCTACTGCTTCATCATTCTATAAAGTCGGTTCTCATAAAGATTGTTCAAAATTGCTATAATCAGTTTTTCTCCTCCTGCTATCTCAAAAAGTGTAGTAATATATATCATGAGAAAAACTGGTGATGGAACCTTATTAAGGCTCCCATTATATTCTGTTGTCAACTCTGACATTCTTTTTAAAAATTATTTATTCACTTTTCATCCCAATCACAGCTTCCCTTTCCTTCTCTCCTCCTAGCCCCTACTTCTCATCTCCATTCACCTCTTCTTCCTCTCTCCTCAGAAAATAAGAGGCCTCCCATGAATATCAACCAACCTTGGTATATCATGTTTCAGTAAGACTAAGCACTATTCTATTAAGGCTAAACAGAGCAGCCCAATTAGGGAAAAGTGATTCAAAGGCAAGCAATGCAGTTAGAGACAAGCCCTGTTCCTGCCTTAAGAGTCCCATATGAAGACCCAGCTGCACAACTGTTGAATATGTGCAGAGCTTCTAAGTCCATCCAATGAGTACTCTCCAGTTGGCAGTTCCGACTCTATGACCCGTTATGTGTCCAGGTTTGTTGATTCTATAGGTTTTCATGTGGTGTCCTTGAACCCTTTGGCTCCTTCAATTCTTCCTTCCCTCTTCCACATGATTCCTAACCCCCATTTAATTTTTGTCTGTATGTCTCTGCACCAGTTTCCATCAGTTGCTTGGTGAAGACTGTTACGCTAGGCTCCTGTCTGCAAGTTTAACAGAGTATCACTAATAGTGTTAGAGATCGGTTTCTTCTTGTAGCATGGCTCTCAAGCTAGACCAGTAATTGACTAGACTTTCCATTAAATTCTGCTCAGTCTTTTACCCCTGTACATATTGTAGCCAAGACAAATTATGGGTCCAAAGAATGGCTGGGTTGGAGTCCTAAGCCCTCCATTGGAAGTCTTTCCTGGTTACAGGAGATGGCCAGGTCAGGCTCCATATTCCCCCATTGCTAGGAGTCTTAGCTAGGGTCACCCTCATAGATTCCAGAACTTTCCTTTTTCCAGTTGTTTCTCCCACTATTATCTCCCTCAATCCTTCCTTGTCTCATATCTCTTGTTCCCAGGGGAACAGAAGGATTCTGACATTCTTGACATGTGACTTGTCTTCACTTGGCTTCTAGGATAACACAGACATGATTTCCTTTCAAATTTCTTGTTTGCTTCTTTCTAAACTTAATTTTATTTTACTGAAATCCTTTCTTTTTTCCAGTATTGTAATATTAAATACCATAAAAATTAATAACATTATATCTTCTTTTAATCCATACTCTCTCTGTGAAAGATTTTGTTGGAGATGATAGCTTTTCAGGATATCTATAAGGTGATACACTTTTACGTATTCTTTGTAAAACTGAGATTCCAGTGGGGTATGTGTAGTACATACCTATAATAAGCACTAGGTAATGGCAGGGGTGAATGTAGATACATAATAACTTAAAGAATAACCTAGACCACAAAGCAGTGACTGATAGCACAAAGACAACAATAACAATAGCAAAAATGTAAGAATCCCTAACTCTATTTCCTCTACAGATATTTGCATAAGTGAAAACTGGAGACAGTTTAGGAATAATATGTTAGAGATTGCTAAGCAACTTTAGTATAGCCTAAGCAATAAACTAAATAATAAGAAAACAAAATATTGTGGGGTGTGTTTTTCTTTTCTCCATATTTCAAATATGAAGAAGAAGAGAGATGAAGAGAGTAAAAGGAAGTAAAGTTTATGGGGAGAAAAAACACGTGTTATCATATGTCTCATTATTTTTCTTTACCCTGAAAAATCTTCAACAGAAAACAGCTTCATAGTTTTGCACAAACCGAACTTAAAAATAAAAAAAGTATTATTCTCTCTAGATACTCATCTGCTGACAATCAGTAAAAAATAAATAGAATTAATTGATTGGTTGAAAATTCTTTGGTGTAACATTTATAAAGCATGAAAATTTGCATAGTTGCTATTTAAACAGGCTGGATAATAACACTTTCTAAGAAAAATGAATGAGGAAGAAAGGCCTTTTAACCCCATGGCTGCATATACTTATATAAACTCCAAACTGCAAATCAACTGTGAATTACTCATTATTTCAGCATCCATGTTTCCAGCCGAAATTTTTTATTGCCAAAAGGCCTTTTTCATTCAGTTGGAGTTCAACTGAATTTCATACAGTTTTACTGTCCACATAGCTATCCATTGAAAGTGATGACTATTTAGAAATGTTAAAGAATCTATAAGTGTAATTTGGCTTATCCAGTTAACAGATGTCTCATAATACTCTTTGTACCAATTCCTTCTGATGTTAGCAAGATTTTTAGATAAAGACAAAATTACCCTTTGCCACCACTCAGCTTGACAGACATACTAATATCCCCTTCTCTCTCCCTCTTTCCCTCCCTCCTTCCCCCCACCTCAATCTCTGTCTCTGTTTCTCTCTCTCTCTCTCTCTCTCTCTCTCTCTGTGTGTGTGTGTTTGTGTGTGTGTGTGTGTGTATGTATGCATGTGTGTGAATGTGTGTGTGTGAGAGAGAGAGATTTAGTTCTGCATTTTAAAGCAATCATATTTTCTTATTTGAAATGTTGGCACCACTGTCAATATTAAGCATGAATTTCATAAGTTGCTACCTTGACCCACAGTTTGGTAAACATTGTATTATTTTTGTATTATATTTCATATTTTAATACATATGGATACTGATTTGTTGAGATGGGAGAAAGAGCTTTTTCGAAAGCTGCAGTGGTGTTTTCCATAGTTGAGAGGGCTAGGTCTTCTCATGCCCACCTTCAATCTCATCTGTACTCATGCTTTTGTTGTTGTTAATATTAATACTACTAGTAAAATTAATAAAGGGAAAACTGTTCTAGCAATTGTTTCAAGTATTTACTAACAGCTCCTATAAAAGCTTCACAGAGAAAAGAGGAATTATTTTCTAAAATGAGATTTCAAAACTATAAATAATTTTTAGAGCTGTAGTCACTTAAACATCCCCTTTAGAATATAAAACTTGAAAAGGTCACCTCCTCTAGCCAGACAGGAACCTCAGTGTAGTCATGGAGACACTAACTTACTCACAAAACTTTCAATCCAAAATTTATCCTGTATACAGGAAATGCAGGGATGGGGATGGAGCAGAGACTGAGGGAATGACCAACCAATAACTGGCCCAAATTAAGACCTGTCCCATGGACAAGCATGAATCCCTGACACTATTTATAAAACTCTGTTATGCTTACAGACAGGAGCATGTTTTTGTCTGAGAGGCTCTACCTAGCAGCTGACTCAGTCAAATGCAGATACCCACAGCCAAACAGTGGATGGAGCTTGGGAACTCTTATGGAAGAATAGGAGAAAGGATTGATGGCCCAGAAAACAAACTCCACAGGAAGACCAATAGAGTTACCTAACCTGGACCTTTGGGACTCTCAGAGTCTGAGACACCAAGGAAAGAACATACAGGACCTGGACCTAGGCCTGCCCTCCCATATGTAGCAGATGTGCAGCTTGGTTTTCATGTGGGTCCCAAACAACTGGAGAGAGGACTGTCCCAAAAACTATTGCTTGTTTGTAGGATATGTTCTTCTAGCTGCCCACCTTGTCTGACCTTGGGAAAGGAAAGCCTACCATCACAGAAACTTGAAGTGCCAAGGTCAGGGGATACCTAGGGGTCCCCCACCCACTCAGAGGAGAAGGAGAGTGGAATGGGGAAAGGATTTCAGGAGGTGATGACTGGGAAGGTGAGAGGGATGTTAAGTAAATATGTAATAATTTAAATTAAATTAAAAAGATATCTTTTTTCTGAACATAGGCCTAAGCATCTTTTATCAGCCCTATACTGTCTCACTTCAGCGATGACAAATTAAAAGTTAAGTCTTCAAATATTTTGTTAACTGGAAATTATACTTTGAGCTCAGTAATGAGCTGTCAGATTCTCCCAACTTTTTATATTATATTATGTTTCTGATGTTAAAGTGTATTTATCTCAGTTAAACCTTTAGAATAATAGGAAAATTATCCCTTTTTTCAATGGAAACACCCATAATTTTATCTTATCCCCACCAAAATAGTTGTGGTCTTCAACTCAGGGTTTCAATAGCATCTATCTCTCTGCATTAGAGAAAAATTTATTTATTTGTTTGTTTGTTTGTTTGTTTATTTTCAGCTTTTTAAAAATCAAATTATAATTTTTACTTATTCACATAGGGGTTATAAACACAAAAAGTCAGGACGTGGGGAAAGGGATGACACCGGAGCGTGGGTGTTCAGGGGGAGTACAGATATCTTTCAGAACAGGGTATCAGCTGTGTGAAATCTGCCATTTGGAAAGAGAACTTTGATTTTTTTTCTTATAAACAAAATAAACCTGTTTTGTTTCTGGTTCCATACAAAAATTAGATTTTTTTCTATTTCTGTGAAGAACAATATGGACATTTTGTGTTTGGTACAATGGTCATTTTCACAATATTAATTCTACTGATTCATGAGTGTTGGATGTCTTTTCATTTTTTAGTGTCTTCATTAATTTTCCTTAAGAGAGTTTGCATTTTCGAGGTCTATTACCTCCTTGGTTAGGTTTATGTTGAGATACTTTATTGTCTTTGGTGCTATAGCAAATGAGTATGTGTCCATGATCTCTTTCTTCCTTCAGGTGTTTGCTGTTGGTGTATAGAAACATAACTTGTTTCTGTAAACTGAATTTGTACTCTGCCATTTTGTTTAAATTCGCCATTATTTCTGGAAATTTTAAAGTTGAAATGAAGAATCTAGCTGCATTATAAATGTACTAAATACCCTCTCTGAATGGTGGATAAACAGATATTGATATGTATGTGTATGTGCTTATACTTTCAAAGACTAAATTTACAATGAAAAAAATTTTAAGATCTAAAGTAAAAGAAAAATCAAGAAATTGTAAAACAAAAACAAATAAACAAACAAAAACAGGATGATAAAAAATAGTAAATGAAATAAAACCTATAAGGCACTCTTCTGTGTTTCTGGAAAAAAGCACAGGTGATAGTGGTGAGAATCCAGGCATCCTGTCTTCTACAGTTCCTCTGCAGGTGTGCACAGTGCAGGTGCTGGGAATATTCCAGCCAGAACAGGGCTTAGCCCAGCATCAAATTTGAGTTTAGCCATTTAGAAAGTAACTTTTTCATAAGGAGAGAATATAATTTATTAGAATTAGTTATGATGAGGATTACCTGAGAGATAGCAATTGGGAAATAATTGCTAGCAAGGCTTCCAGACTTGGGTCATCTGAGCTTAGATTCTGGCTTCTCCATGACACATGTTTTATTTTAGGATATTTTAAGTAGACTTGCCGAACTCAGTATTTGTTATGCCGTCCAGGGTGGACTGAAACTCACAGGAGTCATGGTTCTGCCTTCTGAATGGTGGCATATAGGTTTATGCTACTGAACCTGGCTTAGGTATTTATCTTAAGCCACTTGTATATATAGTTAGTGTGAATAATAACTGCAAGAACAGTGCTGTGCGCGTGTCCACCGCATCTGAAATGAAATGAGATCTAGTCTAGAAAACATATATAAATTATCATCATTAAGTATCTTTATTACTATGATGAAAATGTGAGATTTGACTGTTTGCTAATCAATTGCCCCCTGTAATCATGAGTACAGGATGTTAATACATAGTTCAGAAATAGAACTGCAACGACATGTTATTGTTGTGTGATAGGCCGGCACAGAACTTTTTGGCAGCAGAGTGATTATTTTATTTGGATAAAATGCAGACTATGCAAACAGAATACTAACGTATGTGGAGAGACATTAGAAGTGTGGTCATCATGGGCACAGTGGAATCTTGTCAGCTCCTCTCTCACCTTTGGTGTACTGTTCCAGTGTCATATATATTTGCACCAAATGTGTGACTTGTGCTCGTTTTCTTTAGCCCAACTATCTATTTTCATTTTCTACGGAAAATCTAAAATCCAAAAAACAGCATCCAAAGGAAGAAGAAAATCAAAAGAATAAATAAGCAATATATATATGTATATAATTACAGTAACCTCTCATTTATAATATCCCTCCCCCATTTCTCAATAAGGGGTATGCTCCTTCACATGCCTGCCAATACTATTTAGAAAGTGAACCAGCAGCAGATGGAGGGGAATTCCAGTGTGTCTTAAATTTACTCTCTGGCTTTTAAATTACATTCACTATATTTCTGATAGATTAACCGTAATGCAATTCTTATGAGGGCTGAGTAAGTAAAACACCCCCATACCTCTCAAAATAATTTGTGATGAATAACATGAAAAATACGCCCTGCAACACCTGCTGGGTTAAAGCTATAAAATAAAACCTGTAGTAGCAATTTCAGATTAGCATTCAACAATTACCTAACATTTATTAGTTCTTTTAAATGTTTTATTAGAATTGAAACAACCAATATTTGCTCATGTTTCATTAAATCCCATTTTCAATGTTGAACTCAAACCTAGTGATGAAGGAAGGCCCTTTGAGCTTAGTGGTAATATCATCTAAGCCTGAGAATAACAGAAAAGACTTCAAAGTCAACATCTCTTTGGTCTAAGGTAACAAGAATACCTGAATAATTACTCAAAATTATAATACTAATAAAACATGAATAAAGAACCACTTATAGTTCATCTGGAATGAATTATTTTAAGTATGTCTAATAAAAAAAGCTTTAAAAGAGCATTAGCAGAATTTATTTAATTGCAATGTGTTCAGGGCAGTGTTATATTATGTACCTGTGGCTTTTTAGAATCACACACAATCTCGTACTTAATGTGTATAATCAAACAGGAAAATAATAAAACTGAAAACTATTCTTCAATGGTAAATTTTAGCCCACTGAGCTGTCCATTGTAGATGGATTCATGATTGATCAGAATAATACACAATGGCACAGTGTAATTCTTTAGTGTGGTGTTGTAAAATGGAGTATTGCTTCTGTTATTTTATACAGTTTGCTTTTATATGACAGGGTTTATTGTGCGTTATGTTGTAGCTCATTCCTCTGTTCACAATGCCTACTGATGTGTAATTATGACTTGTCTGAACTGTAAGAAGGAGCAATATGTGAAAGGAAATCTGCAAACATGCTTGATTTATGAGTTCTGATACCACATTACAGCCCTAATCTGCCTGCTTAACTTAGCTTCAGGCTCACTTACTCTACAACATGCTTACGGTTAGCAACGCAGCGAGTTATAGAAGATGTACTTTGAAGGAACCGCTACACCCTTTCTTTAAAAATTTAGCATAATTTCAGTTACAGGTAATGTGATATATTATTTATTTTATAAAGACTTTATATGAAGGAACAGCCTTAATGCATTTTCTGTAACAACAAAGAACAGTATGTGGATTTTTTCTCCCTTGTTAAATATCCTAATGTTGCTGTTTACGTTTTATGATAAAATCTTCCCTTTATTTCTTGGTGTTACAACTATGCTATGAGACCCTGTTTTGATCCAGGGCATCTGATTTTTGCAGCAGCAAAAAGTCTCTAGATGAACAAATGAAAGCAATCCCATAAAGAAATGACCTCAGTGTCAGCAAGGAAAGATGTAAGCAAATTTGCCTGTTTAGAACCCCATTCACAAAGACAGATACAGCTGGAGTTAGCATCACAGTGCTGTTATTGACTCCTAGCACATTCAATTCACATGCTTTAATAATCTGAAGTTATAAATTACTGTTCATTTCAATGTAAATCACCAATGTGAAAAATATTCTTCTCCAATCTTTATTTGTGATCAGGTTTTGCTAAATGTCTCAGGGAAAAAAAAAGAGCTTGAAAAATCATCCTCATCTGATATTTTGGTATGAAATAAACAGCTTTGTGCATAAGAACATGCAAACATCCATGACTCATTACAGAAGTATCTTTAAACCATATCAAAAAGATGATTTGTTTAATTCCAGATTTTTTAAAAATCCTGTCATTAATATCATTTTTGAATTCTCTTTTGTTCTGCTGTTTTCGTATTTCTTTTCATTTCTCCTGAGCATTTCTTATATAATCAGCAAAGCCTGCTTTTTTTGGAACCAATGAACAAAAGTATAAATTACTAACTGATTATGTCATGACCAGTAGAGTTACAAAAAAGCAGCTCATGCTGGACAAAGAAAGGGCTGCCATCAGGAACAAGCATTCTCAAACTTGTATGATTTTTGAAAGTCATTCAGAACAATGCTCTTTTACACAAATGCACATTTTTACATTTGAGATGTGTAAGAATTCATTGTACAAAATATCTTGATCATTTTATGTTAGTTAATTAGTTAAGTTCTCATTCTCAACATAAGAGAAAAATGTACTTTGAGCTAAAGAAAGTAAATCCTTGCTAAAACCCCTTTAGTAGTAAGAGTTCCATTAGGTAAATATATGAACTGATGGTGGAGATTTTGTTACAGTTGTAATCACTACAAGACAATATGTGACAAAATGTACAGATGATATTTACTAAACTAAATAAAGGTCTGAATAATGGGAGATAGCACAAAGTGTGTTCTCTACAAATTATCAAGTTAAAACAGATTCTTAGCAGTTTTAATGTACTATAGTTATAACCAAAGATGTTTATATGTTCTGCAGATTCAAGTCAGTGTCTTTTAATTTAATTGAACTGTATTTTTTATAGTTCAGTTATTGGTAACAAACTAGATATGATGCCTCCATCCCATTAGAATAGAACCAGAAAGCATGAACTGTTCTCAAAGCACATGTAGTTCAGGGCTGGCATAGCTCACATTCAGAATAGATGTCAAACCATTTTATACAACCATTCTAGTCAGTAAGACCCTCTTCTTGTAAACAAATGGAGCTATAATCAGTTAGTTATGTGGTGATTAAAGTTTTCAACCAAAAAAACAAAGAAATGCTATGGGTAAGAAATGTTGGTTATCATATTTTCAGTAATGATCTCACATCTTGGAAAACTACATGTATTTTCAAGAGACTATATATTTGACTCTCTCACTACATTTATTAATATACCTGACATGATGACATATTTATGTCTATCAAGCTATATTTTTTTGGCCTTTTCTGAACTGAAATCTCATATGTTGATCATTATATCCATATAGAGTCTGTATGGATGGTACAGTCTTATTTAGAAAAACTCTTCATTTGATCAGTGTTTAATAAAATCATGGTTTCATCATACTGTATCATGCAATATGTGAGTTCATAACACTCTTACTCTAATATACAAAGCTTCATAAAGCAAACTGTTTATGGTGTCCAATATTTTATTTCTTTCAGAGTAATTAAAATGGTTGTTGATTTTCTTTAAGGGTTTTTTAATAGACAAATATGACATACCAGAAGATCTGAAGATCAGCTAGGCCTTCTCTAGCTGGTGATCACACTACATAAAAAAAAAAAATTATCACCAGCCTTGAAAAAAGACACCAGGTACAGCTGTCATATTGTTTAGCATTACTGATTTCTCTCCAAAAGAGCCAGAGATTAAGTGGAAAATAGCTGATCTCGGCTCCCTCTTGCATTCCATAATTTTAGTTTTTTGACATAACTATACATGTATAATTATTCTACAAAATGTCTAATAATTGCATTTAGCATATGCTTATGAAAAAGTTGAAATACAAATGCCAGGCAAGAATTATACGAACTGCTTTCTCTCTACCTGTTAAAAACATGTAGACTTCATCATCCTCAACATCACCCTGATCGACATCGTTGCCACAACCCTTAGTCACTTGTCCTCTCACTGAGATTTCTGTTTTAAGTTGTTCCTCTCAACTAATGTCACTACCACAGTGATCACGCGGATCTTCAAACCTGATATGGTCACATGGACATAAACACCCTGAGTATGAACTTCCTTATTTTCCAATAGACTCCCAAGATACAATTCCCCTCCATCAATTCTAATCTCTCCTTATCCCTTTATGGAAACAACAAGGTGTCATACATTCAGGCATCTCTTTCCTAGCATCCTCCTAGACTCAACTCCTTTAGAAGTGAATTTAAAATCTGCATCCTTAGGGAAATCTTTCCCAATTAATAGAGATTTGTTATGCCATTTGCATCATCCTCTACCACCTAATCAAGCCTAAGCCCTGTGTATAAACAAGTACAGCAGTGCAGCTTAGAAATCCAATATTATTATGTTCCTTCCTACGCAATTTGTTATTTGATGTGTATTATGTTTATGCTTGCATTTTTGCTGTCTTAAAGGCTAAGGAACTAAGACCATCCATGCTTGGGGAACACAGCATAATGCAGCAGAGCTGTTCACTTCCAGCGCATATTGCTTTTCTTGATAATTATTTGATAGGAAGACACATGTATTAGAAAGTAATTAGGTAAGAAGCATCTACTTGGAGTGACACTTGAAAAAAGAAAACTAAGAAGCTTTTGAGATGAGAAACCTATCATTTAAGCAATAATTCACAGAGATGGAAATGTTTGTAAAACTGTAATCAGTGGATTTTTTAAATTAGCAATTGAAATTAAGAGGCTATAAAATAAGATGTCTGCTTTAGGAACACACGTAAAAGCCAGCCTATTGTAAACAAAAACTAATAAAACTACTCGCACATAAAGTAAAAAAGTGACTATATTGTTAAAAGGCTAATCCATATTTCATACAGACAGAAAGTAATCACAGTGTTACACTCAGAAAACATGCAACATTCATGATGAAGCATCTATTTGTCATGTGGTGTGTTCTAAGGATGGTGGACATTACCATCAGTGCTTATCTGAAACTCATACTATGCTTCAGAATTACTTGAGTGGCTTGCAGCAAAATAGGCTTATGTTCACTCCAAATAAAATCTGCAGTGCCTGCTTCTTAGAGATGATTTTTGTCTTTTGAACCTGCTGTAAGTGTCCTAGAAACTTTTCCTGTCCTAGACATGCATACACTACTCTCCAAGCAAAACAGTATGCAGGGGAAAATGCTATTCTGAAGTTTTAGACCTTGTTTTAAAATTTTTATTGCTAAGGAGAAACTATGTTCCCTTTAAGAACAGTTTGTTGTTGAATTGAAAGAAAATCTTTGCAAGGTGGTGTTTATGTGTGTGTGCACAAAGTGTGTGTATGTGTTTCTGTGTGTGTATTTGTGATGAAAGTTCTTTGAAGATAGAGTAGGAATTGGATAATTTGACTTATGAATGAACAAAATAAGCACAAAGATATACATATTGGGTTGTAAAACTCCTTTTAAAATGAATAAATGAAGTTATAGAGATAATCTTTTTATTCTATATTACATGGATCCTATTCTGATTGTGAAATCAACAGCATATAAAAATTTTATCAATTTTATTCTGATAGATGATACTAAATATTTTCTGGTTCCTCAACACATAGAACTTGATTCAAAGAAGAAAATCTCCTCCCTCAGAATATCTTCCATCTTCTCTTTTATAATCTATTTTAAAATGTAAACCTTAAGACTCCCTCTGTGGCTAGGGATATGATCTTCTGGGTGAGGTGCTTAGTTCTAACCCTAATCTCCAGAACCTAAAGGATGGAAGGAAGCCTCCTAACATGCACAGTGCCACCTGAGCACTTCAGCAAAAAAGCAAACAAAAAACCCCACCAATAAATTTATGTATGTATGTATGTATGTATGTATGCATATATGTGTGTATGCTGTAAAATTTCCTGAATTAACTAAAAATTAGTATGATTAAAACTGTATATGTATGCTTGTATGTAAAATTATATTATGAAAATTCTGATTTGATAATATACATTTTATTACATGGTTTATATTATCTTTAACAAAATAGCACCTGGTTCTAAGTGCTGTCTCTTTGGCTGGCTTGCTTTAATAAGTCATTTGAAAGAATATTTATACATTATCTCATCCAAAATCTTCTGAAAATTTTCTCGATCAAAATATAATGCTATTTAAATTTGTTAGGCAACCTACCCTCTACCTATTTGAATCATGCCAAATGAACTGGATCATTCCAATATGGTGTCACATGTGTATGGAAGCCTGTAGCATTTTGTAACAGGTGTTAGGAAAATGTACTTGACAGAGATGTTTACAGTAAGGTCATTTGTAAGCATGAAAACTGAAAATAGCAGCGAGAGAATGAAGTCACTATTAAAATTAAAAAGTGAAAACAATATCCAAGAAAAATTAACTATGATCTCCTCCATCCTCTAAAAACATCATCAAAGCACATAAGCATAGATACTTCTTCATGCTTTCTGTTATTTTTTGAGAGTTTTATGCAACATATTTTGATTGCTTTACTTTCCCTCCTCCAAATACTTCTAGATCCTCTTCATACCTCTCCCACCAAATCTCTCTCTCTCTTTGTCTCTCTCCCTCCCTCCCTCCTCCCTCCCCCTTTCTCTCTCTCCCCATTTCTCTCTCTCTCTCTCTCTCTCTCTCTCTCTCTCTCTCTCTCTCTCTCTCTCTCTCTCCCCTCTAAAATAAAGATATACAAAAAAGTGGAGCCTTGGTTTTGTTGTTGTTGTTTAAGTACTCCTCAGCATAGAGTGTGGTTAATAATTGCAGTGTCACGCCATTGCTGAAAACTTATTTTTCCTCTCAGAGCAACTGTCTATTGGGGATAGCTTCTTAGCCCAATTTCCTAAATCTTGGCTAACAATTTGTCTCATTTAAGCTTATTCATGTCTTGGACACTGTCACAATCTCTGTGAGCCTATATGTACATCTGCCCTGGTGTGCTTGGAAACACTGAATCTTGGAAATGACCCACCACTTCTTAACATCTTTCAACTATAGATGAAATGTCTACATCATACCCCTTCTTCAAGGTTCAGGGATTATGTAGAGGAAGGGATATAGAGATTATAAGAAGGTAACCTGTCAAAGACATCTATTTTGTCTTAGGAGTCTCCTTCCCTATTTTATGTTTTCCAAAATATGAAAATGAATGAATTCAGAAAAAAATGAAGTCATTACATGGAAAAACTTAAAATCTACAAAACAAGGGAAATATATGAAAAATGATGATTTAGTTCATGCTTTCAATATGTATCTTTGTGTATTAGAACATTTTGAACACACCAGTTAGTATTTCTGTATTTTATCAATATTCAGTATAATGGTATGGGTGCCTTCTTCATTTGATAATTACTCTTTTTGTTTATCAATTTTTATAATATCTAAAACAATCCCCAGTTAACAGACTATACATTCATTTACTGCACTTTAAAAATGGGTCTTAAGTTAATTTAATTCATATAATTCCAAGTCCAGTCAGTATTTCAAGAAAACACTGATTGGATAATTGTTTGGCAATGACTTAATAAGAACGTGAAATAAATTTGTTTAAGTAAATCTACATATCAATATGATAATTGTCTTAATATAAGGAAGAGGAATGAGGAGACACCTGATAATAATCTCCATAGTTATGTGTCGTAAAACCATTTTATGTGAAATTTTATTTGTTTGTATGTTTTATTTATTTATTTATTTATTTGCTTCTGGAAAAGTAATTTATCTAGTGAATCTTTTTAAAAATTAAACATTTTATTTGTTTACATTTCAAATGCTAACCCCTTTTCCGGTCTCCTCTTCATGGACTCCCCCACCCCATCATCTTCCCCTTTGCCTCTTAGAGGACACGCCCCAACCCACGCACCCACCAACTTCCACGTCGCCCCTCTAACATCCCCATTCTCTGGAGCATCAAGCTTCCACAGGACCAAGAGCCTCTCCCCCCACTGATACCAGGTGAGGTACTCTTATACTCCAAACATATCAGAAGCCTTGAAACAGCCCGTGTATAATCGTTGGTTGATGGTTTACTTTCTGGGAGCTCAGAGGGGTTTAGTTAGTTGATACTGTTTTTCCTATGTGGTTGCAATTTCCTTCAGCTCCTTCAGCTATTCAATAACTTTTCCACTGGGGTCCCAGGGCTCATTCCAATGGTTGGCTGTGAGTATCTACATCTGTTTCACGTGCTAGGAGAGCCTCTCAGTGTATAGCCATACCAAGCTCCTGTCTGCGAGCACATCTTGGCACAGCAATAGTGTCAGGGCTTGGTGTATGAGAATGGAATGGATTGCACAGCGGGATGGTCTCTGGATGGCCTTTTTTTTTTCATTTCTTCCACTTATGTCCCTGCATTTCCTTTAGAAACAGTTAATTATGGGTTAAAATTTTGACCTGAGTAGGGGGCCCCATCCCTCCACTGGGTGCCATGTCTATCTACTGGAGGTGATCACTTCAGATTCTATCTTCCCACTGTTAGGTATTTCAGCTAATATCATACCCATTGGGTCCTGGGAGCCTCTTGCTTTCCTGGCATCTGACACTTTCTAGTGGTTCCCCAAGTTCCCTACTCCCCCTGCCCCAATGCTACTTAACTCTACTCATTCTCCTGGTTCTTTGGACTTCTCCCCTGTCTACTCCCACACTTGATCCTGCCTCTGCTTTTCTCCTCTCCCTCCCTTCTCCCACCCAGGTCCCTCTTTTCCTCTGCCTCCCATGATTATTTTGTTACCCCTTCTAAGTGGGTCTGAAGCCTCTACACTTTGCCCTTTCTTCTTGTTAATCTTCATGTGGCATGTAAGTTGTCTTGTGAGTTTCTTATGTTTTGGCCTAATATCCACTTAGCAGTGAGTGCATATCATATGCATATCTTTTGGATCTGGATTACTTCACTCAGGATGATATTTTCTAGTTCCATCTATTTGCCTACAAAATTCATGAAGTTGTCACTTTTAATAGTTGAGTAGTAATCCATTGTGTAAATGTAGTACATTTTTTGTATCAATTCTTCCATTGAGGGGCATCTGGGTTGTTTCCAACTTCTGGCTTTTATAAATAAGGCTGCTATGAACATAGTTGAGCATGTGTCTTTGTTATATGTTGAATAAATATGGAGAGAGTCAGCAGCCTTGTAGTGGGATTGCTTCAAGTTTCTCTCCATTTAATTTAATGGTGGCTGTTGATTTGCTGTATATTGCTTTTATTATGTTTAGGTATATGTCTGAATTCCTGATATTTCTAAGGCTTTTAACATAAAGGGGTGTTGTAATTTGTCAAATGCTTTTTCAGCATATAGTGAGATAATCTTGTGTGGGTTTTTGTTGTTGTTGTTGTTGTTGTTGTTGTTGTTTTGGGTTTTTTGTTTTGTTTTTGTTTGTTTTTTTGTTTTTTGTTTTGTTTTGTTTTTAGCATTTGTTTATATAGTGGATGATATTGATGGATTTTCATATATTGAATCTTCCCTGAATACCTGAAATAAAGCCTACTTTGTCCTGGTGAATGATCATTTTGATGTGTTCTTGGATTCAGTTTGCAAGAATTTATCGAGTATTTTTGCATTGATATTTATAAGCGAAATTGATCCGAAGTTCTATTTCTTTGTTGGGCATTTGTGTGGCTTAGGTATCAGAGAAACTGTGGCTTCATAGAATGAATTAAGTAATACAGATAGTATTCCTTCTGTTTCTATTTCATAGGATAGTTTGAGAAGTATTGGTATTAGGTCTTTTTGAAGGTCTGATAAAATTCTACACCAAAACTGTCTGCCCCTGGGCTTTTTATTGTTGCAAGAATTTTAATAACTGATTCTATTTGCTTAGGGTTTATGGGACAGTTTACATTGTTTATCTGGTCCTTATTTAATTTTGGTGCCTAGTATCTATCTGGAAAATTATCCATTTCATCTAGATTTTCCAGTTTTGTTGAGTATAGGCTTTTGTAGTACATTCTGATAATATTTTGAATTTCCTCAGGTTCTGTTGTTATGTCTCCCATTTCATTTCTGATTTTGTTAATTTAGATACTATCTCTGTGCCTTTAACTAATTTGGCTATGGATTTATCTATCTTGCTGTATTTCTCAAAAAACCATCTCTCAGTTTTATTGATTCTTTTTATAGTTCTCTTTGTTTCTAATTGGTTAATTTTCAGCTTTGATTATTTCCTGCTGTATACTACTCTTGGGTGTGTTTGTGCCTTTCTGTTCTAGAGCTTTCAGATATGCTGTCAAGTTGCTAGGACCTCTCCAATTACTTTATGAAGGTATTCAGTGCTATGTATTTTCCTCTTAACCATGCTTTCATTGTGTCCGATAAGATTGGTTATGTTATGCCTTCATTTTCTTAAATTCTAAAAAGTCTTTAATTTCTTTATTTGTTCACTGACCAAGTTATTGATTAGAGAGTTATTCAATTTCCATGGGTATGTGGGCTTTCTCTTGTGTTTGTTGTTGTTGAAAACCAGACTTAATCCGTGGTGATCTGATAGAATGCATGGGGTTATTGTAGTCTTCTTGAATCTGTTGAGTCTCATTTTCTGTCCAATTATATGGTAAATTTGGAGACGGTACCATGAAGTGCTGTGAAGAAAGTATATTCTTTTGTTTTACAGAAACCGTTCTGTAGATATTTGGGAAATCCATTTGGTTTATAATTTCTGTTAGTTTCACTGTGCTTCTGTTTTAGTTTCCATAATCTGTTCATTGGTTGGGTGTTGGAGTCTCCCACTATTATTGTGTGAGGATGAATATGTGTTTTGATCTTTAGTAAAGTTTCTTTTACAAATGTGGGTGAACTTGCATTTGAAAGTGCATGTGTTCAGAATTGATAATTTTTCTTGGTGGATTTTTCTTTGATAAGTATGAACTGTCTTTCCCCATTTCTTTTGATAAGTTTTGATTGAAAGTCTACTTTATTGGATACTAGAATATCTACTCTAGCTTGTTTCTTGGGACAAATTGCTTGGAAAATTTTTTTCAGGCTTTTTGTTTGAGATAGTGTCTGTCTTTGTCACTGATGTGTATTTCTTGTATGCAACAAAATGCTGGGTCCTGTTTAATTATTCAGTTTGTTAGGCTATGTCTTTTTGTTGGAGAATTGAGTCCAACAATGTTGAGAAATATTAAAGACAAATGATTTTTAGTTCCTTTCATTTTGTTCTTAGTGGTGGCATTATATTTTCTTCTTTTGTTGTGAGATGATTAATTTCTTGGTTTTTTTTTTTTTTAACATTAGGTATAGTTTCTCTCTTTGTGTTGGAGTTTTTCTTCTATTATCCTCTGTAGGGCTGGATTCAAGGAAATATATTCCTTAAATTTGATTTTGTTATGGAATATCTTGGTTTTTCCATCTATGGGTATTGAAAATTTTGCTGAGTATAGTAGCCTAGGCTAGCACTTATGTTCTCTTAGGGTCTATATGACATGTTTCCAAGATCTTTCGGGTTTTAGAGTCTCTGTTGAGAAGTCTGGTGTTATTATGATAGGTCTGTCTTTATATGTTACTTGGCCTTTTTCACTTAGACTTTTAAATTTCTCTGTTCTATGCATTTAGTGTTTTGATTAATATGTGTGACTGGAGGAATTTCTTTTCTGGTGGCATCTATTTGATGTTCTGTAGGCTTCTTGTACATTTATGACCATCTCTTTCTTTAGGTTAGCGAATCTTCTATGATTTTGTTTAAGTTATTTCCTGGCCATTTGCATTGACAATCTTCTCTCTTTTCTATTCTTATTATTCTTGGGTTTGTTATTTTCATTGTGTTCTGAATTTCCTGGATATTTTGAGTAGGAGGTTTTTTTTTTTTACTTTATATTTTCTTTAACAATTGTGTCAACATCTTTTATGGTATCTTCTATGCCTGAGATTCTTTCTTCTATCTCTTGTATCTGTTGGTGATGTTTGCATCATTAGTTCCTGATCTCTTTTTTAGGTTTTCTATCTTCAGGTTTGCTTCCCTTTGTGATTCCTTTATTATTTCCATTTCCTACTTAAATACTAGATAGTTTTGTTCAAGTCCTTCACCTGTTTGATTGTGTTTTCCTGTATTTTTTTAAGGGATTATGTTATTCGTTCTTAAGGGCTTCTATCTGTTTACCTGTATTTTCCTGTATTTCTTCAAGGGAGTTTTTTATGTCCTCCTTAAGGTTCTCTATCATCTTCATGAGACAAGAATTTAGGTTGGAGTCTTGCTTTTCTTTGGATTAGTGTATCCGGGACTTGCTGTAGGGGGAGAAGTAGGTTCTGATTGTGCCAAGTGCCATTGGTTTCTGTTACATAAGTTCTTGCACTTGCCTCTCACCATCTGATTATCTCAAGTTTTGATTGCCCATGCTGTCTCTGACTGGATCCTTTCAGTGAGCTTGTGAGCCTGTGAGCCTGTGAGCCTGTGAGCCTGTGAGCCTGGTTGTGATGGACCTCCTGGGATTCAAGCTGACTCAGGGCTGGAGAGGCATTCTGGAATGCTGCCTCTTCCCCTGGTCCAAGTTGTTGGCTGGAAGGAAGATGTTTTTTTCCAGGAGGTCAGGGCAGAAAGGCCTGACACTTCTGGGTTCTGTGGGGGTCCCAGTTAGGGCAGCGGGTGTCTCTCCCGTAAGCTTTGTTGTAATGGAGCTCCTGGGAATCAAGCTATCTCTGGGTGTGGAAGATTGTTTGAAGGGCCAGCTCTGCCCTGCCCTGAGTTATGTGAGATTTTATGCAGTCATAAAATATAGCTGAAATTTTGGTATTTAAAGTATCTTGAACTGACTTCGTACAAATGGCCTGTGCAATATGACCACAAATTACAATATTATGTCATAATATCATTGTAAGTATGTATATATTACCATCTTTGGATTTTTACAAAGGAACTTCAGCAACATTTTTAATTCTCAGTGTAGGAAGCATTTCAATTTTCCACAATACTTTCAGGAGTAACTAATGATGGCCAAATTTGCCTGTAGTGTTTATTTCAATCTGTTCGCACACTTCCCATTTCTCTGGCAGCCACAGCATTTGTAAATTTTCTGGTCACTAAACTCGCAAGAACAATTCTAAGTGCTCAGTTTGTAATTGTCCAGCTAGGAAAAAAAATGAAAAGAATTTTGCATGTAGTTATAAATTAATACTTATAAATTAATACTGTAAAATCTTAAAGGTTTATGTGTAGCAAATTATTTGTTGTTTGTTCTATTTTAAAATCTAGTTGTTTATGAAGATAATATTTTTCTTTAGCTTTGGCAGATAAAGCCCATATTTGAAGGATCTTTATTGTATCATCATGTTTGAAACACATTTTATTCTCTATTCTTAGCCTGCTTACCATCTATATTTACTTGTTTTAATAAAAAATGTTAGTTTAATTATGTCAAAATCAGAAAAGTATATTTCTACTACCTTCTTTACAAGAAAAACATCTAAATAATTTATATTATAAGTAAAAACTTTCATGCCAGAACCCAATATTCTTATAATTTTATCAAGACATAGCAGAGATAATTTTAAGATACAGCTTCGATGAGAATGAAGCTCCTGCAGAACATCAAGAAATTAGATATACAAGCCTAAAATATTTTGAAAAATTAAAGCTGTACTAATTAAAAATTTATCAAAAAATGATGAGGATGCATACATTTAATCGCCAGTCTCTTGTCTCAAACAGAGCTATTGCCAGCAAGGTTCAAGAGAAAGATTTAGCTGAATCGAGAGAGTCAGGGAAGCTTTCAGAAGCACTATTGCTGTATTCAAGAATTTCTGCTTTCCCAGCCATGATAATCATTGCTTCATGCACTTCACTGAGTATGTAGTGAAGATGAAGCTGGGTTCTTTTGGAAAAAGTAAGCTGACCCTAGAACATCGAGCCATGTCATGGGGTATAGAGCCAAAGATATCCCAAGAAAAAAAAAAGCCCATATGAGTATTGATTGAATGTATGTATGTGTGAATAAGAAATGAACAGCTTCTAAATAATTCACAGATGAGCTTGATCCAAATTTCTTAACATTTTTAAAAGATGGCATTTCATGTTCATGCTTATACTGTGTATGTGTTTGTCATTTCCATTTAAATTTCTCTTGACTGATAAATTATGAGGGTGCATTATTTGGCTGAGAGAATCTTTAAGTGCATAGGAGTTTGTTGACTATGAGTTGCCAAATCAGCTTTAAATATATCTCACATTATGGCTTAATTTCATGTTTTTATTGAAGCCCAATCACACTGGCTGCCATTCAACTGGCTACCAAAATCTGATAGACGATGGATATAGAACTGTTAGAAATAAAGAAACACTTGCTTGGCAAAAAGAAGGAAGGTTTTGCCACTTGGGACACAAATGTCTTTCTTAGCTTTCTGTATTAAACATCATGTACTCTGATCGAAACACTGAAGTTCTTGTACCAATATATTAATGCGGTTAGACAAGAACTGATAATGGAGAAGTATCCAAAGCCTTTGGGTGCACACAGTGGGAATTATATAAAAAGAAGAGCAACTTGGCATCTCTATTGTATCTTTCTTGTTCAGCTCATATTTGAGCATTTAAGTTGCTGAGACATGATGACTATAGATTCTGATGTTACTAGGAGACACAATTATACAATAAACTCCCTGATCTTCTCACTCACAGAAGACTTTTGCCCCATATTCTGCAATGTTGTCTGAGCCTTAGGTACGGGAGGGAATGTCTTCTAGATGTATCCATTGAAAGTGGATTCCCCAACTATGCACATCT
Organism: Grammomys surdaster; assembly: GCF_004785775.1. Taxonomy (NCBI): domain Eukaryota; kingdom Metazoa; phylum Chordata; class Mammalia; order Rodentia; family Muridae; genus Grammomys; species Grammomys surdaster. The sequence continues at coordinate 3,276,023 of NW_021620713.1, read as the reverse complement.
ATTAGTTGTAGTTTTCTGGAGTGTTCTCCATCTGCCATAAGAGGTTTTCATAATGGTGAGTGAAGCCTGTACGGATCAATGGCTATAAAGACAAATGTTTACAGACTGCTATTAGGAGTTATGGTAAAGTTCACAGAATCTCAATCCTACACAAAGAACTATAGACAACTCAGGAGCTGTAAACAACTCAGGAAATCTGGGACCCGTAGATGTGGTCCTCTTCTAGGACTAGCACACCAATCGCTTATCCAGTGCTAAAAGATCCATACTGTAGACATGCGTATAAGCAACATTGTACAGAATGAACAGTTATATGAGTAATATATATGCATAGGTATATATGTATATGCATATATATATATATGAAAAGATTTTTTAAATTTCTAAAAATAACAGAAGAAAGGTTTATATTTTTTCCTCATCTTACAATTGTGAATGGCTATATGACTCTTCTAAAGAGTTTAGCATAAGTTTTAAAGTTCTGAATTGTATTCAAACTGCATCTTTCTTAGATAAATGACATTTATTGCAAAGTTTACAGTCACAAGAAAAGAAGAAGGAAACATAAGAGAAAGGAAAATTAAGAAATCCAACTTGCTCCTAGGGAAACCAGACTCCTCAATCCTTAGAACTAATTTCTTGGACTCAGTATTTCTAAATAGGTTTGTGCAGAAAATATATTTATTACAAACTCTTCTATTCACATTTACCTTTGACCTATTATGGGGTCCAAGATCTACAACTATAATTCTGAAACCTTTCTCTTTTTCCTGTGGTTTGGACCTGTATGTTTTTAAAGATCATGAATTTGAAGGAGAGAAGGAATGAATATATGAGAGGGTTTAGAAGAAGGACAGGAAAGGAAAATGTAGTGAAAATTTCTCTCTCTCTGTCTGTCTCTCTGTCTCTGTAATATATATATATATCAGTAGATGCCTTCTTTGTGTCAGATAACTTCTCTCTGGAAGTATCCCTTTCTTGACCAAAGAGAAATGTAGAAGAAAGTGCATGTGTTGCATGCATTGTTCTTATGAGACAATTCCGTTTTTATACTTGAATTGAAGCTCTGACAGGTGGAGCATGCCCTAGTTTGAATTTCGGTTGTTTGCTCCTATTGTCTAGAGATTTTAGGGTGAATAAAAGCTATAAACCCTTGCAAAGTTACTCTAGACAAAGTTAACTCCTCTTCAAAATGATTAATCAACTTCTGTTTTTCAAGTAATACTCTTTTGAAGTGCTCTGTTCTAAGTCCTAAAAGAAAGTTAGAGAAGCTAAATTAACATTAGAAAGATAATCAAGGTAATCTTGGTAAAACAAAGAAACAGAATATGTCTCAGTAGAAAGAAAGATTCTGAGTGCAGTAAAAAACACATAGAAAATAAATGGAAATGATATTAAGAAACTATTAACTCTGAATAGGAAAGGAAATTACTAGTGGAATAATTTTCCAAGTCTAAATGCAAAGGTATAGTTAGAAAGTAGAGGAAACCACAGTGGACAGCTGACAATGACGTAGATTATTTTTATTACTGAACGTGGCAAGAGCAGAACCTCAGAGCAAGGTCCCAGAGAACAAAGGTACTACCTGCTTTGGAAAGGCAGATCCTCTATCAATGGATATAGCCCAGCTGTCATCATATTGATGGGACCCTACAGAACGAAACTGAGAAATATAAATATAATTCCACAGTCTTTCATTTTCTAGCATTCATCCATTGTTCACCTAAAACCCAATGAAAGTGTTATCTGTATTTATCCATATCTGCAGCCCTGTCTTCTTAGAACTAGACTGAATATGCTTGCAATGTCTGTGAAGGTAAGCAGATATGCCATGGGACTGAAACTTTGTTTCTGTTTGTAATGAGAGACTGAAAGGGGGAAGAGAGTATGGTGATGACACCATGGGATGCTTCAGCCCGCAAAAAAACAAATGAATACATATATATTAGGGCAGTAGTTCACTACCTATAGGTTGTGACCCCTTAGTAGTCAGTGGATCCTTTCACAAGGGTTGCATATCAGATATCTTGCATATCAGGTATTTACACCATGATTCATAACAGTAGCAGAATTACAGTTATGAAGTAACAGTGAAAATGATTTTATAGTCAAGAATCACCACAACATGAGGAACTGTGTTAAAGAGTCACAGCATCAGGAAGATTGAGAAGCACTGTTTCAGAGTATAAACTTCTAAGTTGTTTATTTCTTTGCTGTGTCAACAATGCTTTAAGTTGGTAGTCCTGCCCTGGCTCATCTGCGATCCTCCAGCTCAGAGTCTCTCTCAGTAGCAGTGATCTCCTTTCCTCTCAAGTTTCTACATGAGAAGGATTGCTTTCAAGCTCTGCTGCATGACTTGATAGCAGACTGCTGAGGATGACATTTCTTTTTGTTTCCAAAATCATATTTTATTGATTATTCGAATATTTCATACATACACCTATCACACTTCCAATTCATTCCAGGTCCACCTATTACCCATGTGACTCCCCCCCCAAAAAAATATATATGTTTTAAAAAAAAACAAAAACACAACACTAAATCCAATTTTTGGTATTGACCATGTACTCATTGGAATATGGTCATCCCTTTAAATGCAACTGTGTCTGTTCCTACCCCATGCTCAAAAGTAAGCTATCAACTGTGAAGAGCTACCTGTCAGCATCTTTATCAAAATTTTAAGCACTGTCCTCATTGGCTTCCTGTCTAGAGTATTTCATTTAGGGGAAGGGTTGTTACAGAAGCCTTCAATGTCTCTCATTCCATTATAAGTCTGAAGTCCCAGATACCTTTGTGACAGAAGCTTCCTTGTCCCAAACAGCAAGCACCAGCACAGATCATGGTCTTCCACATGACTTCACATGGTTACACAGATCTTGGATATCCATACAGCCTTTAGCTGTACAATGGAAGATGGATCTCAATGTGGTCCCTGGTGGCTGCATGCAACATCAACCCCATAGGGACTTCAGATATCACCATAGCCATAGGGCACAGGAGAGAGCATAGACACCATCATAGGCCCCTAGAGAAGAGTAGACCATAAACATCTTCTACATGGCCTCCTGCTTCAGCATGGGCTACAGATACCCATGTGGCCCTTGGCAGCAGCACAGATCACTGACATCAACATGGCCTTTGGGATGTTTGTTTGGGCCTGCTCAAACAAACAACAACAGCAACAAAAACAAACAAACAAACCTAGGGCCAGCAGAGTGGTGTGAAGCAGGCTGCTTGCAAAACCTCTTTGATCTGTGCTGATGCCAAAGGCCATGTTGGTATTGCAGCTGGGGCCATGCTGTCCACACTGTTAGGTTGATGTGCTTAGATCATGTCGCTCTCAGAATCCATAAGGATGCCTATGGTTGGTTGATGCTACAGCATGGAGGCCATGTTGCCATCCATGAATGTTGCTATCAATGAAGGTCATATCTATCTCATTGGTAGTCTGTGGTCCCTGTTCCTGTCAGAGGCCATGTTGATATCCATGATTAGTGCTACCACATAAGGCCATGTTTGTCTCCATGGTGTATCCTACTGCTACTCCATGGTATGGGCCATGTTAGAAGATGATATTTCTAAGGCTTCAGATGACTGTACTTGCCTTCTTCTTGGCTGGAGACATCAATGTATGGTCTTTGACATAGGGTACCTCATAGTCAAGTATCTATCTTACCCGAGAAAACATAGGAAGGAAAGAGAGGAGGGGAGGAAAGAGACTGAAGTTGCTAGGAGAGTGGTAATAGGAGATATATGTCTTTGTGTAATCTATCTTGAAAATTATGCAGTATCTTTTTAAATCTTAATTTTATTGATACACTACTCCAGATAATAAAAAGCACATTTAATTATAAAGAATAACATAGAGAATTCAAATTTTTTAAAGCTATAGTAAAATGAACTCAAGAAATCAATACATAGCTCATCAGGTTTTTTTTTAAGTCTTATACAGGCAATTTTTTTTCTTAGTCGAGTGCATATGTGTATTTAATTCTTTACTCTTTTATCACATGTGTAAATGCACGGGTCGACTTCTTCAGCTGTTATTTTTTAGCTGTTCTAGCAACAAATTTATCTTTTATTGGCTTATGTTCTCATACCTTTCCCCCTAATCTTACCCTACCAACACTCTACTTTCTCTCTATCTAATACTACCAACTTTTGGTTTTGCTCAAGTTCATTTTAAAACATTACATCGTTGAGTAGTCCACTGTACATCAATGGATTTTAGATTAACTTTTCACATCAGTGCAATTACTTCAAGATCTACCCACGATATCATGTACATCAAAAGTTGTTCTGTGTGTCATGAGTTGTCATCTATTATAGATATGTATTAGTATAAGCATCTAGTTATTGAAGAATATAAATTCAATCTTCACTTTTTGCTTACATCTATATCATATGATATACATATACATACACATACATATACATACACACACACACATGAGATGAACATACACATGAGTTTACTTTCATGTGGAAGACAAACATCAATTTATCATATTTCATCTTACTTTTTGAGACATGGAATCTCACTGTTCTCAGAACTTACTGGATCATCTCCTTTCTAGTAAGACTACTATTACAGATCCATGTCCTCAGTTCTAGTTTTACATGGGTGATGAGGATACAAACTAGGTCTTTATAATTTCCCGGAAGGAATTTTACTGACTAAGTCATGCTCCTGAGTCCAGTTTGGGCACAGATAAAAAAAGCTCCTAAAACATGTGAGTACCAGCTTTCAAGTGATCTTATGTTATCACGCCTTTGGAATATCTTGTCACCAAAACAATTCTAGGTGGTTATGTATTTAGTCTTATGAGAAACATTTCAGCATTTAAAAATATTATTTTTGTCAAAAGTGAGTTTCCTGGTCTAGGCCGCATTCAGAAAGAGCTCATTACAAAGGTGGAGAAGGGGCCCAGGCACATTGGAAACTCTTATAGTGTCTGCCTAAACTACCTTCTGGTGCCTCCCTAAAGTCTTAGGATTTATTTATTTATTTACTTTTTATCCTGTCTAAAATGTTTAACTGAGTTAAGTGCAGGCTGATGGAGTTAGCTGAAATAGGTCCTGTGTATAAAACGACACACTCCCATTCCTGGATTTGATTGCCAAGTTCACTCTATCCTTTTGAAAAACAGTAGGCTAAAGTCTGATCTGTTCAAAAATGGAACAGTTCTGTGCCAGTTGACACTGATTACATATTAAACTCTCAAGCATTTCTAAGAGAAACAAGCTTTGAATAGAGACAAACTTACTCATTCTTATTAATATGTAGGTAGACTTCCCTTTTTAGGAGAATAAATAAAATAATTTAGTTTCTGTATTGCTCTTGGGACTCTGTTCGTGCCTTTCTCTGTGTGTCTGAGTGTGTGTGTTTGTGTGTGTATGTATGTGTGTGTGTGTGATTTTATATGTTTATAGGAATATGTAATATTACATATTACATATATACATAATTATGTTCAATAATAAAGGGCAGAAAAACAGATTGCAAAATGGGAAAGTTTCCTGGTAAAATCCTTGTTTGAAATCAGAATGTACAAGCAAGAGTCCAGTCCCATTGAATAAGTTGGTTCAGTTCAGGTTCCCTCTTATAATCCCAGTACTAGAGTTACAGAAGCAGGAGAATTGTGAGCTTATGGTCATCCCAGGACACATGCAGACATGTTCAGGAAAACAAAACAAAACAAAACAAAAGTTGAAAGCAAAGAAGTAAAACCCAAGGAAAATTTTAAAGCATGTTCAATAGAGAAGTGGTTGTCCTGGGAGATATAGCCCTAGTTATATTTGCATGATAATTGCCGAGGTCCTACAAAGTGAGACATGGATTCACTTTTAGGCCAAACTTTTGACTTCATTTCTGGGAACTACATATTGTAAACAAAATTAAGATGCATATTATATCAACAAAGGCACCATCTTTTCATTAGGAGAAGGTATTTCTCTACAGACCAGGATCTTGTCATATTTGCCATCATGAGCTTGGTGAGCCAATCCTGAGAACTGAAAATCTGTTTTCAGATAAGCTCAACAGGGTCTCTTCTATTTGGTAAATCTTTCTGTTCACTTTATTGAAAATAACTAAAGACTCCTCCCAAGGAAACCTTAAATCCCCTCATCCTTTGTAGTTCAACTGTAACAGTGCCCTTTGTCCTGTATTGTCAAACCATTTTAACCCAATGCGCCTCATAATAATTATCAGTAAATGTAGACTCTTGCAATTTAGAATACAGTACAGAAGCAAAGCCTATTTTATATAGTTTTGATCACTACTTCTCAAAGAGGTAGCTTGTTCAACTCTTGTGAGATATTAATCATATATGGATTATTTTGGAAAGAAGAGTGTATTGATACTAATTTCAAAGAAACTATAAAACAAATACTATATGCATTTCTCTGCAAAGAGACTGGCCACACTGTAATAAACATGAGGCAGCTAAGCACCCCATGGAAGACAAGCTGACTTTCCTCCAACTATACTACTTTCAACTTCAAAGTTCTCTCCTTAGCGTCAACTACATTATCTTGATAACTATAATTTCCTTTTCAAAACCATCTTAACTTAAAAAGAACAAAAAGGAAGTCATTTTCTGCCCACATGACTAGAGCAGTAGACACTAGATAGGAGTTCAATAAAAGCATTATAGTTTTTGTAATAAGATTAAATCAGTTCTTGATTGAAGTACACAATGCACTTCTTGACAAATCACATTAGGTCCTCCACAATCGCCACCATTTTAGGGCAAGGGATATTACTGAAGGCTATTTTCCATTTTAAAAATGCTATACTTTGATGAATCCTAAGTGCTTGAAAATATCTCCATAGAAGTCTAAAAAAATACAAAATAATTTTAAATAATAGGATATTTCCTGCAACTCTTATAGTTGTTTTTAAAATTTTAATACTAAAAAACCTATATGTCATGGATGACAATATTTTCTTAAACATCAGGAAGTTCATTCACCTGCAGATTCCATTACCCCAGTGCTATACTTACTTATGGAGTATCTTTGATCTGTGAACCCTATAGTTTTTCCCCAAAGTAATATTTAATGTTGTTATTTTTAACAATATAGAAGTATCTTTGTTGTACATAGTATTGTTATCCGTTTTTATTTAAATAAATAAGATTAAAACCTTTTAAAATTGTTGATTACCATATAGAATAAATATGAATGACAATATAGATTCAATTGAAATCTCTTTAATTTCCCTATTATCAGGATTTTAACACAATAACATTTAGAAACAAATAAAATACTGATTTATGGGTTAACTATTAGCAAATATGTATTTATATAACATATTCTCCATTATCTGGCAATTACAACTTCTTTTAGAAATCAAACCTGGGACTGAAAAACATGTTATATAATTTTAAAATAAAATATTTTAAAAATTTTACTTTGTAAATAATATGTCTTACTTCCAGTCATGATGATTGGCATGTGTCAGAATCATGTGGTAATTGAATCACACTGAGGACAATGCTGATATAATTGCTTATTCTACAAGCAAAACCACATTGAATATGTTAAATACATTATTATGTTTGTGAGAAATGTACAGCTGACTCTGTAAGGTTAATCTTGAAAACCAGGAAAAAACAAGAGAAATGGCACTGGTAACTAAGCAAGTACTTTCGGTTCAGAGTAATTTTGTAAAGCTCCATCGCTTTCTTATTATTCTGTGTCTAGAGAGCTCATGCTTACTGATTGAGAGCATTGAGTATATTCTTTTCTTATTTCTTTAGAAAAATATTTATCATGCAGCATATTTTCATCATGTTTTATCCATTACTCAACTTCTTCTATATCCTCCCCCACCTCCTTACCAATGCAACTGTATGTACACTTTACCCCTCTCCCTTCCTCTTTCCCTCTGTCTTTATGTTTTTCTCTGTCTCTCTCATTCTCTCTCTCTTCTTCCACCTTCAAAAAAGACATGCACACACATACACAAACACACACACTCACACAAAATAAGATAAAATTAAAAAAAACAAAACAGACAAACAGACCAGTAATACAGAAAACTGCCAAAACAAAACAAAATGACCACACAAAGAACACGAAGTTCTTTTTGCCTTTGCCAACCACTCCAGGGTACAGGGCCTCCCCTAGACTTGGTAGATATTTCTAGCTACACTCCAATAAAGAAAACTGACTTTTTCCTTTGACAATGGGTATCAATTGCAAATAGCTTCTTGGTTATGGGTGGGCCTTTGAAAAACTTCAGGGAAAATTACAACTGTAAAAGCAGCCTAAAATATAAGCACATATGGAAGGAATCTAAATGGAGTCATCACATACTGGAGCAAATAGTGCAATCACCAGATATCTTATAATAACAAGTAAAACCTCTAGAGCCAGGAATGAGTTACAGCTACACCTTATTGATTACTTGGGTAATTCCAAATAAAACAGGCTATTGCCAATGCTATATATTGCTTGATTTTTAGAACCTGATGAAACTTATTGCTGAAAATAACACTTAACTGAAGATAACACTTAACTTACACCATCAAACTTGGAGAACTTGAGCTGGTACCCAACTAGGAATTTGTCATAAAAGGTAGACACTGGTGCGATGCTTTGTAATTTTTCACATCCATATTAATGACAGTAGCAACTGCAAATTTTATTGTGTGAGGCATGAGAAAATTCAAATGAAGAATAGAGGTCCCTAGCACAAGTCAATATGTCCTTCAACTACTATAACAAGCTAACTTTTGTCTCCATGGAAAGTACTGAGAACAGAAAAAGGGCTTCTAGTTATAATGCTACCCCTTCATTTTAGATTAAAGTATACCTGATTTTATTTTGTAATGGCCTCACAATTTTGAGAAACATCTTCAGTAAGATTGCCATTTTATATAAAGAAAATTACCAATTTTAAAGATCTGAGCACTATTACTGTCATCAAATAGCTTTATATCAGTAGCTGAAGTCACTTCCTCCTTTAGCCCTTAACCTACTGAGTTCATTCTCATGTTCTTTGGATGGATTTCCTCCTAGATGGGCTACAATTACAGGAGGGTTTTCCCTTCCTGGGCATTTGACTGGAATACACTGTCCTCAACTCTCTCAGCTTCAGCTTTCTGCTCCTTAACTTTGTTTTTACTTTCTAGCTTTGTTGTTGTGTTGGTGGTTGTTGTTGTTTGCCATGACGCTACAAGTGAAAAGAATGCAATACAGTTTCAGACATATTTCCCTTCTTCTTACAGTCTGTAAAAATTAGATATCTAAATGTTTTCATATTAATACATAGTTGCTATCTTGCCATTTTATATAAAAAATACATTTAGTCTACTTTTTTCAGTGACAGCTTGACTTTTATTTATTTAATTTTAACTTTCTTGTACCCAATCAGCCTTACCTCTTCACAAAAGACTATACCTATCTGTGTAACAGAATCCAGTGTAAGACAGAAGTGATAAAAAAAAAGAAAGAAAAAAACAGAGTTTGCAAATTAGAACTAGAGATTTTCACCACCTTTAGTTAATGCTAATGCCTTTCTTACAACGCAGATCATTAAAATTCTTCACAATGCTTTTGGAACCAACAGTTGTGAGCATACTGTCAACATTACAAGCAAACATCCAATGTGAGTTTCTATTTTAATAAAAATTTTGATATGCACTTTATCATATATATTACATAAAATAAATGGGTTTTTCTAGAGTTCCTTTTTTTCTCTCTACTAAAAACAGGATTACCAGTGAATGATTGAGTGAGTGAAACACGCTGCTGTTTACTTGACATGGGACTTTGTAAGAAACATTGAAAGGGCTCAAAAAATAACTAGTGTATAGACAACTAGGAAAAGTTTATGATAAAATTAGAAAATGCAAATTAGTTAATTGACCAGGTTCCACCAGCACTGAGTTTTCATATCACTGTTAAGGACAGATAAAAGAAGAAGTAAAATAAGTGGAAGAAGAGGGTGACAAACTTTAATTATCTAGCCTTGACTGGGCTGCAACCCACTTTGCCTATAACATTCTCCATGAACTCAGAGAGCTCTTCCAGCCTCTGCCTCCTGAGTGCTGGGGATAAAGGCTTGGGCCTCCACCTCCAGCATTCTATTCTCTTTCTAAGTTGCTTTCCTGCCTCCTCTTTGTTCTCTCTTTCTCAGCTGCTTCCATTTAGAACAATCTACATAGCCTTACTTTCTTTCAATGTTTCCTAAAAACTCATGAAAGCTTCCTAAACAAGGTGTACTCTGTTAACAAAGTCATTGGTTAGATTCAAAATATGCCAGACAGGTGTTTCCTCTGCATTGGCCATTGCTGTGGTTTGAATAGAAATTTGTGTGTTTGAGTGCTTGGCCATAGATTCATGTGTTTGACTGATAGGCCATAGGGAGTGGCACTATTAGAAGGTGTGGCCTTATTGGAGGAGGCATGGTCTTGTGAGAGGAAGTGTGTCACTGTGAAGGTGGGCTTTGAGGTCTTAGTGTTCAGGCTATGCCCAGTATGAAACATATTCAGTTTTCTCCTGGATGCCTTCATATCAAGATTTAGAACTGTCAGCTCCTTCTCTAGTACCATACCTGCCTGGATGCTGCCATGCTTCCCACCACGACCAGAATGGACTTAACCTCTGAAACTCTAAACCACCCCAAAATACATGTTGTCCTTTATAAGAGTTACCTTAGTCATGGTGTCTCTTTACAGCATTAAAATCACTAAGACACTTGTTGTCAATGGGCAATAGTGTTCTGATATTCTGTGCATATTTCAATTTTAAGTAGTTGAAAATTTATTAATTTTCTTTTAACCTCTATATTTATATTTTGTTTTCATCTTTTTCTGTGAAGGTGACAAATCCCAATGAGATGATCAAACTATAATTCCAGGTTTAATCCAAACTAGCTAGTATTCTCCTTTATCCTCTGTCTTCTTTTTTGGTTTTGATTTTGGGGTGTGTGTGTGTGTGTGTGTGTGTGTGTGTGTGTGTGTCGGGGTAAGTTGGGGGTTGTTTGTTTTTTAGACAAGATTTTTTCTGTTTAGCTCTGGCTGTCCTGGATCTTGCACTGTATACCAAGCTAGCCTCAAATTCAGATCTGTTTGCCTATGCCTCCTGAGTGCTGGGATTAAAGGTGTAAGCCACCATGCCTAGCCATAAATAAATAAATAAATAAATAAATAAATAAATAAATAATTTCTGTATGCTTTTTAACCTTATTTTTATTGGATATTTTATTTATTTACTTTTCAGATGTTATCCCCTTTTCCCAGTCCATGAACTCCCCATCCCATCCCTCCTCCTCTTCTCTTTTGCTTTTACATCATTTTATACCATTTTAATTATATGCAAGTATTAATGTCAGTTCTAGGTTGAAGGACTAGCAATACAATACATGCAAATAGTCAAGGAACAAGCAAGACAATAAACACAAATAGTCAAAGAATACGAAAGGCAATGAAAAAAGTCCCATGATCACTCTTTCTAAGAGCTTATCAGGAAGACCAAAATAACTGAGCCTACTTTCCTGTCCTAGCTCAAAGTCATTTTCATACCTGAAGCCTACTTCTTTGTTCTACCCTAAAATTCATATTCCTGCTTGAAAATACTTCTTTGTTCTAGCCTAAGATTTAGATTCCAGCCTGAAATTACTTCTTTGTTCTAGCCTAATGTCAGATTCCTGCCTGAAGCCCATTTCCTTGTTCCTGGCCAATGTCAGACTCCTTCCTTCCTAGAAGCCCATTTTTTTATCCTTGGCCAATGTCAGATTCCTACCAAGCAGCCTGAAAATCTCTCCACATCTCCCCTGTTTTTATTTCATAAAAAAGACTGAGCCTGTCTTAGGTTGTTCTCACAGGAATGCCTTCCTTACTCATCATGGAATATGCATTTTCAAAAGCAATGCATTTATGTCTTAGGTCGGTAGGGCTCTGTGCAGAATCTTACCCGTCCTTGGCTTGCCAGCCTGTTAAATTAATAACTCTGTCTGGGGGGGGGGTCCATTTTTAGTTTCAAGTCATGTACTTTGACTGCCAACATGTTGATGTTGTTAAAGACAAGCTTTCACACAATAGGAAGGAAAATCTCTGTATTCTTATGACTATTACTTTGATTCATTTCTCTAGATTATATCAGTGTTGCATCCCTAGTTTTCTGATGTACAGCCTTATATTGCATCAATCCAAACTTTCTTCAAGTATGACTAGAGAAACTTCCAAAGAGTATGAAATGGGATATGTATGTCTACTACTTGTTCAAATCTCCCTAAAGTGCCACATTCTCAATATAAGGAGTAAGTGTGTATTTCGATTCTTGTTTCCAGTTTTCCTTTATATCATGTTTTTCAGGTGTCCTATCTGCTGGTTTCATATAAAAATATGTGATATCCTAAAAATTTAAAACCAAAATGCAACAATAGCTTATAAATGACTATTTTGTGTGGTTTTAAAGCAATGAGGAAAAGAGACACTGTTTGAATTTGAGTATCTGGCTTTATAAGTTTTCCTAGGATGCAATCCAGAATGTTCTACAAGATCCTCTGAGTCATTTCTCAATAAAGCATTTAAAGTGTGGAAGTCTATCTTCCAAAGGGCTTGAGAAGGAAAGCAAGGCCCAGTGCAAATGTAAGGCCTTCAAGCTTGGGATAGAGAGTTACCCTGAGATTTTTCCAACCATGTACATTTTAGCAGGTTAATCAACTACATAGTTGCAAAGTCAGTCTCATCCATGGACCATGAGATTTCAGATGGTTCTACAAAGCAAATTTCCACTTGGTGCCTTGAGTTCTTGTGAAAGCTTAGTTTTATTCCTTCTTTTCTAACTGGCTTTATTACAAAAGAGAGGATGTGGATGTTATAGAAATACATGAAAAGATTAAATGGAGGTCAATTTAGAAAACTTATCATCGAGAAGGAAGAAGCTATTCAGACTAACTCAGAAAAACAAGCTTTCTAGTGATACTCATTTTACAACCTCGCTGGACCAAGTGAGTCAGTCATATACTGTGAGGCAAACTGATCCTGAGAAAACAATTTCTGTAACATAGAATGTCTACCTTGCACTTATCCTAGAACCTATCTATTTCCAGCACACTTGTTTCTGTGGTATATGTTTTCAATAACAATATCTAGAGTGCTTATGTAGTTTCCACTATTAAAAATATCATTCTGAGAAAAAATTCAGATACAATAAGTAGTCAAACCTGTTCTCTGTCTGGAAAAATACCAAGATTAAAAAAAAAAAAACTCTTAATGTAAGTTCTCACATATGATTAATTACTTGACTTATTTTTTTACAATAAAATACAATTTGAGGAGTATCAGCAAAAGGAATAATACAAAACTACATAATATGCAGTTATGGGTGACTATGAAACACATTTAATGCTATGATTTGCTCTGTGCCTTTTGAAGTATGCATACAGCTTTTCTGAGGAAAATGTGTATAGCTTAAAAGTATATTCTAAGTTCTTCTGTTATATGTAAACCTAATAAGTAGACAAGCATAATTATTTATATAAATATAAGTTGCTTGTCAATATTGCTACATAGTAACTGAATTCAGAAGTCATATCCAATCACAGCTAAGTCACTATACATTAACTCAGAAATGTTGTAGGAGCTTGACATACGTGACATACTAGAGTTGTATACTGAGTTTGCAGCTAGATTCAACCAGTGATGGAATTATAACACAAGGTAAAAATTTTAAGCTACCAATCAACTGAATCATCATTAAGTAAGTAATTACACGGAAGTCAAAGAATTGTCTTATATTTCTTAAATTTTTGCTACAGTATTTTCCAGGCCATTTCTTCCTCTTCATATAATTTCAATTCATCACCAGCATGCTTGACGTGTCAATGAAGTAAATTCTTCCATTTCTTAAAAAAGAAAATTTATGACAGATTTAATAAACTTTATGTTTGAGAAGTTAGTTGGTACTTTTCTTTAATCACAATTGATGTCTTAGACACATTTAAAAATCCTCTCTCTTTGCCATTTGGTAGTGGCTTTTAATATGACTTCAGAATTGAAAATGGTTTTCTACATTGATGATTGAAATTTGTGTGGTTTTCCACCTCTAAATCAGTGTGAAGACAGCATTTGGTTCCAACTGTTTTTTGTTATTTTTTAAATATTATTATGATAGGCATATTGAGCTAATGGCATTTTCTTCTGACAGCATACTTTACAGGATATGCATTTCATAAACACAATTTATTTTTGTCTGAACCACCATATTCTTAGTATCTATGTAGCTTTATCAATACAAAGCTTTTGCCATTTTTATGGATGGAAGACCAAAATGTCAATGAGATAGACAGGTACTGAAAGGGATAAAAATTGACCAATGGAAGGCAATAGAAAATACCCGTGACTTAGAAAAAAATAGAAAGAGTAAAATTCATCTAAGCATAGCTGTCATTGTGTTAATCCATTTATGTTGTCAATCAGTCTAAAAGAAAATATGCTTCATATGTCTATAGTCCAACCTCGCCCTGAAGGCTATCAATCTTCAGACCTTGTTTAAGCAATCAATTTGTTAAAGGTTGATTAAGTAACATAAACTAAACTGAGAGTTTGCTGAGGGATCAAAAAGTAGGAAGATAAATCATCCTCTTGAGAGATGACTTGGTAGAGGCACATCCTGTGTGATCTGCAGGAACCACACACTTTGAAAGGCTCCTGGATTGGGGTAATATTCTCCTCTTTCCACTGTGACATTCTTAACAAGTTATTGGACCAGAAGCCTCCGTGAGTTCATTTCATAAAGGGTATAGTAAACCTAGCAATTGGTTCTGATTCTGCTCAAGGTAACATTTGAAGCACTGTCTTATTTATGAGTTAATATTTTTCTTTAAAGATCTGGTTAGCTACTTAGGAGGAGTTTTTGTGATGCAGAAAAAAGCATGCCAACAATGTGTTTCTTGCAAATATAGTCATGTGAGAATTTAAATGAGTAAGTTGCTTCATTTTTCTTCCCATTACTCACCTGCCAAGAAAGGAAATTTGCCTGTTTCATGCAACAAAAAGGCAAGGGTAAAAAACAACTACAATAACAACAACAACAACAAAACCAACAAGACCAGATTCTAATTTACTGTTCATTTATTACAAGGCTTAAGGAAGACCAGAAGCTTCATTCTTCCTTTGAATTAAATGTAAAATTAAGAAAAGAATTTTAGAATAATTTAGTAATCGATGCTGCTGACAACCAAGGTTCTGTCACTTTTCAGGTTCTTCTTAATTGTGTCTGAAATAGTCATTTCAGTTTGTCTTTAGCATTGGCCAAAAGGAGGAATTTACACTGTGTGTCTGGTATTTGAATCATTTCTCTGCAACAGTGGACTAACATACTGCACTAATGTCACTGCTGTTCACTATAATGCAATTGGACTTATTTTTGTAGATCCCTAGACACCAGCAATCTACCTATTTCTAGCCCATAGAAAAAAAGTACAGGCATTTAACATTAAATCTTGGGGACAGAAGTCATAGACAGATTAATTTATTTTTCCAAACCAACAACGCTTTAGATTTATATTTATGCCCCTGTATATATGGTGCTGGAACGTGCCTCTTGTTATTGTGTAGGTATGACTAAGCACTGTCTCATGCACAGCATCAAGCATCATTTGTCTTGGGTTCTCCAGGCTGGCTGCATACATGGCAGCACAAAGTGACAGTAATTTGCACTGATCTACCTCCACTCGTAGTCTCCCTGCTACAAATAGCAATTGATTATTATGTTGCCATGTTATTGACTGTCACTATGAACACAAGCTTTATTTCATTTTTTAAAGGAACATGATGCAGATTTGTTTGTATGAAAGCAAAATGGGAAAATATTAATTTCTAAGAATTATTTGCAGTTACAAATCCAGCTAAATTTTGGTCACAAAACATTTACTTTACTTTGTATCATGATGAACAACAACAACAACAAAAACTGTGCTGTGGTATTTATTTATAGTGCAATATAAATAAATAATTTCCAAAACTTGCAAGAAAATATATAAAACTGAAACCTTTCCCTGTTCTTAATTGCAGGGGAGAGAGGAATAGCAATGCTTACACATCCTTCCTTCTCTAACTTATTCTTCACCTATGCCTTGACCTTCACTCTTTGTTGGAAAAGAACTCAGGAGCTATTTTATTCACATGCATCCATTGACCCAGCTAATACTTAGAAGTTTAGGTTTCTCTGGGGTTCTATCATACAATATTCTTTCTCCCTTCCCATCCCTAGCCAGACAGAAAAGGTTCTTGTGTTTCAAACTTCAGTAATGAAGATACGAAGTTACCATGTGTAACTCTCTCACATGTGCCCTAATTATAAGCCTGAGGCCTTAGTAACTGCAAATTTGACTTCTTAAATTCTTCAAACATCAGCATGAGTAGGTAGCTACTCTGACTTATTTTATTATGTCATCAGCACTCCATTTGGCTGTTCTACCAAAATGCTATGAATGCCTCAAACTAGAGATTAGAGTCATATATCAAGTAGACATCAGAACACGAAGTGGTTTTTTTGTTGTTGTTGTTGTTTGTTTGTTTTTTTAAGACAAAAAAACTACATGAGATCCAACAGGCTTTAGCTACCTGGTCTTCTGAGTGGCTCTATGCCCAACTCTAAAGATGCTGTGCAATAGAGGGGAGTAATATGACACTGAGATGTTCAGCTTCATACTGATCTGAGCCATCAGTAGTGGGTTACTCAGGCTTGAGTCAATAGAAGCTTTGAGATGCTATTTGGATGTCTTCAAATATATTAGGTTTTCCTTACAGCATCCTATACAAAATAGAAAAACTATGTCTAATTCAGGGCAAGGTAAACTATTTAAACATACTCCCCTTCCTGTCCTGAAGTCTACTGTCAAAAGAGTAATTCAGATATTTATATCCAAAAAAGCAACTTTGTCTTCCATTCTGAGACAACTTAGTGTCTAAATGGCTATGAAACCATGTTTTTAAAATATCTCCATTAACCATTTGAGAATTTTATGCAAGCATCTTTATATTTAGCCCCTGATTCTACTGTTAACTTATCTAAGGATCAAACTCACCTTCCACCTCCCAACTTCATGACCTCTTTATTTAATAAGACCAATTTGTGTTTTTGAAATGTATCTCTGTTATAATAATGGTCATTGTCTATAGATAATTTAACTTTCTCTCTGTACTGATAAAGGAAGTAAAAGGTATAAAGGATTTTATAGCATAAAAAAAGAAATTCAGTCTCATGCTTTGATTAACACTTCAGAAATTTTATCATAGACCCTGTCCAAAACTGCTTAGAAGTACATATGTTAGAGGCCACAAAGAGTATTAAAATATTGGGTAAACTAAAGCTACCAACTACTATTCAAAGATATTTCCTTCAAGTATTTTCAAGCCATAAATTTGTGGTTGCACATGAACATTTCTCCTAAGAGAGCTGCTAGGTTAAGGCATTGTGCCACAAAAGGTATATGATATTTGTTATTTGAAAGAAAATGACAGGTAATGCTGGTTTCATCGTCATAACATGATTCAGATCAATGCTAATAGCAATGTGTTTATCAATTAGCATTATTTCTCTCTCCCTCTCTGACTCCCTATATTGTTGTAATTTCATCAAATAGTCATTTGCTTTTATATGGTAATAATCCCTTCATTTTCCTTCCTTTTATCTGTATCTTCGTATGCTATTTGTTGTTCTGCTAAATCCCTATTATAGAGGCCTATGAGTTCCAAGAGATAGATAAATAATTTGAAACGTTTTATCCCTGAGCTTCAAAAAGTGCTACAAATAATTATAAGTAAATATCTTCTGTGGTGTCCCATATCAATCCCATCCTGCTTTACGCTGTTTGTACTTTAGATAGAGAAGGAAGCAGTGAGACTCTGTGTACCAGCTCTTGCTGCATAAAGGAGACAGATGTTTTGGTTTGCCTTGCTTTTTCTTCTCTGCTCTGTTCTTTCTGGCAGCCTGAGCTGTTCACTACAATACGTTCCACGGTTAGTCAAGCCTGTAATTTCACAAGGTACAGTTAATTATTGATCAATCAAAATGAACTTCATAATCCTTTTGGCAACTTGTTCTGCACTTGAACTTCTCTCTTGCCCATAAAATAGCTTAATGGTCTGCAGTATAATGAACTTGAAGGATATGAACTAATGTTCAAAGAACTCAGCAAATCCTACCTTTCCTGAGAGTGCCAATTCAGGATTATTCTTCCTAGCATACGACATACTCCCTATCCTTCTGCAGCTCATCAGCAAAGATAAAAGTCTGCTCTAAACCCTGTTCCCATCAGAGATGAAGAGTTTTCATATCTTCTCTAAGAATTTGGCTCCATTTAAAATATTTGATTGTTGCATACAATATTTTATTTGTTATTTTTACTTTTAATATATAAACTACCTTTACCAGATAAGAATTGTTCTCATAAGCCACAGGCTTAAATATTTGTGCAAGTATAACTGCTTTTCTGAACAGGCAATTTGCTTAAATATTAGAAAAAAATCTAAATGGCCATACCTCATAGACTAGTCTCTTCTCTCTCCCCTTTTCTCCTGTTAGTGACTCCATGGAGATAAATACCCCAAACTACATAGTGTACATACAATGTATATGCAAAATTAAACTGGATGGTTATTATCCACTTATTCAGTTAACATTTACTGAGTGCCAAATTCTCATTCTAAGGATGAGCAGAAATTTAAGGCTTGTGTGTGTGTATAACAGAGCTCTGGCTGTCCTGGAAATCACTTTATAGATAAGTCTGGCCTTGAACTCACAAACTTATACAATCACTTTGGGAATCACTTTGGTGGTTTCTCAGAAAACTGGGAATAGTTCTACCTCAAGACTCAGCTATACTACTCCTAGGCATATATCCAAAATATGCCCTACTCTATCACAAGGACACTTGCTCAACTATGCTCACAGCAACTTTATCCATAGTAACCATAAACTGGAAACAGCCTAGATGTCCCTCAACTGAAGAATGGATAAAGAAAATGTGGTACATCAACACAGTGGAATACTATTCAGTTATTAAAAACATCATGATACCCCAAAGACATCATGAATTTTGCAAGCAAAATGGATGGAACTTGAGCCTATCATCCTAAATGAGGTAACACAGTCCTAAAAGGACATGCATGGCATGTACTCATTTATAAATAGATATTAGCCATAAAGTATTGGGTACCCACACTACACTCCACTGACCCTAAGAAGCTAAAGAAGGAAGGCCCAAGCAATGATGCATTAAGCTCACTTAGAAGGGGGTACCAAATAGTTTATTAGAAGGAAATCCTGGGTAGGTATACCCTTTACCACGTGCATTGACCTCGTGGACAAGCACAGCTGAAGGCACTACGTCATGTGCCTTGCAGAGTGGATATCACGTGCACCTAGCTCCTGGCAGCACTAAACAGCAAAACAAGATATATGAGAAAAACAAGATGTTTATCAGAGTGTGCGCAGCTGTTGCGGGCTGTTGAAAACAAGTCTCTTGTCAGGATATATGGCTTGAGATGGCTGTAAAGATGATAGCCACTTTTGGCTAGGTGTCGGCTCCCAACAGATGGGGAGAAGAATTGAGGGCGTCAGAATCAGGTGTGGGGAAGGACAGGAGAGATGGCTAGATGGCCATGAAAATGAATGGAAACCTGCAGCTCGTGAGGGTGGAGAGTGGGTGGTATTTCAAGGGCATGCCAGAGTCCTATTATGAAGAAAGTTCCCAGGAACCAATGGACTTGACTTTAGCTGAGACTCATAGCTGTGGGAAATGGGCTCTGAAAAGGCCTCATCCTGTAACCAGGCAGGAACATCAATGAGAGTATGAGGACACTAACCCATACACAAAAGTTTTAATCCAAAATTTATCTTCTGTACAATGAATGCAGAGACAAAGATGGAGCAGAAACTGAAGGAATGGTCAACCAATAACTTGAGACCCATCCTACAGTCAAACACCAATCTGTGACACTACTAATAACACTCTGTTATCTTTCAGATAGGATCCTAGCATACCTGTCTTCTGAGAGGCTCTACCCAGCAGCTGACTGAAACAGATGCGAGACCCGCAGCCTAACATTAGGCAGAGCTTGAAGACTCTTCTGGAAAACAAATAGGATTGAGAGCCCTTAAGGAGATAGGAACTCCACAGAAAGACCAACAGAGTCAGGTAACCTGGATCTTTGGGTGCCTACAGAGTCTGAGCTATCAACCAAAGAGCATACATGGGCTGCAGCTAGGTTCCCCCTCATATTAAGCAGATGTGTAGCTCGGTCTTCATGTGGATACCCTAAGAACTGGAGCAGAAGCTATCGCTAAAGCTGTTGACTGTCTGTGAATCCTGTTCCACTAACTGATTTCCCATGTGTGGCCTTTGTGGGAGAGGATGCACCTAGCCCAGCAGAAACTTGATGTGCCAGGGTCAGGGGGCTATCCAGTGGTGCCTTTACCCTCTCATAAGAGAAGGGGAAGGGCAATGGGGAGAGGTACTGTGTAAGGGGAGACTAGGATGGGAGTAGTGATTGGGGTGTAAAGTGGATAGATAGATAAATAATTAATAGAAAAAAAGATTTTAAAAGTGGTATATGGATGCTACTGCATAATGGCATCATTTATACTGGAAGAACCAAGGTCTATGACTAAGAACACTTTAAGGGTACAAAATAATTGTCTAGTTAATCAGCTTCACTCAGTCTGCCATCCCAACAGTGTTTTCCTATAATCAGTGAATTCACTGTTATCCAGACAATCCTCAGCATCCTCACCAAATTAAGAATGTCCCTATATTTACAGAGCTATGCTCACTGTCATATAGAGATTAATGAGTCATAGTCCTTTCCTGCAGACTCTATGGATAGCATTAGTTTCTCAACTTGGTTTCCATTAAAGGAACTCAGTTCTAAGGTTGCTGCTTTTTTCAATAAAATATGGGTATATAATTTTGCTTTTATGTAAATACTAACAAATAGAAAGAAACCCAGGAGCTTTAAAGTTTCCCAAGGAATATTTTAAATTCATTGACTGAGAATTCAACATTAAAAGAATTAAACATTAAAAACAGCTTTACTTTTAAGAGATAGTGTCAAACTAAACAAAAAAAAATAAAGTAAAATATCAGCTGCCTCAAGAGAAAGACCATTTGCAACTGAAGGAATCAAAGAGAGTTCTAGATTTTGTGGCCATTTGTACTGAGATGTCTAAGGATGATCACTTTCAAGTGCAGAGAAACTGGAGAAGACTGGACAGTAAACAGGAAGAGAGAGGTGAGGAGACTAAGTAGCAAAGACTGACAGGAAATGTAGATGTTGTGATTTCAGTGATAATGGCACATATCTTTGGATGCTTGATCTATAGTTTATGAAAACCCTTTGGAAAGGATTAGGAGGTGTGTCACTGTGCATGAACTTTGAAGTTTTGAAAGACTCCCTCCACCCTCAACACTCTCTCTCTCTCTCTCTCTCTCTCTCTCTCTCTCTCTCTCTGTCTCTGTCTCTGTCTCTCTCTCTCTCTCTCCATCACTCTGCCTCATGCTCGTGGATCACATGTAAATTCTCAGAAATACTATAATACGATGCCTGCCTTCTTTACTATTCCTCATGTAAATCTCTGGAACCATGAGTCCAAGATTAAGTGCTTTCTTATATAAGTTGCCTTGGTCGTGATGTCTCTTCACAGCAACAGAAAAGTAACTAAAGAAACTATGCCAGTATAGATATACAGTTATTTGACAGTACACATACCAGGCCTCATCGATCTTCAAAAGTATGAATGTATTTGACAAGTATATGAATGAGAGTGAAGTCAATTATGCCCACATAGAAACTTATTGTCCACCAAGAGTTCCTGTACTCACTTTCTGTATCATCTCACAGAGTTCGGTTTCTGTGTCATCTCTCTCAGAGTTAGGTTTTTTGATTAAATTTACTTTGTTCAAATTGACCTACTTGTGTCTTTGCTGTCTATAGATCTATGATGATGATGTTGCCCAGAGAACCAGATGGACTTAGGGTAGTGAACAGAGTTACTTTTTACCATAAAACTTTTTGTGCGGCATAGGCAACATGATGTCTTCACAGGAGAAGAAAATTTAGTCAATTTCCTCCCAACTCCTCACATAATCACAGATAAGAAACAAAGAAATTTGGCAAAAAAAACTACTGCCTCTATTTTTGATTTCCTTATGGCCACCCCCAGAGGTCCAGATTTGAACCTGTCCTAGTGGTGTTATTTGGTCAGGGGACAGCATCCAGTCCAGTTACACAATCAGGAATTTTTGTAATTAAAGAATAAGCCTCTAGAGACAGAGAGAAGGCATTGTCCTATCTAAAACCAGTGTAGAACATGGATTCAGCTGTATCCCTTCTCAGCATAGGTGAGAATCAGTTTCCTTAGATGACTCTGCATCCTCCCACATTGGCATTTGCTCCTGAGTAAAAATACCTTATAACTAGCCATCAACTAGGACTGAAAATCACACCTACCCAGAAGCAGACAATCGAAACATAAAGACCTTTCATGGCCCAGTATTAATTTAAAAAAATATATAAAATTATAGGGACTAAGAAAACCCATGTCTGTTCCTGCTTCCAGCACCAAAACATATTAAAGTGTTAACCTAAAATCATTCCCCTGCAGAACTTCCCTAAACCACTGCTAGAAGCAGCTCCTCTCTCCAGCTCGGTTGCTTTTCTATACCCTACTTCCATCTTGTGCTGAACATCTGTCTACATGGTCTCTCTACTGTCCTCTGGCTTTGTTATGCCAGAGGTATAGGCTCTCATCAACAAAAACATAAACATGTCGATGTACATACAAACACATACGTATGGCACCCTGTACATGATCACTTTCATTTACAGCTCGAGCTTTCTAAATGCTTAGAGAAATCATTCTCAAGAGAAAAAAAAACACAACCTACGTAAAAGTAGCTTTGTAATCTTTTCCTCTGTCATGTAGATATTTATAAGGATGGCCTAGAGATTAATCAGTAGGTAAAGGTTTTTTTTTGGGGGGGCAAATGTGAGGATCTAATTCAGATTTTTAGTACACATATTATTTTTAAAAGCATACATGTGTAACAACAGTGCATACCTGTAACTGCAGTGCTAGGGACTTTAGATGGAGACAAAAAGATTGTAAGGTTTTCTATCAAAAGATCCATGAAATGACAGGCTTTAGGCTGAATGGGAAACCCTTTCTCAAGAGAACAACATGGAGATATATAAAGGAAATACCCAACCTTCTTCTGGTTCCATACACAAATGGAAGCACATGCAAACGAACAATATGTATACACATGAATCACAAACACACATGCAAGCACACATGCATGCTGGGAAATATACAGAGATATTGTAAGGAGAGCCATTATTTTCAAATGCCTAAAGAAATTAACCATTTGTTAATGTTGTTAATGTTAACGTTAATATTAATATATTTAAAGGCTTATCAATGATGGTTATATGCAGGTTTTACAACTCTATGTCTACAGACACATTTTGGGGGGGATAATGTGAATTTGAGATTTCTTTTTTCTTTTTTTTAATTTATCTATTTTTTTCAAATCATAATTTTTACTTATTCACACAGGGATTATAAACACAAAAAAGCAGGACATGGGGAAAGGGATGACACCAGAGCGTGGGTGTTCAGGGGGGAATACAGATATCTTTTGGAAAAGGATACAGCTGGGTGAAGTTTCAGGGGACAGGTCGCTATGACTCTGCCTATGATTCACTTGTCCTTATCTAAGTTGGTATTATCTGCCAAGGCTACCTATTTACAAGGTCTATGACTACTCAGGCTGGTAAAATGTGTCTATGGACATATTTTAAACTTCTTAATTTCTGAACAATCCCTTCTCCAAAAAAGGAAAAAAAAAGGAAAGAAAAAGACAAGTGGCAGAAGATGAATCAAGAAGACTCTCCTGAAGGAAATAGGTATGTGACATCATTGTTTGTTGAAGTTTGTGAACAATAAGGAAATGTAATCATAACCAAGCTTCAGCTAAGGAAATCAAACACAGGTTTTTGGTGTAGAGACAAAGACACAACAGTAAACACCAGGGTAGGGGTGTGTTGCTATAATTTACTCTTTCTTGTAGGAATAAAGTAAGGAGGTAGAACCCAGTGTTTGCAGCCCAGATCCCTGTGCTCTGTGAGAACAAGGCACCACAAAGGGGAGGCACATTCTTCTAGCAGTTTGGTCTCCAAGATGAGCTCATTGCTGGGCATAGCAAAGGGAATTCTCTGCATCGATGTTCTGATACCTCCCCTGGGAATGAGAGGGGTTTTTTGAGTCTTCTTTCTATCTATAGTGTTGCATTAGAAATCTTCCCTTCAGGATTTTGCATATTGAAGGACAGCAACTAACAAAATATGGATTACTGTTTCTTATTTTAGTAAAATTGTACTAAATATATTTTCAATATTTGCAATGATTTCAATATGAAGAATCCTCCCAGAAGCTCCTATGTGGAAGTCAGGGAACCCTGCTTTATATGCTTTAGTAAAGTGCGGAAAACTGTAAGGGGCAGTACCCAGCATAGAAAAATAGGAAGTATCTACTAAGAAATTTTGGGTCTTGCCTCAGACCCAAAGAAACCTTTCCAGTTAACCTCTGACTTCAGTTGGTGAAACCAAATATTTTTCTAGTTTATCCCAGGGAATTGTCGCTATAGAGAAAAACTAACATAACACAATAATCAAGCATATCAGGTCTGTCCTGAAAGGTTATGTCTTACCTGTCTCTGAATCCCTACTGAACCGTCTCCAACCACCATTTAGAGTCTGTGTGCCACAGGGAGCCAGTATCAGAGAAAGTCACCAAGAGTTTTAGAAATATTTAGAGGTATAAATTTGTACATACAGGACTATCATTCTCTAGATGGCTAAGTTTTGAGACTTCATCCCTTTGTCATCATTTCTTTTATGGATATAGAGTAATCAAATGTTATTAATAGCTAGGAATATTGTCCAGTACTGTAACTCTTCACTGCTATGTGCCCAGTTCCTTGTTCAATTCCAGTGCTGTAAAGAGACATTAGACCTAAACTTTCTAGCACATAAACCTGCATATAATGGTGATTTGAAAACGGTGTGGGAATAACAACTCTTAAAAACCTTGCCTTTATTTAAATAGAATTATAATCACCTATGCACTAGATGTAAATCTAAACAAAATTACAAATGCACTTCTGTTGATTGTATCATAAACTAGTTTTTAGATCATATTTGATAAATTTGGAAAATATCTGTTCATAATACAATATTGTGATCTGAATCTGTAAAACCTTTAGGTTTTTGTAAAGTTAGTTTTAAAGTTTAAATGTGTTTAAACAGATACATTTGTGTACCTAAAATTAAAAAAAAACAATTTTAAAGATCAAAAGTATGAAATAAAGCGTTATAAACAGTTTTCGCAAAGGGTCATATAACAGATGCTTTACTTTGACACTTCCTTCCCTTCATACCTTCCTCACAATGAAAAAGCCACCAAAGGGACCAGGCAAACATGTGGCTGTGACTATGTCTCAATGTAAATGTATTTGCAAAAGCAACAGCAATATCTGGCTTATGGTTATCAGCTGACAAACACTTTAAAGCAATAGCATTTGGGGAATTAAAGTTCACTGCATTCAAACATAAAAGAATATTCTTAAAAGAGGGTAAATTATAGGGAGTGAGAATGTTGCCTCAATATGGGAGTGGTGGGAATGAGTGAATAGGAATGTCTTTACCACGGTCTCCATAGATATTACTTCAGGGAAGAACACTTGCGTTCTAGAATAGAACATTCAACATACAGATTCTAGGTGACTTCTTGTATAGAGAATTCACCAACTACTTGATAGAATACACACACTATTCCTAAATCCCAAGATTTTGTTAATTTTTAATTTACTGGTCACATTGGATATGCCTCATCCACATCCAGGAATTTCACTGCAGTCCTGGTCAGCCAGGTACCAGTGACTGAGCTCCCTTGAATATTCCTTGCTTAGAGAAGAGATAAATAGGCAATTAGAAGGGTTCTTTCCTCAGTCAGAATAAAGATACCATCACAAAGTACATGGACCTGGACTAGGCATATGTGTTCTTAATGCTTCTTAGTTTGTGTTATTTGAATCTGGAGCCTGAGCTCGGTAGATTCCTGGTAGAAAAAAAGTACTTTGGCAAATAGAAAAATAAACTTTGTCTCAGTGGAAGATTAGTCAAGGAGGCCCAGTGGACATTTCACGGCCGTAAAATCCATGCAAAATGAATTTGGACAAGAATTGTCTGTCTAAGATATCAATTTGCCCAAATAATATATTTATGGGCTATTATTACATCTAGGGGGGGAAAAACCCAGTAGATTAAAACTGTAAAAATCCTCGGATAAAAATGATCCATTCTCAAACGTCAACCAACATTAAAAGGGAAAATTTGACACTTTTAAATAAAAAATGATTTGCAAATTACACAAGGAGTCTTCAGAGACTTCTTCAGGTCTGTTCTCTCTGTCTCCTCACTCTAAAACATGCAATAAACCTTTTTCAATTGGAGGTTTAATCTATGTGTACAAGGGGACTTAGAGGCAATGCCTGCTCTCTTTTCCTGGAGGCCTGTGAGCAAGGCTTTTTTCTGATATTGATTGGGAAAGTGATATCACACCAGAAGGTGCACTGATATGGTGCTGGGTAAAAGAAAGCAGCAAAGGATCCTTGCAGTCTAATCAAAGCTCTGCCCAAGCCCCACACTCTGGTGAAATCCAATCAATATAGACGATTAAATGACACACACAGAGTCATCAATATTAAATACACTCCATTTCCTGTACAAGAGCTGGATAGCACAAAGTGGACAAGATAAAACTTGACTCTGCAGCCTTATTTATAGTGCCTGAGGTATGTTTAAATATGACAATGAACTTTGACGCCTGTCATCCTTTGCCCAACTAATTACGATGCCACCTATATATTTAAGTATGACATTGTATTGAACAAACTTCTGAAAATTTTCTTTATTGAGAAAATTTTTACAAATTAGTCACTCATTATTCTTATCTGAGTTTTCTTTTTTGTTTGTTTTAAGTTGAGGGAGCTAATACTGAGAGATGTTGCGTACTATGAGTTTCTTACTCAGGAAAGTGAGCTCATTGCTAGGAATTACAACCCACATTCCCCTCGCTGGTGTGGCTCAAAGCCATTGCTACATGATCTGCAAAGATTGCCTGATGTCTGTCTAATTAAAGTAAGAGGCTTAAACTAAGGACTTAATTTGCTTCTCTTGATGTGAATCTTTAAGCATTGGTGGGAGAAACATAACGGACCACTAGGTTGGCATGAAGTATGAGTAAAATCACATTTTAAGCTGCCCATTGGTTGCAGAGGAGGATGTTTTCAAGGAAGGAAAAATGTTTGCCTCTAGTTTTAAAAGGTATGGCAATCAAATAAGAGAAGCAAAGGCATTTTGAAGCAGAATTTAGCAGAGTGGATTCAGGAAACCTGTCTATAATTGAGCATCAGTGTGCTCCAGTCAGTGTGGTAGAGACTAGAGAGTTTACTTGCTAGTCCTTGAACTCAAGAGGTAAGCTTAAATTATTCCCTGAAACTATTCTCACCTTTGAAAAACCAAAACGACAGTGCAACCAACTTACTCAGGCTCTGTCAGTGGAACACATACCCAATCTTCATTTCAACAAATCATTAAAAACACATACAAGGTTCACCACATGTCAGGTATGGTTTGAAAATCTTTATGATATTATATAGTGTTCATAGCAACTCTATGAACTCTAGAGTGGGTATCCTCAGATTCTCCCCATTTCAGAGATGTAGTAACAAGAACAGCTTTCACAGAATAATATAGATGCTTGTTTGTACTTTGCTCTCTATTGTATTCATGAGCTCTGAACAAAAGCTGCTTGTGAAGAAAAGAGTCTATGCAGCTTATAGCTTATAGTGCCCATAGGAAGAAAAGCCAGGATAAAATCTAATGCAGAACTTAGAGGAAGGCTGTTTATTGCCTGGAATCCCATGGCTTTCTCATCCTAATTTCTGGTTACACCTGGCTACCTGCCCAGGATTGGCACCACCTACCATGAGCTGGGCCCTTTCACATCAATCATTAATAATATTACTACTAATAATAATAATAACTATAATAATAATGGTATCACAGGCTTGACTGTAGGTGAATCTGAGGGACCCACTCCCTCAATTCAGGTTTTCTTGTCTGAGAGGACTTTAGCTTGTGTCAAGTTGACAAACAATCAAACTAATCAAACACCAAACCACTAACCAACGCAGATGTGAATGCGCAAATGGATGTCATCTTTGAATTCAGTTGTCTATAATTTAAATCTACTGTTCCCTGTTTAACCTATAATCCTTATATAGAAAGTTATATAGAAAAGGTAGAAGAAAAATCAAAAATCTTCTCAACCATTGAAATATATTATAGGAGTTTGAAATGTATTATAGGAACATGAGTAGCAGTTTCTTTGGAGACAGTGATTTCTTGTAATATTTCTGGGAAGGAATGAGAACAGGTACAGTCAGGTAAAGTTCACAGGTCTTGCAGAAGTGTTGACAGGCAATCGTTACTTTTGACTATGGGATACCACCACTGACACTTTGACCATACACTGAACACTAGGGAATTATTTTTCAGAATCCCCAGTGCTAAGCAGTGATGCAGAGAGTTGTTGCATTAAGAAAAAATTATCATTTGCCATTTGTAGAATAATGTGTCTTTTACTATTTTCAGTATACAAACTAAGAAAAAATCCTGATTGTTTGATGTAGGATAGAAGTTAGAGAAATAGCTAATTAAACCCCTTTCCTATGTTAGTTACTTTTTAAAAAGTGTATCTTCCTCCCCTCTCTCCTTCTCTCTCTCTCTTCCTCTCTCTCTCTCTCTCTCTCTCTCTCTCTCTCTCTCTCTCCCCTCTTGGTAAGTAATCTCACTTATTTCCTTTTGTCTACTTATGCAAAATAACAAATGTCTAATTTAGAAACTGGTTATTTGGCAAATTTAGACAATCTCCCCAGAACCACATCTTAGTATACCTTTGAAGCACGTGGTGGAAGTTCAAAGACTTTGAGAAGCCAACTACTGCATGGCCTGCTTCTCTGAGTCCTTTGATGTACGTGGTCTTGTCTGATTATGTTTTGAGCTGAGGAAGTAGGGCTTTAATACCACAATCAGATACAGGTTTTGAGCTGAGGAGGTCTAGTTTTCCTTCCAGATGTAGATGCTTTCTTGATAAGGCAGAAAACAGACAGATGTGCCTCTATGCACCAGGGAAGAGGTGTGGAGAAGGAACAGATAAAACAGTTGAGAAAATTCCATTAAGCTGTAGTGAAGTACTTTTGGAAGCAGTCCCAGTTAGGAAATTTCTCATGAGCAAGCAACTCATAATTTAGACACAGACTTTAGACTTTAATTTAGCTACCAACCAAAACCTACCCATTATCCTCATCAAGTTAAAAGTGGACCAGCAATTTGCACACAGTCAACTTATTGAATAAAACCATCTTCCTAAAAGAATATTAGTTACCAGTCTTGGACTTTTCTTTTAAAACTGTGTTCGTAAGATACAGCCTGCTTTTACCCTCTTAGCGCTCTTCAGTGAGGATAGTATAAAGAATCTGTTTCATGAGTAATAAAAGGCAAAAATACTCAAATCCAGAGAAAACACCCACGTATGCCATTTGTTTTTGTAACTTTTGTTCATAGCCTTTCTACAACTTATATATGTGTGCAAATAAACCAAAATTTTAGTGAAATTAAAAAAGCAAACACACACACATGTGCACATGCATGTAAATGTGAGTGCATGCAAACACACACACACACACACACGAGAGAGAGAGAGAGAGAGAGAGAGAGAGAGAGAGAGAGACAACAACAAAAGAGGGAAGGAGGGAGGGAGGGAGAGAGACTTTAAATATTTCACATGAGATATTTAACAAATATTTATAGAATACTTAGAATGGATAAGACACTGGACTAAATTCATAAATTATAAGGTAAAAGCCTTGTATGAATAATTTATAATCTAGCAACATGAAAGATACCTCTGCACACATAATAAGAAAACTTAACAAAGGAAAGCAGGAAAAATGAAGTCCTCAAAGTTGAGTCTCTCTGAATTTTGGTTTCCAGGAGGAACCAGCCATAGAACATAACATTCAGTAACATAGAAGAGAGTGCTCCATCCATAAGTCATTGGCAGATATATCCAGGATAAAAAGTCAGAAGCTTAACATATTTTTGTTTCACGCCATAGTAAGAATAAAGGCAATTGAAGTCAAGTATCAGAAAGGAAATCCAGACCCTCTCTCCTTCTGCATCCTTGGAGCCTTTGCACACCTGCTGGACTTTCAAAAGACATACCTTTGCTGAAGGTGTATATATGCTAACTAAGAGGAGGGCCTAGGAATCAGCGGACATATAGCTCTTCTTAAAATGGAAGATACTTGTGCTAGAGAAAAAAGCAGTTCTGCTAAGGAAAGAGATGTGCTTACATGTACAAAGCAAAAGGACTCCCGATGACAGGGTGAACAAAGTCAGTTCCAGCTGGAGAAAGGGAAGTTGGGCTCAGAGAACCAGGGCATGGGTCTTACTAACTTCTCCAGCGCTTTGCTGCTAAGATCATTGACACCTGCTGCCATGCTGTGTTCCGTGGTTAAAACCAACAGAAAGCAAATTGTAAAATGGATTTGTGCTGTTGTTTCTAACAAAAGGAAAATAATAAAGTAGAAATCATCCTTGGGAGAGATGAATATGCAAGAAAGAAGGGTAAGTTGTCAGAAGAGATGCAGAGATGTGAAGTAAGAGGAGGGTGAGGATGTAGAAAAAAGACTGACACTCAAGAGTGGCCAAGGCAACTTAACTAAAGTTGGTACTTTTTTTTTTTTAACAAAAGAGTTTGTATGCTTTACTCAGAATGAGCAAGGACTATATAAACCTTGTAAAGTTGGAAGTCATTCTTCTTTTTGTTCCATTTATGTATTTATTTATTTTCTTACTTCCACTCTAGATTTTATTCCCCTCCTGGTCCACCCTCCAACTGTTCCCTTTCCCAAACCTCCTCCTCATCCCCCTGCCTCCATGAGGATGTCCCCACCCCTAATCCACCCCACTCAACCAGACCTCTAAACTTCTTGGGGCCTCCAGGCTCCTGAGGGTTAGGTTCATCTTCTCTGACTGAAACCAGACCTGGCAGTCCTTTGCTGTATATTTGTTGGGGGCTTCATATAAGCTGGTGTATGCTGCCTTGTTTGTGATCCAGTGTCTGAGAAATCTCAAGGGTCTAGTTTAGTTGAGACTTCTGGCTCTCCTACAGGATTGCCCACCCTACTCAGCTTCTTCCAGCTTTTCCCTAATGCAACCACAGTGGTCAGAAGCTACAGTCCACAGAACTCAAAAATGTCAACAAACTGAAGAGCCCAAGTGAGGATGCCTTAGTACCACTTGGCTCTTCTACATCCAGGGTTCCTCCTATTGAATTCTAGTAATATCCTTTGCTTACATTTCTAGAACTTTTCTAAATACAATAGATTGTATGAACAATTGGAGGTAGTTTTCAGTATATTCCAAGTTTTCTTGGGTAACTGAGACACAGGGTGTTTCAGTTTTTGGTTTATTTGTTTGTTTGTTTGTTTGTTTTACATGCCCATGCCCACAGTAAAAAAGTATTGAAGACAGAATTCTAGCCCAAGCAAGATGTTCCTTATTGTCTATTTTTTGCACAGAACTCTATTCCCACTCCTCAAACCAACTTCTGTCTTAGGGTTTTATTGCCATGAAGAGACAGGACACTATGACCACAGAAGCTCTTATAAACAAACAAACAAACAAACAAAAATTCACTTGAGGCTGGCTTAAAGTTTCCGAGGTATAATCCATTATCATCCTGGAAGGAAGCATGGCAGCACACAGGCAGACATGGGGCTGGAGAAGGAGCTAAGAGTTCTATATATTGCTCTGTAAGTAGCCTGGAGGAGACTGGATTCCACACTGGACAGAGCTTGAGCATATATATGAGACCTAAAAGCCCACCTCCACAATGACAAAGTTCTTTCTCCAACAGGGTCTACTCCAATAATGCCACACCTCCTAATAGTGCCACTCTCCATGAGCCAAGCATTTAAACACTTTCCTTAGGAAAAAAAAAAAAAAAGGAAAGTCCTATGCTGTGCGAAAAAATATAGGCCACAGCGGTGGTGGAAGACTCCAGGTGGGTTTCCACACTGTGGGGCCCACATGCATGAGAAAGTCTACGGTTCCAGAGGCCTTGAGGCTTCGGCAACGACAGGCCCCAATGACACAAGGAAGTCCTTGATTCCAAAAGGGTTTATTGTCAGGGTGGATGGTGGATGGATCTGGAAGTACCCCCTCCTCCTCATCCCCCCCCACCCCAGAAAACTCAGGGCAGTCCCAAGTTAAATAGGGAGGCAGAAACGGGGAGGATCTGGGGAGGATCTGGGGAGGAATGCTTAATTTGCTCCACCTTCTGGCCTTCATTAGTATGTAAATCCTTAGGGCCTGAGGCCTATAGTCACACCCTCTACCTGTGTACTTTGAGAGGGGCTGTAATGGCCTACGTGACTGAACAATGTATGTCTAGGGAGAGGAGACTGTGTGTCAGGACTCTGGGTTCTGGGGGCACGGCCGAACACCTGCCAGTTCTCATGTAGAGTTTCGGTGTTCTAGGCCCATGCCCAGCCATGAACCAGAATACCCTTATGCAGTCCCACACTATGCCATATGTCATATATGTCTTTCTGTTTCTTTCTTGCAACCATCGTCTTCTTCCAGTAGATTTTAATGTATATACATACACATGTTCACTCAATAATTCAAGTTGTATTTCAATACTATCACTCTATGTCTATATTTCTTTCTGCTCATAAAGTTTCAAGGTATTGGTTATATACCTTGAGATATAAGCCACTTTCTTTGCTGAAGTCTGCTCTACAGGCAACTTGATACAATCCACCCAGTTCTATTTCAACCACCATTCTACTACTGCCTTTGCATCTGCTTGCTGAGTTTTCCTACTATCCATTGCCCTGGTATGCCTGCCTCCACCCAGTCCTCCCTCCCTGTTACAAGTTTATTTCTGGTCCCTTACATGTTTGAATCCTTCATTGATACTCCAGAGAGTACAGATTTATTTTTCATTTGCTTCTTCTTATTCTTTCAAGCATGTCCCCAGTATCCACGGTCTCCTCGAAATGCCATGCAAAGATCTTGCTTCTTAAATAAGAGAACTTAACATCTCACCATTTTGCAAAAGTGTGGATAACAAGTCTTGGGGACTACTTCTATGAGTTGCCTAATCCCTTTCTAGCCCAACCATTTCAGATACTGCTAGCATATATTTGTTAACCAGTATGTCAGCTACTACTCCAAATGCTGTATGAACATTTGTTAACATTCCTTCCAGTGACCATATACTGTAAATACTATTCTTTTTGACAAGTAAGCCAAAATAAACTTAGGACGGAGAGAACGTGAGTAATGTACACAAGGTTTCTCAGTGAGTCATTGTGGTTCCACAACAACCCTCTTACCACCTATGTTCTGCTCACATCAGTAAATATGGTTATAGAAAGAATGGGGATCATGAGTAGCCTCTTCTCTCAGACAGACTGCAAGCCATGTCCTGGCCAGCAGGAGGTGGTAACTGCTTTTCACAGACTGTTTAACAGATAAGAGAAGGCCCTGGTATTTTGCAGTAATAACCATTTTGGAATGTAGACTGTCATAACTTATCATCCACCATCTCACAAAAAACAGACAAGCAAGGACATTTGGGTTAAGTAACCTATGTGTTCAGAGAAAAGTATGCTGGGCCTCAGGAACTCCCTTACTTCTCTGCTCTCATAACTTAGTCCTGGAGAAGCCATTTCCATTTTCCTAGAGTAGTTGGTGGTGAGAGGCATTTCCCAGCATGATAGGCTCCACTTTTTAGCACAGATAATGTTATATATTTCTCAAAATGAAACCTTTCAAGGGCTGTCCACACTTCAAATAAATATCTTGCACGCTAAAGTACACAATGATTTCAGCAGCAATGTACTCCTACCAGTCAAGCTTTTTCATGTTATCATTACTCTCAGTCTACCATGGTCTTTTCTTTGGTTCACTTTCTTGTTTTCTATCTCTTCACAAGGTAGCCCCTTTCATCCTTTAAGTGTCAGAAAAGATATCAGTTCCTTAGCTTGGCCTGTTCTGGACATCTAAGCAGGTCAATCTGCGTTTCAAACAAATTTCAAACCTCTCACCTCATAGGGCTCTGTTAAGATTCAATATTACTATGTTTGTGTATTTATTTACATTCCTTATCTGCCTCTCCTACTAGAAGACAAACTACTAGAATGCAGAATTTTTTCTTATTCAAAATCTCATTGACAACACCTCATTTAACCCAGAGTGTTTTGTATATTCCAAATTTGAAGTATTTTGGAAGTAATAAGTAATATACTTCCCTGGCTTTTTTCCCTTGTCTACCACCTTATATAAACTTCAATTTCCTTGATATATTTATCTGACAGAATATAGATTTAGGAGTGACCAATTTGAGATTTTATCCAGCTGAAATAGGTAGAATCATTGGCATTTGGGTGTCTTTAGACTCTATAATTTTTATCTGATTTGATCAATGAAAAGTTAGATTCTACCTCAGTGTCAGAATTGGTCACTCAGTAAAATAATGTATTTTGAATGATTATCTCAGTTCCTGACATACAGATAGATAATAGATGTTTATTTTCATTATTCATTTGTCTTTGCATATGGGTGTGGAGAGTTCTGTGTGAATACATGTCCTTTTTCATGGCCATATATGAGCACGTGTGTACAAATGGACAGGGAGTGGGCATGTCATTCCTCACATGCTAGAGTACGTCTCCCACAATTTTTTTTTTTAAATTTTTAATTCTTTGGAAACAAAATCTCTCAGTACCCTGAAATTCCCTGTGTAGAGAAGGCTGGCTGGCCAGAAAACCCAACAGGTCACTTGCTTCTGTCTTTCTAGTACCAGGATAATAAGCATGCCAACTCGCCATGCTTTTTTTTTTAAGTTTATTTAATTTTTTACTTATTTACTCACTGCACCCCCTATTCAGCCTCTCCCACAATTCTTCCCACATCGACCCTACTCTCCTTCTCCTCTATCTGGTGGAGTCCACCCATACATACACTCACTGCCTGGGTATAGCCATACCCTAGCACATCAAGTCAATGAGAGCCTAGGTACACACACCCTCTCTCACTGAGACCAGAAGAGGCATCCCAGCTAGAAGAATATAACCTACATACAGCCAACAGCTTTTGGGATAGCTCTGCTCCAGTTGTTTGGGAGACCAAGATGTACATCTGCTACATATGTGTGTGAAAGCCTAGGTCCAGTGTGGGAAGCTATCCTTATCACATCATTGCCATTAACAAGTCTGTGCGCATGCGCTGGAAGGTTTTCCCACCTTGATTGATCTGACAGTTGGAACACGTCATGTGGCCTGAGGCAACAGGAGCCCATCAGAGACTACCACGTCCCAGGCGAGCTTAGCTCTCTATATAAGGGAAGGGTTTTAGGCCCTTGGGGTCC
>NW_021620713.1:3185536-3240415 GCF_004785775.1 Grammomys surdaster | reverse complement strand
AAGGATCCTGAGTGTGCCGCGTCTTTCCTGCTGGCGGGAGGTTGCGCAGGACAGTCCAGCCCATGTGTGTTCTTTGGTTGGTGGTTCAGACTCTGAGAGCCCCAAGAGTCCAGTTTGGATGTCTCTTTTTGTCTTCCTGTGAAGTTCCTATCCCCTTCTGGGCTAGTAATCCTTCCACCTATTCTTCCATAAGAGTCCTCAAGCTCTATTCACTGTTTGGCTTTGGGTGTCTGTATCTGTCTGAGTCAGCTGCTGGGTGGAGCATCTCAGAGAATAACATGTTTCTGTTTGTAAGCATAACAGAGTGTCATTAATAGTGCCAGGGATTAGTGTTTGCCCATGGTATGAATTTCAAATTAGACTGGTTATTAGATGATCATTCTCCTTAGTCTCTGTCCCATCCCCAATTCCTCCATTTCTTGTAGACAAGATAAATTTTGAGTTGAAAGTTTTATGGGTAGTTGATGCCCACTGGGATTCTGAACTTGCTACAGCAGGTGGCCTTTTCAAGTTCCATAGCCCCAGTGTTGTGAGTCACAGCTAAGGTTGATTCTTGGGTGCTGCTATTATCCCATGTCTCTGTCTCATCCTAGGGATGCACCCCCTACCTTCTCACCCCTCTCAGTTGCAGATTTCCATTCGTTTACATGGCAATCTAACCATCTCTCTTGCCCTTCTCCACCACTGATCCTGAATCCCCCCCATTCCCTACCCCATTATACCTCCTTCCCAGTTCTCTCCCTCCAACTGCCTCTTATGATGATTTTGTCCCCTTTTAAGTGAGACTAAAGCATCCCTGCTTGGGCTTTCCTTCTTTAGCTTCTTTGGGTTTGTGGAGTGTAGTGTGGCTATCCTGTACTTTATGGCTAATATCTACTTATAAATGAGTATATGTCATGCGCGTCCTTTTGTGACTTGGTTACGCCAGTCAGCTAGATCTTCTCAATTTCCTTCTATTTGCCTGAAAAATTCATGATGTTTTTGCTTTATTAGGTTTAATAGTATTCCACGGTGTAGATGTATTACAATTTCTTTATTCATTCTTCAGTTAAGGGACATCTAGGTTATTTCTAGTTTCTGGATATTACAAGTAAAGCTGCTGTGAATACAGTTGAGCAAGTGTCTTTGTAAGATATTTGAGCATCTTTTGAATATATGCCCAGGAGTAGTATAGCTGGTCTTGAGGTAGGTCTGTTTCTTGTTTTCTAAGAAACCACCAAATTGATTTCCAACTTGCTTGTACAAGTTTGCACTCTCACCCACAATGAAGAACTGTTCCTCTTGCACTACATCCTTGACAGTAGGTGCTATCTCTTGAGCTTTTGATGTAAGCTATTTTGGTGATGGGACGTCAGAATCATTTTGATTTGCAATTCCCTGATGAGTTTGGATTTTGAATATTTCTTTAAGTATTTCTCGGCCATTTAATATTCCTCTGTTGAGAATTCTGTTCATCTCTGTACCCCATTTTATAATTGCCCATCCAGCTCTTTTATACTGGTTTTAGAAATCACATGTAGGCTTAGCTGTGTATATAGCAATCACTTTACAAACTAAGCTATCTCCTTACTCCTCTTTCTTCATCTCTTTACTAACTTAACCAACTTAGAAATTGCCTCTTACATGTGTATATTGAAAACTAAAAAGCAATTAGAAAAGTAATTTTGTCTACCTTTCAAACATTTTGCAATTTTTTCTTACCTTGGATGTGGTAGCCTGTATATCATAAAGTTCTATTTCCACTCTGCTCTTATGTTCCTTACCTTCAAACATAGGCAACCTATAATGTAAAGTTCTTTGAATGGGTCTGTTAGATGTAAGATGGATGTCACTGACTGACCAACAGACTAACTTCTTTATAATACCCTGCACATGGTAAAATCATACCCTTTGCAGCATAGTTCTCAACAGTTGACAATTACCATGATAAAAAATTTTCTGATCATATTCCATAAAAGCAACAACAACAAAAAAAACTTAACTTCTGAATTCCTGGGAAATTTATCCCCTTCACAGGAAAGATATGATTATTCCTTGCTTCATCCATCCATTTAGCTTTCTCATTTCTTTTAGCTCATATTTCAAACCTTCTTACCTCCCACAGTTAAACAGCTGATTTGTGAATTTATCACCCATTCCTTCTAGTCGTAACAAAGAGTGAAAGTCAACTTCATTGCTTATCATAATTGCCTTTATTTATTACGTAATTCTGAGAATAAAAACATGCAGTTTGGCAAGAAAAATTGGTAGGTTTTATGTGAAGGTTCATTTACTAGTGAATGCCTCTTAGGGAGTGGCATGACTTTTAAGATGTGGGAGTTGGTTGAGGAAGTAGTTCAGTTCAGTTCGGTATGCTAGAGATAGGATTATTGGTACCCCATCCTTTCACACTTTGCTTCCTGGCTCCACAAATTGATCAGGCTCTATTATTATACATCCTTCGTGCCTTGATACTTTACCATACAACAGTCTTAAAAGCAATGCATCAAAGTAGAGAATGTGTTGACACTTGGAAACTGTAAGCCAGGATGAACATTTTTTATTATTTACAATTGTTTTCCTGAAGCTTGTTGAACCAATGTTAAGATTACAAAATCTTTAACCCACACTTTAAGTTGATTTTTTCCAATTTATTGAAAAATTAGACAATTCTACATTTTTTCTTTCTTCTGTGGAAAT
The DNA here is from genome assembly GCF_004785775.1 of Grammomys surdaster. Classification (NCBI taxonomy): domain Eukaryota; kingdom Metazoa; phylum Chordata; class Mammalia; order Rodentia; family Muridae; genus Grammomys; species Grammomys surdaster. Next base: position 3,237,736 of record NW_021620713.1, on the reverse strand, counting down.
GTTATAACAAATATGCCTGTGGATCTGCTTTAATAGGTATGCCTTTTGTAGTAAATATGGACTCTGTTCACTGACTCATGATGACTCTTTAAATAATTTTTATAGTGCTGTAGGACAAACAAGACATGGAAGAACAGGGAAAGCCTTATAGGGAATATTGAAGTCCCGTTTGCAAAAGGATTTGGTGGGATAGTCATGGTCTACACTATTTCTACCCAACCGTGGCCTTCAGAAAACCTTCTACTACCTAATACGAATACAGTATTTTTAACTTGAGTTCCACCAAACTTCCTATTTTATTCATGCATACACACTGAGGGGAGAGGGGACTGAGACAGATAGACAGAGACAACAGAAAGAGAGAGAGAGGGACAGAAAAAGGCACAGAGAGAGAGACAGATAAAGAGAGAACACCTTTAGTTTTCTATACATTTAGTTTGCTTAAAGATCGGTGTTACATAAAAGCATGTCCTAAGCAGAAGCCACTGTTGAGTTTTCTGATGGCTGTGTCCCCTGAGCATGGCATTCCAAGGACATACTGAAGTGATAAACAGGATTTTCTGTCCAGACTGCTGACAGGGTTTAATTGCAACTCCTTTTAATCTAACTCCAGAAAAGGAGGAAAGCGTTTTCATATGAACTTCAGATTTGCCAGGCTTCTTCTATAGATCTGGTAGGGTACTCAAACATGACTCAGGGCTTTGTATTCAATGAGAGCATAGCAAAACAATAAACCCATTTCCTCCTCCTTTTGTATTTCAAAATACAACCTAAATTTGTTCAAAAAGAAAGGTATTTTGAGGTTAGGAAGAGAATCTAAATGCTACTTATTTTAAATCTTTACTAGTTATCTGTTTTAGTTACTGTTCTATTGCTATGAAAAGACATCATGAGGAAGACAACTCATATAACAGAAAACATTTAATAGAAGCTTGCTTATACTCAGAAATATAGTCCATTATCAACAGGGTTGAAACATGGCAGCATGCAGGCCAGCATGGTTCTGGAGAGGTAACTAAGAGTTCTACATCCAGATCAGGAGAAAAGAGAGAGTTATTGGGCTTGGCTTCAGTATTTGAAACCCAATACCACAGCCATAGTGACACACTATAAATGATACACCTGTTTAACATTAGGGAAATTTCCACAGTGTAAAATTTTTCTAGATCAACTTCTAATACTTCTAAACTCAAACTCAACTGATTGGTAAACTAATTGCATAGCATGTGTGGCAGAATACACTAAGTGTATAATTTACCCCACCACATTGAAATGACTGCTTGTGTTCTCTTGGGTATGCAATAAGAATCTTAACATGTGTTCTTCTAAAAGCCAAGAATGCTATCATGAACTATAGATTATGTAAATCTCTTTGTTTTTTTTAATATACCATGGCAAAAGAAACTTATGAATATGCATATACAAGCTGATTGAAACTAACAAAGCACACTGGACACACTATAGATGCAGAAAGAATTTCAGATTTCTATCACAGCACATTTTTTTTCTGCATACAACATTACATTGTACTGTCACGGGCAGGATGGTGGTTTCTTAGGAAAGCAGATGGCAGCTGGGTTAGGCCAGATAGGAAAAAGTAATGTGTGACCACCCAGCAAGTGCTAGTAAATTATGCAGTTTGCTTTTATCACCTGATAAACATAAAGAAAGTACTAAAGAAGAAAAGAAGGAAGGATGGAAAGGAAGGAAAGAAGAAAGGGAAGGAGGGAGGGAAAGAGGGAGGGGGAAGGAAGAAGGGAGGGAGGGAGAGAGAGAGAGAGAGAGAGAGAGAGAGAGAGAGAGAGAGAGAGAGAAGCATCATGCATAGGAAGGTACATGGCCATGGTCAGAACAGTATCCATGTGAAGGCAGTCCAGTTTTAGGAGGAAAGTGAAATGTCCAAGACATGCAAGCAGTTTGAAGGTTCTCCCATGGAGTGGGGAGATGGTAAAAAAAAGTCTTGGAGTAACTGCCTGGGGACTAACATTGCCCTTGAAAAACACAAACCCCAGCTCAGTTTTTAGTCACAGTTTTGGTTTGGAGAAGACACTGCTGTTTGAAGAGATAGGTGAGCCGTGAGCCTTTATCACTTGGAACAGACACAGCCGTGGTCTGCTGCTGTTCTTGCTTCTCAGTGCGCAACAATCGAGAAGAAAATAAATAAACTTCAGAGAAAGAGACGGATGGAAGCTGAGATGCTTGATTTAGATCTGAGGCCTGCAAAGGGCTGGGAAATCACAACAGAAGAGGTTATGGGTTGTCTTTTAAGGGCTCGAGTTATTGAATCAATATTTTCAAGTCTTGGGTCAATTTTATTTGTGAACAAAAGTACTGTGAGGTAATGTTAGATAAAAAGAAAAGTATCTCAAAAATTTGTTTTCACTCTTTGGGCTAAACAGCAAAATGTTTGGACCATCCTACCCACTCTGATGCCTCTTTCCTAACAGCGACTCTTTGCATCATCAGCTTACTCTTCCTAGGAGGAAGCCCGTTCTGCAGCAGCATTGCAAACACCTCCGCAGAGGCAGAACCTATGTTCTCAGCAGAAACCATATAGAAAGAAGGAAAGAGAAATGGATGGTTGTAAAATCTGAGCTCATAAGCCATCAAGACTCTACAGATCCCACCTTGGTACTGTGCACTTGAGGACTTGTTACTGTGCACATGAGGACTTGTTACTGTGTACTTCAGGACTTGTTACTGTGTACTTGAGTACTGTTGGGGTGCCGAGTGGCACTGTGCTGAATGTGAGGAATAACAGTGAACAAGCACAGAGAAACAGGAGACTGCAAACCTCTTAGAGCTGAAAACAAGTCACTTTGGTAGAAGGAGTGTGGGTGGAGAGAGAGCTCCATCTGGGAGCCTTGGGATGACAGTGCTACAATTCGAAAGAATCTTAGAAACAGCATCTACAAACTGATTTGGGGGCATTCTCATAACAACAATTCGGAGCCTTGGAAGGAAATTTCAGCAAGGAAATCAGAAATTAGAAGTGAGCTCAGGAATATATTTGGCTTAGACTAGAGGGAGACTAGTTTAGGGCACGGAGCTCTGTTTGGACTCAACAGAGGCCTTGGTAGAACACGATGATGAATCGTACCACAAAACACCGGATATAAGTGAACCTTGACTAGGACACAGAAGTACACTGGGGAAACAGAAGAGAGAAAAAGATGACCCCCCACCTTTCTGGTGCCAGAACACACAGGAACTATGACTTTTGGAAAAAGAAAAGAATTACATTTTAAAATTATATCTTCTGCTTTGGAACTAAAAATTGTGCCTTCAATAGTCTGCCACGGATTCTCCTCCAGTATATTATTAATCGTTGGAAGATTCTGCATAGAGATGGGATATTTTTATTAAAATTGAAATGTGCAAAGTACAAAATGCCCTAAATTACCACAATGAGTACATCTAATTGGCATCAATTAACATCTTGCATTCCCTTCCAAAAATTGATGATCTTGTTCTTTCAGAAAATATTTTTCAAATATGCAGACTGTTACCATCCATAAAATTTTTCCTAAATTATATATATGTATCTACACATATCTGTTTATGCATTTATGTAATGCATACATATAGGCAGCATTCATAGCATCACCAAACTCAAAACAATATTTTTGTATCAGTTTCAAATTCTCTCCTTACTATTGAGAAGTCTTTCAGCAGGATACAAAATGTATTGTGCATTCCTTTACTCCAGACTGCAGGAGTGCAAAAGCTTACACTGCTTCTTCAGAAATTAAATCTTCACTCGCAGATGTACTTGTGCTCTCCTTATGCCAAGATGAGACAGATGTGGCTCTATTCACTCAGGGACAGGTGCTATGGAAAAAGAGATAAAACATTTGGAGAAAGTGTAAGCAACTACATTGCTGTTGCTAAATAAATAAACTCTCTGCCAGAAAATTAAAAAAAAACTTTGTTTGCTTATTTCTACTTATTCCTTCTTAATGTTTATTTTAAGATCTAGTGAGCTGAGGTCTCTCCAGCTTCACTTATCTGTGTGTACAGATCAAGTGTACAGAATGTACGTGTATTTGAATAGGTTATATATGAATGAGTAGCCCTATGTGCCATTTTATATCCAATTTCATTCACTAAAAGCAACTTTTCTTCCTTCCATACACAACCCCTATTCGCACAACTTCTAATAATATCATCTTCACAATCCCTAAAAACAGCACAAATTGTATAATTGTGAAGCCAGGACAGTTCCAGCCATTTGGATAGGGGAGAAAAACAACTGCATATTTTTCTAAGAAGCATTTTGGTGAGCTGCAGACCAAGAACAGCACCGGGAGAAGAAATCTGCAGCTGCTGGATTAGGGCAAAGAAATAGAAAATGATTTTGATTTTAAAGATTCATATTAAATCTGATTCCAAAAGAAGGATCGGGTGGGCATCAGCAGATGGGAGAGGAAAGGCGAGTGGAAGAGATGATGTTGATTTTAAATGTATTCAGTCATACTGAAAAAGAAAGAAGAGAGGAATCTGCAGCTGGGCTAGGGAAGGAAGGTGGGGAGCTATGCTGGAATATTGTCCCAGGAGGACCAGGAAATATGTAAATACATAGAATGATTCTACAGTGTGACAAGATTGTAAATAGAAGAGATGTCTGCCAGTGTAGACATAGAAACAATAATAGTGACTATTAGTAGGTTTAGAAAATAGCCTCAGATTCATCCTCAGATCAGGAAACCAGTAAACCATTGGATATGAGTACCATATAATGAAGGTTCCCTCTGCTTATCTGATTCTTCTATTACATGAACTATTACATGATCATTCTTTAATTATCAGTCAACCAAAATATACCCGGCATTGACACGCTATTGAATCTGTGATTCTTAAAGTAGTATACAAACTTTCAGAATTTTAGAGCATCATATTAGGGATAGAATTTGATGTGTTTTTGATATGTAGAATGAAAGTGAAAATTCATCAATAAATAATCACTAGCCTGAGTCTTACATGTGGAAATTTTAAGCGTATAATTTTAAGGCTGCAATATTCTGAGCATATTGTTTTGGTGGGCATTATTTTTTTATTTTCTTGTTATTTGTCTTGCAAAATGTAGTTCAATATAATTGAACTTTTTTTTCCATATTGTGAGTTAATGCTAAGTTGCATGTGTTAACCTTCCATAGACAATTCCCCTACCAGAGAAACATGGTTACTATGTAACTTCAATGCTTTCTGCATTTCAATTGGGAAAGCTAATTGCTTTTGTTTCTTCATTTCAAAGTTTAACTTAAAATCTGATGTTATAGATTCCAGGTATCTGAGATCCTTTTTAACAACACCTACATTGATTTCTTACACTGCACTTTATAGAATAGAAAGCTGAAGTCAGCCAGCATCTCAGTGAAGTAATTTGTAACTAAAATTCAAATTCATGCTGCAATAACCAGCGAGTTACTTGCTTTTTACAGAAAAATGCAGGCAAAAATAATTTCAACGGTGCCACATTTATTTTGCTTGGGACTATTTACAATCTTGAGATAGTGTTTGTGAGAGAGAATCTAATATTAGATCTAATTCTTATATCTGTAATTATATGATTTCAGATATCATAGATATTCTGTAGATAACTACCAATATCTTCTTTTCAACAAACTAAACTATTTCAGTTCGAAACGATGCTTAAAAAAAAAAAGACTGAGCAGTCACAATATTCTCCAAATTAAGGAGCAGTGGTGGATTATAGGGTAAGAGGAATGTGGCACAAGAATCGGTCTTTAGTTGTTGCTATTTGTTTGTTTGTTTAGTCAGTCTCTCTCCCTAGGAGGTGCGTTTATATACGCTTTTCAAAGCTTGACCAAGGAATCCAGCATAATGCAAATGTTTCCTTTAGCCCCAGAATACTCAAGGCCTTAACTGGTTAAATACAAAGGAGAGATTTCAGTTTGTCTGAATGCCAGAACCCACACAAACAACAATTATCAAAGGCATAAAATTCATCTTTATACCCATCGAGAAGCTCTGAGTAGCAATGGGTGCCCATTGTTCAATGTCACTCCATGTGCTCCTTGGCAGCTCTCTTAGAAATATACTCTTTATTTTATTTTTTCCTTACAATTTCTGTCAATAACAGTCTTGAACGTAGGTTGTATTTTTTCCTTTCAGTGAAGCTGGAAGAGGCAAGTGTATATAAAAATACTGTTACTTCCTTACATTTATATTTTGTACAACCCAGCATTGATTTGCTCCTTATTTAAGCAACATTTTCTTGATAAATTAAAAAAGCAGCAATAGCCATTACTGCAGGCTATATACAGCCTCTAATATCACTTAAGCATATTACAGAATATAATATCTGGTACTTAACGACTAACTTGCATATGAAAGCTCACATAATGTCTCATAAAACCCTTAAAATGGCTTCAGTTTAAGAGTCTCTTTAAAAAAAAAACACCTTCAGGGAATATTGTAAATGAAGTAGCACTCTAGCCCTGGAAAAAAAATTCACACACTTGCAGAAATTTTTAATATAAATTGAACACATTAAAAATTAATTTTGCATGACCATTTCGCATTGCGGTGCCAATGCATAGTTAAGATAAGGCCTTAACTCTTCTTTGTTTAAAGTAACACGGAAGCTCTTGGCTTTCTCTTTCTGCTTTCATCTGTACGTAATTATTATTTTCATTAATCAGAAAACGGACCCCCTTTTTTCCTATTCTGACAGTCTCAGCTGGAGTTGAAAGAAACCCTACCTGAGTCACCAGGGTAACTTAACCATAAACTTCTAGCCAACTCATTAAAGGAAGGTGTGAGCTGACAATTAAAGAAGGTGGCTATTCTCCTTCATCCCTTTAAGTCAAGGAGCTCAAAGCAAAGCTTACTCTTCAGAAAAGCAGATTTCTTCTGGGGAGACCTGCATAGCTGTACCATAGCTTTCTCTTCCCAGACTGCAGATTTGAATCCGCTCATTCGCTCCAGCTGCATCCGAGATTGTTCTTCCTTGTCTGTGTGTTTTTAGCTTGATCATTAGCAAAGAAACACAATGTAGATTTTTTCTTTTTGTTAACATGTTATTTGTTGATGATGATAACAGGGGGCAAAAATAACAATCAAAGGCATTTTGTTGTATATGTACAGATCTTTTTATTAGTCTCATGGCCACAATTTTACAACAAAATTCCCCAAGTGTACATCAGTCGCAATAAGACATTGACTGATGCCTTTCTCTGAAGAGAGCTTCCGCTGAATGGGTGTGACATGCAGTAGTTTTCTATGGTTCTGACATGAGCAGGCAGCAGATACTAGTGGGAGCTTGCTTAGAGTCAGTGGGGTGATTCACAGATTCCATCTCAAGTGATCAATTTTAAAAAGGTGGGGAAGGGTTGACCTAAAAACGGGCCCCAGACCTGAGATCAAAGGTGCTATATAAATCTGACAAATGAAGAGATACAGAAACTAAGAACACACTTTCACTGTTCAAACGAATGAATTTACTAGGCAAATCTTAAAGTCTGAACTTGGGGAGCACATATTGTTAAAAATTATTGTTTATCATACTTGGAAGAGATCAGAAAGTTTTAAATAGGAGTATTTGTGTATCCTTCTTATTCTTCTAAAAGCCCCTTTGAAATATTACAATGCATTCGCCGTTCTTTCAGTTCATAGGCCTCATGAAAACACAGCATAAGGTATACAATCATGCAAACTCCAAAGGCCTTGAGAATGTATGCATAGTAGTGCTGACTTCCAAGGAGATATTAGACTCTTGTGATATTATATATTGAAAATCATCGTTTCAACTATAAAAACACACAGTGAAGTTGATATATCTGGAAGAGTTGAAAAGACCCATCTAACTGCTTCCAAAACCGTACACATCTTTTGCCATCTTCACCTTCCACAATCATAATGTTGCCCTCCACATACTGGGTGCCATGGCCATGTTCTGAGAATTCACAACTGGCTTTTCCATTGAAATGCTTCTGGCTAGACAGATTTTTAGCTATTAGTTTATAGCAAAATCAGTCTCTTACCCTACAATTTATTTGGATGAGATGTGTGAGTCCAGCTTGGTTTGTTGTTGTTGTTGCTGTTGCTGTTCTTTCTTTGTTCATTTATTTGTTTTGTTTTTCTACGTAAGGGAAAAGTTGCAATGAGTAAACTCTGGCAAGGGGTAGATACTTTATAATCCTGAGAGGCTTCAGGGTAATGAAGTATCCACAGATATATCAAATGTGAATGTATGTATCGGCAAGTGTCCATAGAGAAGCACACTCCTTAGGAGTCTGAGTAATTCTGATATGCAAGCTTGTGAATAGTATCTCCCCCCACCTCTCTTTCTCTGTGTATGTTTCTTTGTCTCTGTATGCCGTTCTCTGTGACTCTGGCTATCTAGCCCTCTCATACACAAAAATGCAGAAATCAATGGGAATCTATTTAAGCTCAAATTTAAAACAATTACATGAAATTATTTCTCAATATCCATTTATTTCAGTGATGACCTGGTACTAAGCTATTCAGCTGATAAAGGCAATGGAAATACAATAATCTATGTGATTAAAAGTATAAGAAAATTTTAATTAAATTATTACGTATTTTATAGTTTAGAATCACGAGGAAATCAAATCAAATAAATATATCAAACTTGATTGGATGTTAACACACACCAAAAAAAAAAAACCCAAAACCATGTTTGTATCATAATTAAGAAATGCACGATTGTCAGCTAAAATTGCTAGGGAGCCTTAATGAGTAATTTCAAAGGCAGTGAAACCACTATGACACAGACAGCCCTGAGTTTCAAAACACCCTTTCCTCTTACTGCAACTTTGAGCATGATATTTGGGTATAACTGTAACCTCATATATGACCATATATGACCTCATATAAGTAATAAAAAATGATATGAAATTTATTTAACATGCATGTCCATTCTCTATGTGTGATAAAATTAAAAGTAATTGATATTTGCATTTTATAATATTTTAATTTAGATGTGCGACTACTGTGTGGGTATGTATGTACACACATCTGTGTGTGTGTTTATGTTTGTGTGTTTGTGTGTGAGTAGAATATTTTTAATGAAACATATTCATGTGTCTCTTTTGAAAATGTTGCTATGTGTGTATAAAAAATATAAAAGAATATTTAGTTTTTCTCCTATAGTCTTCTGTGATTTACACCGAATGAAAAAATATCAAAAATTATAATCCTCAAAATTCATATGTGGAAGTATTGAAGTTCTATCCCTACAATATTACATAATACAGGAATAGTATTTCCAATGCAGTTTGTTAAGATTGAGTGAACTCATAATACAGCAAGAGTAGTGTTTTTACAAAAGGGAGCAGGGATTAGAGAATTGGCTCCGTGGTTAATAGCACTTGTTATTTTTGTAGATGATCTGAGTTTGGCACCCAATAACTACACTGGAAGGATCTCAAACACTTGTACCCCAACTCCCGAGTATCACATACCTTCTGGCCACTGTGAAAACTCACATGTGTATGCATATACATGCACATAGGCATATGCACATATATAAAAATACATAGTAAGATACATCTAAAAACCAAATAAGAGTAGGGGGTACTTGGACAGAGTTATTAAGAAAAAATGGTGCTTGTTAACATAGAAGCAATGATAAGATGTATCTACGAGTCAAGAATAAGGATAGTCACAGGCAAAGCACCAGAACATATGAGAGCAGTAAGCGAACCTGCTGCATTGCTTTCAGAGGAAGCCACCCTGCCCATGCCTTCATCTTGAGTACTGTTTAGCCTCAAACTATAAGACAATATATTTCTGTTGCTAGAACCTACCAAGTCTGTGCTAATTTTTAAAACTGCTCTTAAAAATGAATATGGTTGTTTCAGACAAGTGAAAAAACTCTATATGAAAAGAACTTCAAGTCTGTGAAGAAAGAAATCAAAGAAGACCTCAGAAGATGGAAAGATCTTCCATGCTCATGGATTAGCAGAACTAATATAGTGAAAATGGCCATTTTACCAAAAGCAGTCTTCAGATTCAATACAATGCCCATCAAAATTTTAACTTGGTTCTTCACAGAGATAGAAAGAACAACTCTCAACTTTATTTAGAATAACAAAAACAAACAAACAAACAAAACAAAATAAAAAAACAGGGTAACGAAAACCATTCTCAACAATAAAAGTAATTCTGGGGGAATCACTAGTCCTGACCTCAAGCTGTAAAAGAGAGCAGTAGTGATAAAAGCTGAATGGTATTGGTACAGAGACAAGCAAGTAGAGCAATGGGATGGAACTGAAGAACCAGAAAAAAGCCCACACACCCACAGTCGCTTGATCTTTGAAAATGAAGCCAAAACCATCCAATGGAAAAAAGACAGCATTTTCAACAAATGGTGCTGTTTTAATTGGCAGTCTCCAAGTAGAAGAATGCAAATTGATACATTCTTTTCTCCTTATACAAAGCTCAAGTCCAAGTGGATCAAGGGCCTCCAGATAAAACCAGATACACTGAATCTAATAGAAGAGAAAGTAGGAAAGAGCCTTGAACATATCAGCACAGGGGAAATTTTCCTAAACAGAACACCAATGGCTCAGGCTCTAAGATCAACAATTGACAAATGAGACCTCATAAAAATGAAAAGCTTCTGTAAGATGAAGGACACTGTCAATAGGATAAATCATCAATGTACAGATTTGGAAAAGATCTCTATCAACATCGTATACCATAGATGGTTAAAATCCAAAATATACAGAGAACTCAAGAAGTTAGACACCAGAGAACCAAATAACCCTATTTAAAAAGTAGGGTGCAGAGCTAAACAAAGAATTCTCAACTGAGGGATCTTGGATTGCTGAGAAGCACCTAAAGAAATATTTTAACTTCTTTCTTTCTTTCTGTTCTCTCTCTCTCTCTCTCTCTCTCTCTCTCTCTCTCTCTCTCTCTTTCTTCCTCTCTCTCTCTTTCTCTTTGATTTCTCATCTCCTTTTTTAAAATTAATTAATTAATTAATTTTTTTTACACTCCAGAATTTATTCCCCCACCCCCAACCTCCCTCTGGCTATTCCACATCCCATACCTCCTCCCCAACCTGTCTTCACATGGATGTCCCCACCATTGCAACCCCCACTACATCTGACCTTTAAACTCCCTGAGGCCTCCTGTCTCTTGATAGTTCAGCGCATCATCTCTGATTGAATGTATATCCTGCAGTCCTCTGCTTTATATGTGTTGGGGTGCCTCATATCAGCTGGTGTATGCTGCCTGTTTGTTGATTCAGTGTTTGAGAGATCACAGGGGTATAGATTAATTGAGACTGCTACTCCTCCTACAGGGTCTGCCACCTCCTCAGATTCTTTCAATCTTTCCCTAATTCAACCACAGGGATCAGAATCTTCAAACACGTTGATCAATGGAATAGAATTGAAGACTTAGAAATAATACCATGCACTTATGGACACTTGATCTTTGACAAAGATGCCAAAAATATACAATGGAAAAAAGAAAGCATCTTCAACAAATGGTCCTGTCTAACTGGCTGTCTGTATGTAGAAAAATGAAAATAGACCTATCTTTGTCACCTTGCATAAAACTCAAGACCAAGTAGATCAAGGACCTTGACATAAAACAAGATACACTGAATCTAATAGAAGAGAAAGCGGGAAAGAGCCTTGAACTTATTGGCACAGGGAGAAATTTCCTAAACAGAACTCCAGTGGTACATGCTCTAAAATCAAGAACTGATAAATGGGACCTCATGAAACTGCAAAGCTTCTGTAAGGCAAAGGACATAGTCAACAAGACAATTCAGCAACCTACAGACTGGGAAAAACATCTTCACTAACCTCACATCTGAAAGTGGGCTAATATCCAAAATATATAAAGAACTCAAGAAGCTAATCACCAAAAATCCAAACAATCCAATCAAAAAATTGTGTATAGATCTAAACTAAGAATTCACAATAGAAGAATCTTAAATAGCTAAGAAGCACCTAAAGAAATCTCCAAAGTCCTTAGTGATCAGAGAGATGCAAATCAAAATGAGCCTGAGATTCCACTGCACACAAATTAGAATGGCTAAGATCAAAACATCAGATGACAACACATGTTGGCTAGGATGTAGAGAAAGAGGAACATTCCTCTATTGCTGGTGGGAATACAAACTGGTACACTCACTCTAGAAATCAATGTAGAAGTCCCTCAAAATATTGAAAATAGATCTACCTGGAGACCCAGCAATACTACTCTTGGGAATATGCCCATAAGTTATCCACCATGCCACAAGGGCACATATTCCATTATGTTCATAGCAGCCTTATTTATGATAGCCAGAACCTGGAAACAACCCAGATGTCCCACAACAGAAGAATGGATAAAGAAAATGTGGTTCATTTACACAATGAAATACTACTCAGCTATTAAGAATGGGGTTTAATGCCTGAGTTTTGGAGGCAAATGGATGGAACTAGAAAATATCATCCTGAGTAAAGTAACTCAGACCCAAAAGCACATGAATGAATTACAGGGATGAAAATGGAGAGTAGCCTGAGGAAAAGAAGGTCCAACAACAGGTCCAAAGTAGAATCCAGCTCAAGGGGAGGTCCTAAGGTCTAACACTATTACTGAGACTATGGAGTGCTCACAAAATGCGACCTAGCATGACCACACTCTAGAAGACTCAACAAGCAGCTCAAAGAGTCAGTTGCAGATATTTGCACCCAATCAATTTATTTCTTTCTTCCTTGACCAAGTTATCATTGAGTCGAGCATTGTTCAGCTTCCATGTGTATGGGAGCTTTCTGTTGTTTTTATTGTTATTGAAGGCTAGCCTTAGTTTGTGGTGATCTGATAGGATACATGGGATTATTTCAATCTTTCTTGTATCTGTTGAGGCCTGTTTTGTGATCGATTATATGGTCAGTTTTGGAGAAGATACCATGAGGGGCTGAGAAAGTATGTTCTTTTGTTTTAGGATGAAATGTTCTACAAGTATCTGTTAAATTCAGTGGTAAATAGCCTCTGTTAGTTTCACTGTGTCTCTATTTAGATTCTGTTTCCATGATCTGTTCATTGCTGAGAGTGGGGTGTTGAAGTCTCCCACTACACACCTGGGCATATACCCAAAAGATTCTCCAACATACAACAAGGACACATGCTCTACTATGTTCCTAGCAGCCTTATTTATAATAGCCAGAAGCTGGAAGGAACCCAGATGTCCTTCAACAGAGGAATGGATCAGAAAATGTGGTACATTTACACAATGAAGTACTACTTGGCTATTAAAAACAATGAATCCATGAAATTCTTAGACAAATGGATGGAGCTAGAAAATATCATCCTGAATGTGGTAACCCAAACACAAAAGAACATACATGGTATGCACTCACTGATTAGTGGATATTAGCCCACATGCTCAGAATACCCAAGATACAATTCATAGACCATATGAAATGCAAGAAGAAGGAAGATCAAAGTGTGGGTGCTTCAGTCCTTCTTAGAAAGAAGAACAAAATAGTCAAGGGAGCAAATATAGAGACAAAGTGTGGAGCAGAGACTGAAGGAAAGGCCATCTAAAGAATGCACCACCTGGGGATCCATTCCATATATAGTCACCAAACCCAGAAACTATTGTATATGCCAAGAGGTGCATGCTGACAGGAGCCTGATATAGCTGTTTTCTAAGAGGCTCTGTGAGAGCCTGACAAATTCAGAGGTGGATGCTCACAGTCAACCATTGGGCTGAGCACTGGGTCCCTAATTGGGTTCCCAAAGGAGGAGTTAGAGAATGGAATGAAGGTGCTGAAGGGGTTTGCAACCCCATAGAAAGAACAGTAATCAACCCACCAGACTCCCAGAGCTCCCAGTAACTAAACCACCAACCAAGGTGTTCACATGGAGAGACCCATGGCTCCAGCTGCATATGTAGCAGAGGATGGCCTTGTCAGGCACCAATAAGAGGAGATGCCCTTGGTCCTATGAAGGCTCGATGACCCAGTGTAGGGGAATTCGAGGGTGGGGAGGCAGGTGTGGGTAGAAGTGCCGAAGAACACCCTCATAGAAGCAGGGGAGGGTTGATGGGATTGGGGGTCTCAGAGGGTGGGTGGGAAAGGGAATAACAGTTGAAATGTAAAGAAAGAAAATATTTTTAAAAAGGAATGTTTAACATCCTTAGTCATCAGGGAAATGCAAATCAAGATGAACCTGGGATTCCACCTCACATCAATCAGAATGGCTAAGATAAAAACCTCAGGTGACAGCACATGCTGGCAAGGATGTGGAGAAAGAGGAACACTCCTCTCTTGCTGGAGCAAGCTGGTAAAAGCACTTTGGAAAACAATCCTTCAGTTTTTCAGAAAACTGGAAATAGTTGTACCTGAAGACTCAGCTATACAACTACTGGCCATATGACCAAAAAATGCTCCAACGTATAACAACAACACATACTCTACTATGTTTATAGCAGTCTTATTTATAATAGCCAGAAACTGAAAGCAACTCGGATGTTCCATAGATACAGAAAATATACTCTTACACAGCCAAGCATTACTCAGCTATTGAAATCAATGACTTCATGAAGCTAATAGGCAAATGGATGGAAGTGGAAAATATCATCCTGAGTAATGTAACCCAGACACAAATGAACACAAACAGTATATACTCAGTGATATATGGATTTTAGATCAAAAGTTCATAATGCCCACGAGATACCCCAAAAATCATATGAAGATTAAGAAGATGGAAGACCAAAATGTGGATTCTTCAATCCTACATAGAACAGAGAACAAAATAATCACAGGAGGTAGAGGGAGGGAGGAACCTGGGGCAGGGGGAGAGGAGGAGGAGGTTAAAAACGGGGTCAGGATCAGGCATGGAAAGGGACAGGATAGAAATACAGAGGGTCAGGAATATGTAGCAGTGGGGGATGGGGAACTGGTGGTAGCCACTAGAAAGTCCCAGAGACCACAGGCTCCTAGGACCCAAGGGGATGACATTAGCAGAAATACCCAAAGAAGGGGAGATAGAACCTTTAGACACCACCTCCAGTAGATAGGCACAGTCCTTAGCTGAGGGATGGAGCCAACTACCCATCTCAAAATTTTTAACCCAGAATTGTTCTGTCCAAAGAAAAGACAGGGTCAAAAAGATAGAGCAGAGACAGAAGGAAAGGGCATCTAGAGACCACTTCACCTAGGGATCCATCTGATCTGCAGACACCAAACCCAAACACTATTGCTGATGCAAAGAAGTGCTTGCTGACAGGAGCCTGGTATGGCTGTCCCCTGAGAGGTTCTGCTTGCAGCTGACTAATATAGATGCAGAGTCTCACAGCCAACCATTGGACTGAGACCAGGGACACCAATGGAAGAACTAGGGGAAAGACTGAAGGATCTGAAGGGGATTACAACACTACAGGAAGAATAATATCAACTAACCAACCAGACCACCCAAAGTTACAGGGACTAAACCACCAACCAAGTGTATGTATGTAGGGATCAATGGCTCCAGCTATATATGTTGCAGAGGATGGCCTTATCTGCAATCAATGGGAGGGAGGCCCTTGGTTCTGGGGAGACTTGATACCTCAGCATAGGGGGATGCTAAGGTTGGAGTGAGTGAGTGGGGAGAGGAGCACTCTCATCTAAGCAAGGCAGAGAGGGGATGGGATGGGGTTTTGTGAGTTTCTGGAGAGAAAATCGGGAAGGGGATATTATTTGAAATGTACATGCATAAAATTATATATATATATATATATATGTGTGTGTGTGTGTGTGTGTGTGTGTGTGTGTGTGTGTATTCATTTCTATATACGAGTTCATTTTCTAGAGAGACAATAAAATAATAGACAAATAAATAAAATATTCTTCTAGCTTCCAGGGCTTTATGTGGGACTCCAAGACTCCCAGATCCTGAGCAATTTGTTAGAAATTGTCAAAAGAGAAATTTGAATTTTAATTTAGGATATTGTTGGGGGTTGGTCCTGTGCATTGTATATTCAGATGCTGACTTCTGTACCTAGAGAGTTATTACAGTATGGACACCAGCATTGTCATGACTATTGACCTATCTCCTTTATCAGTGTTGTGTAAAGAATGTTCCTCAATTATCTCTGATTGTTTAATAAGGAGCTAATGAGCCTATGGATGGGCAAAGGAGATAGGAAGGCTGATTTTCCAATCACTGCAAGAAGACCCAGGGAATAGGAAATAGAAGAACCGTGAGGAAAGGAGGAAAGAAATTAGAGAGATCATGTACAGAGACCAAAGAGTGGCCATGAGACAGTGAGTCCAGTAGAGTTAGGATGGGCAAGAAGGACATATTTTTTTCTTCAGCACTTCTGTTGTCTGATGGGGCAAGGATGGTTATGATCATCAGAGCAGAAAAAGAGGTCCCAATTCACTATCTATCAAGAACAGAATCCATGTCAAAGCATTTAGCACTATTTGCTAATGATTAAATAGAGAAATGAAATCCAGCAAAGGTTTGAAGAGGAAGTAAAAATTTAGGCATTACTTGTTAAGACTGGATGATAACATATTATAAAAAGAGTGTCAATATTGCTTTCAAACATCATGTTTGTAATAGAACTCTGTGAAGAAAAAAATAATTAGATTTAATGAAACTCTCTAATCCTAAGAAGTAGAGAAGCAGAGTACACTCTAAAATATGGAAATAGTCACAGAATTCTATGCTCTATCTGTTCATTTCTAATTATAAAATTCTATAAAATAAAATATAATGATTGTGCTTATAGAATTCTAAATGAATTCGAATCTTAGAAAAAATCTGAATACTAGAATATATGACCTGGTCATTTATATGTTTTCTGAAAAGAAGAATATGGTTTATACCACAGAGGATTGTATGATTTGATTTATTTTCTGTTGCCTTTCAGATCTTTGGTAGATAGATAGATAGACAGATAGAATGGATGGATGGATGGATGGATGGATGGATGGACAGACAGATAGATAGATTGAACATATGGCCCATATACAAACACATAATCACATATGCATCTAACTATATAGCCATGGGCAATATGCCAGAGAAGTCTGGCACCTACTGTGCACAAGTGGATGCTTTAGGGAATGAATCTAGAGTGCTTTCTACATCCCAGTGGGCTTCTTGAGGAAGCAGAAGCTTGAGCATTCTCACCCTGCTTCCTCCAGCTAAACACTGCCAAGGCTAACATGTGGTTATTAGTATTACCATCCTTCTGTTTCTCTTCTTGCATTCTTCCTTTAGAGTCATTACAGACAAAGGGAAAGAAAATAAATCAAACCTTTCTCTTAATTATTTAACAATGTAAAGATTTTCTTGAAGGCAACTAATATAAGTGGATTGAGATGAGATAGGATTCCCCTCATGACTATGTCCATCCATTAGAAATGTGTCATGCCCTAAACTACAGAGGGATGTAGTCAATTTAATCCTAGAGATAAAGTAAGAAGCAGCTTTACTATTTCTAATTCACACAAGACATTTATATATCATAAATGAATGACACTGTAAATAGCAGTACGTAAGTAACAAAGAGCCAACATCCAGTCTTAATCTATGGCATATATAGAAGGTTTTAGGAACTCAATGAAAGGTTCATTCTACACTATTTCTTTAATTTAAAACTTGAAAAGTCTGTGGAACTTAGTCAGAAACACACACAAAAAAAAAAACCCACAAACAAACAAACAAACAAAAATGAAGTTAACAATGATCAAAACAATGTTCTTTTAAATCAGATATTAACTAAAATGATATAATTATTGTACCAGTAACAACAGACTTTTACTTTATCTAAATCAGAAAAAATGAGGGAAAAGAAATGCTTTGAAGAAAGAAACTAAAATGTCATGCATAAATACACATATTTAAGGTGATAGCTGATTTTAGGTGACAAGATTTTAAGGTTACTAGGTGTTCAGGTAGTTGTCAAGAGAGTTCTGTAGATGTGAATGTGAGGGTGGTTCTGAATAAGATTATCATTTAATCATTATAATAAACAAAGCAGCTTGTCCTTGCTAATATAGTAGAATCTATTCATTCCATTGACAGTACAGAGGAAACATGCCCTATGCTGTGTTCAGACCCAAAATTAAACTGAGTTACACACTTGCCTCTCTGAGGTTCCAGGGTTATTCATCATATTTAATTTTTTTGAAATTAAATTTAATTGTGTTATATTTCTTTTAATTTTCTCCAACTCTTTCAGTGCACCCCTTTTCTTCCTCATATATATGTGTGTGTGTGTGTGTGTGTGTGTGTGTGTATGTGTGTGTGTGTTTGTGTGTGTGTTCATATATTTCTAAATACAATTGCTTACCTTGACTTTTTTAATCTCTATGGCTTTGTAAGATAATTCTGCATAACTTATTTTTGATATATATATATATGTATGTATATATATATATATATATATTTGTATTTCTCTAGAGAACAGATATATCTATGTTTACACACATATCAGTGAATTTTTAACTTTGAAGTTACGCCAGATAACACCAACAAATCACTGAACAATATGTATTGAAAAAAGGAAAATCTGGACTTTTACAGTATATTTTACAGAATATTGATAAGGTGTTTTAAATCCATCTAAAATATGTTATTCACTCTAAAAATAGTGAAACAAATGTTACAACCTAACTATGGGAACTTTAACTCTTCCTGTTAACTGACATCCATATGTTTCTTCATCGAATTCTTCAGGATTAGAGATGAAATACAAAGTTAAGGAAATAGTATATCACATTTTGTTTCATAATATTTGAACTATAAATTGAATTAATCATAGATTACAACAAACATAAATGGGCTATATACAGTCTTTGGAATCATTCAAAATCCTAAACAATAGATGGAAACACCAAATGCAAGGAATGCCTTATTATATTGTCAAAAGTGACTCACCAGAAAAAAAGTCTCTTTAAGGACCAATCTCAAAGCCTAAAACAACGTTGAAGTTGGTGAATGGCTGAAAAGAAACACTATGGTTCAGATGGTCAGGGCACATAGTGATTTTGATAGCATGCACAGAATCTATGAAAGACTAAAGCATAATGTTAAACAATGTAAAATAATTTTAAATTTAAATGGTTTAAAGCTAAGCTCAAAGAGGGGCACACAATCTCATCCCTAGCACCCCTAGATTTGGAGGAATTGGCAATTGAGAAATTAAAGATTAGTCTTTCTTGAGAATGTACACTTTGTTAAAGTAACCATTCTCTAAGGAAGGACAACACATCCAAGAACATTTTGGGCATTGTGAATTGGTCTTGAAGTGTTACAAATAAATAATAGATTCAAAGTTGGGTTGTTAGGAAACGTGGGATGGATCCGGAAAGAGTTGGGGGGTGTGACTATTATCAAAACATGTTGTACAAAATGTGAATATCTCAAGAACAAACAATCAACAAACAAAACCTAAAAAGAGTTAAGACAGGAATGTGTTCCATGAGTCAACTTTGATCCCGTCCCATCATCCAAGGCTGTCTTCCTCTGGAGTCTTTGAAACCTTCCATCTGAACACTGAGGATTACTTGGACTTATCAGTCACCTCATAACTCTTTTCTTTTTTCTTTGAAAATATGTTTGTCACACATTTTAAAAATACTTCGGAAGATTTAAGGAATGTTATACAAAATACGTTTTCTTAATCACAGTGGAAATCAGGGATGATTCCACTACTACTTCATGCTAGATATAATTCATAGGGTACAAGGAATTGGTAAACTATACCACTTCTTGTTGAAGGAGCAAAATTTGACACATTTTAACAGGAATGATTCATTTCTTATTACTGAAAGCATTAAATACTCACTAAAGTATAGGCTCTTATGAAGCAGAATTAGGACTGATTCTACATTTCCCCATGTTCCTAAAAGATTCAACATTATGTGGTAGGATAAAGATATGTAAAATAATAGACTTAAATTGTATATAAACTAATAAAATTTGTATTAGAGGGTACTCTTCTTTTTATCCTTTTCTTTGATTAACTACCAAGATTAGGGATACTCAAATTGACAGCATATTATGCTTATCAGAGAAACTTTTGTTTTAAAAGGAGGGATTATAGGTCAGCGTGAGTTTTAGAAGGGTACCAGATGATTCCAATGTTCACCCAGAAACAAGAACACCTATACTGAGCCAACAGTTCCTGAATACGCCTGATAAATCACAAATACCTGGAGTTCATTATATATATAAAGACCTTAGATACTCTATTGTTAACTACTTCACAAACTATGTAATAACTCTGTAATCTTCAGAATTCTCAGGAGTAAATTCTTTAGAAATTTTGCTATTACTCTGGGGAATTCAGTTATTACATAAGAATCTTTGGAAATCATAGACTATACATAGTATGTCAAGTATAATAGGTGACACTCAAGACTAATAATGAAAATAGAGGACGGGAGGTGGTGGTGCACGCCTTTAATCCCAGCACTTGGGAGGCAGAGGCAGGCAGATTTCTGAGTTCGAGAGTTCGAGGCCAGCCTGGTCTACAGAGTGAGTTCCAGGACAGCCAGGGCTACACAGAGAAACCCTGTCTTGAAAAACCAAAAAAAAAAAAAAAAAAAAAGAAAGAAAGAAAAAGAAAATAGAGAATGTGGAGTTTTGACAAGCAATGCAATAATAATGCATTGGAATTAGACATCATATTATCAAAATACCATGATCAAGTGCTACATATTCTTGTGTATCCATTTATAAATGTTGTATTATACCATGTTCTCAACTACTGCACTAGCTTCAAGAGTCTCCTCTTTAGAGATACTCTGTGTACTTCTCACATGAAGTTAGATATCCCGTTGTCTCAGTTCTATGTTTTTCCATACAAAACTCTATTATAGAATCTATTCCCATGGATTCTTTGCACATTGGCTTTGTGGAATATTCTATGCTTTATGCATTTCAGACACCAGGCAGTTAGAATATACATACATACATACATACATACATACATACATACATACACACACACATACACGCACACATACACACACATATACACACACATACACATACACACACACATATATATTCTAAGTGAATTTTCTTGAATCCAAGGAGCCATGTAAAATATGGAAAAATGAGACATACCTTTCTGCCAACTAAAACAGGAAGGTTCCAAAGTGATGACACTTTCTTTTTTGACACTAAAGTTTTGGCAACAAAACTGTATCCTATACTCTGTAAGATCATAGGAAGAGAAGAAAGGAATCAATGGCATAGTTATCTTCTGCAGTGCTCCATGCTTTCTCTGTATCAGACAAAACTAGGAAAAGAGTAAGTATAACGACTTACTCATTCTCCCCTAAGCCCTGCTGGAAATAACATGACTTAAGCTTTAGAATTTGAATCTTAGCTTCACTAAGTTACAAGCTCAAGAGTAGAACACTCTTAGTGGTCAAGAATCCAATTCATTCCAGAAGAAAGCATATCTAATATAAAGAATTTGGTTATTTAATTATCGTATACAAATTATATGTAACTCATCATATAGGAAATCAGCTTTACTATAAATCCCTTTTAGAATTGCTATTTTATCCCCTATTCTTACTACAAAATATAAGAGAGAATCCCTATGAGATTCCTTGTCAGTGATGTCTGCCTTCTTCCCCAGTAGAACCACTTTTTCACAAAGGTTGGCATAGTTTCCAAATCATTTGGTCTCTATTTCTACCTGAATTTTTGAAGATACAACTCTTTTGAATGTATGCCAAATATTAACACTGGACATATGTAATACACCCTGAGAATCTGTTGTGAAAACTCTAAGATAGATAGGCATTTTCTCTATGGAGTGAAAAATATTATGAAAACATAAAGGTCCAATTCACATTTCTGAAATTCTGATATTTTTGCTTTTAGTTGATACTGGAAAGATAGCATTGAATGAATACACAGTAAATTTGCAAGCAAATGGAAGGAACTAGAAATTATCATCCTGAGTGAGGTAACTCAGACCCAAAATACATGCATGATATATACTCACTGATAAGTGGATATTAGCCACAAGGTACAGGATACATACTACAGGATGTTACAGTCCACAGACCCAAAGAAGCGAAATAACAAGGAGAATGCTTGAATCTCAGTCACAAGGGGAGATAAAACAATCATCATAGGTAGACTGGGTGGGAGAGGGCATGGGGAGGAGGATCAGAGGGGTCAGGTAAAAGAAGAACTGGGAAGAGAGGGCAGGGAATGAAAAGAAATCAGCAGCAGGTAAGGGGGGCATCTCTAGGACATGCTAGAGACCTGGGATGGGGGAGGCTCCAGGGAGACTTTGAGGGTGATTCTAGCTGTGCCTCCTAGCAATGGTGGATATGGATTCTGAAGTGATCACCTCCTGTACCCAGGCAGGACTCCCATTGGAGAGATAAGAATATCAACTCACTCACAGAACCTTCAACCCCAAATTTGTACCGCCTATAGAAGTATGGGGACAAAGAGATTCCCCCACCTCCACCACAGACAGCTGCAGATTTGCATTTATTCTCATGACCATCTGGCCCTCTTTCTTGCCTCTCCCAATACCTGATCTTAACACCACCATTCCCCTCCCCTCCCTTCTCTCACCAAGCTCCCTCCCTCCATCTTCCTCCTATAACTATTTATTTCACCTTCTAAGTGAGATTCAAGCATCCCCACTTGGACCTTCCAACTTGCTTAACTTCTTTGGGTCTATGGGGCATATCATGGGTATTCTGTACTTTATGGTTAATATCCACTTATCAGTGAGAACATAATATACACATCCTTTTGGGTATGTGCTACTTCACTCAGGAAAATTTTCTAGTTTCATCCATTTGCCTAAAATATCCATGATGGCCATGTTTTAAATAGCAGAATAGTATTTCTTTGTGTAAATGAGCCACATATTCTATATCCAGTCTTTGGTTGAGTGACATCTAGATTACCGTGAGGTCCCACTTATCAATTGTTGATTTTAGAGCCTTAGCCATTGGTGTTCTATTCAAAAAATTACCTTCTATACCAATGTGTTCAATGCTATTTTCTACTTTCTCTTCTATTACATTTAGTGTATCCAATTTTATGTTTAGATTCTTGAACTACTTAGGCTTGAATTTTGTGCAGGATGATAAATATGGATATACTAACACTATTAATGAGACTCTATTATGCTTTCAGATATGAGCCAAGACAAACTGTCCTCTGAGAGGTTCCACCCAGCAGCTGACTGAAACAGATGCAGAGACCCACAGCCAAATATTAGATAGAGTTTGGAGGATCTTGTGGAAGAATTGGGAGAAGGATTGAAGGACCCAGAGGGGTCCACAAGAAGACCAACAGAGTCAACTAATCTGGACACTTAGGATCTTCCAGATACTAAACTACTAAACAAAGCACATACTCAGGTGAGATCTAGCCCTCCCCACCCCCCAATTTATGTAGCAGATGTGCACTTTGGTCTTCATGCATGTTCTCCAACAACTGGAGCAAGTGTGCCCCTGACTCTGTTGTCTACCTATGGATCCTGTTCCCCTAACTGGGCTGTCTTGTCTGTCCTCATTTGGAGAATCTGTGCCTAGTCCTGCAGTGACTTGATGTGCTAGGGTGTGTTAGTATACAAAGAAGCCTCTTCTTTCTCAGAGGAATAGGGGAGGGAAGAGTGGGTTAGGAGCTGTAGAAGTGACTGGAAGGAGAGGGTGGACTATAATTTGGATGTAAAGAAAATAAATAAGTTAATGGAATGAAAAATAAAACACAAAAAAACATTACTCAGATAACTTTCAAAATATGTCTAATTTTTAGCAGTTCCTGATGTATAGTTCAAGTCCAAGGATCTAATGCAATATACTCAGACTTCTAATTTTCTGTTTCTATGTTTTGTTTTACTTTAGGAAAAACAAGAAACACAGTCTTGGAATATTCTTCTAGTATCCACTTCTCCCCTAATTTCAATACTATCTGACCACCTTTCACACAGTCTTGGACTTTTCCTGGCATTCGGCTCTCCAGTTTCAGATGCTAATGTGTCTTTCAGTCTTGCCTAATCAGATCTTGGCTTCTTTTACATGAACCGCCTAGATCCAAGGATAAGTATTTGATCTAATTTTAGCCTAATAGACAATAAGGTTTTTGCAGATGTTTTTGCTTGAAAATGTGAACTGGGAATCTTTTTTTGTAACCTTCATTTTTTGAGTACATGAAATATAGGGTACTGGTGGCCACTGGACAACTCTAACTGTAAGAATATACTGACAATCAAAAGAACACAGAAGGAAGCAGCACTGAGAGATGAAAATCCTCTCAAGAATGGGAATTATTTTAAAAGAATTCCCTGTGGGCTTCTGATATCACACACACACATACACACACACACACACACACACACACACACACACACACACACCACTACAACCCCCACTAGAAAACAGATGTAGATACAGACACAAATGCACATACACACACATACACAAACACACACATATGCACCATACAGTAATAGAAAATAGATGCATACAGATAGACACACATAGCCAAGCACACACACACACACACACACACACACACACACACTCAAATTGAAATTTTCCACAAAATATGTTATATATAAGATTTGAAGTTTTGTAGAGTCATGAAATACACATAAATAGTGATCTAAAATAGAAAGGCGTCTAGAATTTATTGAAGTATGTTCTGACATGCTCAAATGCCCAGGACAAAAAAAAAGGCAATTACAAAAAAAGTTCTTTTTGCTGAGGTACTAGAATGCAACAATGGAATTTGCTAAGAGAAAAAGTTATAAATAAAGAATCAAACTTGAATGGATATGAGCTTTTTAAAGATCTTGGTAGTGATGGAGAGACTTAGATAGTATTATCTAAATGTGTTTGGACAATGAGGTAGGATCAATAATTAGTGCATAACTGTGTGTAAGAATACTGTTGCCTTTTATAAACTTTTGCTGCTAAGAATATCAGTTGCCATTTTAATCTAACATTAGTTATTAGGAGGTGGAAGTAATGTCCAAGCAGATGGTTGTCAGTAAACTGATGACTACAGTTATGGATGTGTGTCCAAATACAATCCTCAGAATTAGTATGCTACAGAGATTCCTAAATGTGACTGCCAAAATAAATCTGGCCTGGAAAATAATTTTGAGGATTTTAACCTCTTAAAATTTTCCCCAGCATTTTAAGAGAAAGCTATTTGTATAAAACTGAAATTATATAGATGTAGACAGTTTCGAGTATTCATTAACTCAACTTTCAAGTTTGTTAAAGTCAATGAGGAAAAGGTATCCCAATACACACCTCATGTCAGTTTCATCAATCCCATCTAATATGTTTATTTTAAAATTATCTCTTATTCACTAGATGTAATTGTTATCTTAGAGGCTTACTGCTGAATAAGTTAACCTTTTCGCACTCATATTGAACTCTGGCTGGCTGGTTCAACTCAGGTTTTCTGGGAAAAACTCTTCTCTAAGCTAATTGATTCAATCTGGCTTTTCTCAAAATCTCACTGAATTGTTTTGCTTGGCCTCAAACTAACTCTGGCAATTTGTTTGAATCTTCTGGATCCTTCTTTTTTTCTGGAGTCAATTGCCTCTGCTTACTTCCACTGCACAAACTTTACAAACTGAATAGAACTCAGGAACAGACTCAAGTGCCCTGCACACTTTGAACAGCCTCAAACTGCACTGACTTTAACTCAACTGACTGAACTGATTCTACTCTCTGTGCTACTCTTATGCAGCCTCTCTTTTCTCAGTTCTCATGAAAATTGGGTGTGTCCTATCTGATTCATTCTGTCAAATCTTTCTCTGATTTCTCTCTTTATCTACATCTCTATTAGAAGTCACTTTCAAACATGGCTGCTTCCTTCTATAAACTAACTTTACCTTTATTGTTTGGGATTAAAAGTGTGAACTAAGGTTATGTCTGTATTCCAGCCAGAGGGAGTAAATGTGTATGCTATGAGCATGTCAGTATTCTTGCCAGATCACAGATATCTAGAAGGTCTTTGCCAAAGTAGCCATATTGCTAGGATTAAGATTCCTCTACACTATATTATATGAAAGGAGTTTGTAGTCAGTGTTAGTTTCTTATTGTCATCTCACTTTCATAAGCTTCCCTATATTGGATAATTTTTGTATATATGGCCAACAACACAGGTGATGGAGTATTCCATGCCCACCATTCTTCTGTGATTTTTATCTCACATTTTAGTGAAACAAAAGATGCCTTTTATACAAGAAGTGGTGTTCAGGGCCTCATTCATTACCCAGCTTGAACTTATAATACTTGTTGTTTTCCAAAACATTGAAAAGTATATTAAACTGACCACAGAATAATACCCTCATCTACCTGGCATTTATAAAGGCTTACCTTGAAGGCAGACAGCTCCTCTAAATTCACTAAAATGTACTCAGCATTAACCTTAAGAAGATTAAACTCAGAGTTATATCATCAGGTAATGGTTTCTCCAACACCTTTGCAGAGAGTCTTTTCTGTTGGACTATGTTGTTTGAGAAAATGCAGAAAGCACTTCTAGAAACTATATGGTGAAAATCAAGGGTGTGGCCATGATGATGATGACAATGAGTATGACTCTCATCATAATACACAGCGTTCTTTGAATAAGGACTTTAGAGAGGGCAAACAAATTATGCTTTTACAATTGCAGAAGTCATTTCCTTAAGCATTTGGTTTGTTTTTATTGTAGCAAATTTTTATTCGGCTTTAAGATTGATTTCAGGTTGTCACCTCTGCAGTGAATTAGGAACATTTATAGATTAACTTCCATAGCCTCAATAAAAGTCAGAGATGTTGCAAAACATCTCAACAACATGGCTTCCTAAACAAGACGTGAACAAGGAGGACACCAATGGGTAAGCAATATATAAGGGGAAAGCTCATGGGGTTTCAACCATAGACAAAGAACTAAGGATAACTAAGGAATGCTAAGAGCTTTAGAAATGGTCTTCCTTAAGGAAGAGCTACCAATTGGGGGAATATATATATATATATATATATATATATATATATATATATATCATGAAAGCAAAAAGACATATAAAAAGAACTAGAGGAAGAAAATGGAGAAAATAATATAATTTTAGTTTCAAAGTTAATACTTACTACACAAACATGTAGTCACTCTTTGGTGGTTAGACATAAACTTCTTCTTCTTATAACTACCCAACACACCTGGGTTGTTTTGCTAGATGGACAATAGAATTGAATAAGTGTGATATGCTCATTCCTCATCTTGAGTACTTGTGTAGGAACCAAACTATCTACCTGAATTTCACCCCAGTAGGTATATTCTGAGAATGAATTTGCCAGATTCTGTGTTAAAAATCTGAAGTTGCCTATGCTACCTTGAATCATGTTCTTAATTTTACATTTTTCTTTCTTTCCTGTTTTTGTTTTTATTTCCCTCTGCTATATTATCTTCGGATTACCCTTTAGTCCTAAATATATATCATGTTTCTTTTACTTAGATTCAAATTTAAACACTGTGAAACAGCTAATAAGTCCCTATTAGGCTAGTAAGAAGCGAGAGTCCAATTGGTATATATTCTATCAAATTCTTATATAAAGCTGAATGGTCCTTGATATTAATGACGTGGCCAAAGGGTACCCCCAGGTCCTCAGGATATTTTATGAAAAAGAGATTTGAAGTGGTTTAGTTAAAGGTAACTCACCTACTCTTGAATGACCCAAGGATATCTGTGCTTTATATGCTGGCTTTGTCAATAGTCTCTCTCTGTCTCAGTCCGTCTCTGTTTCTGTCCCTCTCTGCCTTAGTCTCTCTCTCTCTCTCTCTCTCTCTCTCTCTCTCTCTCTCTCTCTCTCCCTCTCGCCCTCACTCCCTCCCTCTCTCTCTCTCTCTCTCTCTCTCTCTCTCTCTCTGTGTGTGTGTGTCTGTGTGTGTGTCTGTGTGTATCTCACTTCACCTTAAAGAACACTCTCTAAAACCTTACCTCCAGTGCCCATCTTACTTGTGCTCAGCCCATATGCTAATTTTGCATGTGTCTTTGAGGCTGGGGTGTTAAGGGAACTTTCCTTTTTCCTTTGGGCTGCTGGAGTTTGGAGAAACTGGGAAATAAAACCCTGTGGAGAGACTTTTTCTTTTCCTTTTTTTGTCAAGCAATAGAGAGTATTACAATGATTTACAGAGACATGTTGAAAGTAAATTATGTTGTAAATGCCTGTCCCTTGGGCCAGCTAAGAATCACAGGGAAAAAAATGCAAAAAGTTTGAAATTCCCAACAGCAAAGGTTGACGAGAAAATATGGTTTTGTTTTTCTATGAGTAAAAGTAACTTTTATGTTGTGTTTTCCCATGAGAAATTATAAACTTTCAAAGGAATTTTAGTCTCTTGCATGCACATATAAGAGCAATTTATCTGGGACTGCCCCAGTGAAAACAATCCTAAGACTTAAAGCTGTTAGTATGAGGGCTGAATCTCTTCAAAACCACTACTTCTTATTTGTCCTTGGTGTCTCATCTTGTCAAAACATTTACTCAGTCTTTGAAGTGCTGCAAGTCGGCAACATGTTAATAATATGAAAATGCATTTGTGCCGCCCATGTGGCTGCAATTTTTGAGGATAGTCATCACTTACTTAATGACTAGTGAAAACTTTGCAGTAACTATGGTTACTCAGAAGGACATGGCTTCCAATAAATACAACTTGTCAATGTAAAAAAACTGCTAAGTGTCACCAGTGGATCTTAGCCTCCTTGGAGCTTCCCAGAAGCTCCCACAAGACCCTTCATCAAAACTCTCCTTCCCTCTTCTGACTGACCTGGAGAGACAAGCTGATAGAAATCCTATAGGTAGGAGGATATTTTTTTTTAAATAGCTCAATTCTGTTTTGTGAATATAACACAATTTTGTTCCCCGGATATCAAGATCTATATTTACTTCAGCCTCACATTCCTGTTGTCGATTTTTCATAAGACTTCATATATTTTTATGACCTAAGCGAAATAAGCAGTACAAGTCTACTCAGCTTCCTTCTCAGCTAACACTCAGTTTCTTCCTCTGTGCTGTTTACTCTTGATTCATTTTGATCTGGACATCTTTAGTGTCACTCTGTGTGTCCCCATCTCCAAAGCTCTCCTTGCCAAAGGTTCAAGTTGTCTTCAGTGTTTATTTATAAGCACTCCTCATCAAAATACAAAATAGCCTAATTCTCCCACAGCAGGAAAATTTTTTTTAGCCTATGTCATACTAGGAACAATAAGGATAGATAGTGATTCACCACTCCTTGCCTGTCATTTCAGTATTTGCATCAAAACTCCAGTGTGCACAAGCAGGAGTCTCCAGTCTTTCTGATAAAGAACTCCATTCTCAGGGAATTCATCTCTGTTGCATCACATATATTATTTTAGATTATCTACAAAACAACTATAAAAAGTTAGGAAAGCTATAAACATCATAAAGTACATGTGTATTCCATTGACTTAAAGTAGCTGTTTATCATTTATTCCATATATAGCTTCTGTTATGAACAGAACGAAATGTAAGCCAGCATCATCCTCATTTGCTAATGCTCTGCTGAATAGGCATAGACCCTGCTGTCATGCATTGTGTCTGCACCCACCCCTTCATTTACTCTGCCTGTGATAGACATATCCTCATTTATGGATTAACAAGTATGGAGATCATGTCACTTCCTGACATAAATGATAATATACTTTTGCTCTGAAAGATATATTTAGACAGAATACAATCCCTATGAAAAGGATCAGATTGAGTTGTTGGATAAATAGAGCTACTCGATTAAAAATACCACAGGGAGTGCTTCACGGAATGAGGGTGTTTAAAGCGAATACTTTATTCATGGAACTGGAGGGGCCATAACTCCAATTATACAACTTAAATTTTTTTTCCAAAATGATCAGTTTTTCCTCAATTAGATCACAATTTTTAAGAGGAAAAGATGAAGGGAGTCACCAAAAAAAGTCCACAAACACTAAGTTTCCTTATTGTTGTCCTACAAAGGAGGAAGGAATTATTTTAAATGTTAAATTTTTTAATGTTTAAACATAATTAATGAAAATAGAGCAAATATAGTCCCAGAGTTGGATATGATTATCTATAAAGGATTTATCAGGTATTGTTCTTGTTATTCAACAATTTTATTCATGTACATAGTGCATTCTTATTGCTTACCTGTTCCCTCACCTGCCTGTTGTTGCTCCTCAGTCAACAACAATCTCTGTTTCCAGGTTGATTTTTTGACCTGTTAATTTAATCACGGACATTTCTAACATCACTGGATTTGAATAATCCATTGGTGTCTGATGGAGTCCTCAGTGAATAATATACAGCAAAATGCACTCTTTACACTTTTGATATAATTAATTGGTAGCAAATAATTCAGCAGTAAGGGATTCTTCTTGCATCCTGGCTTGAATATCGACAGGCACATGATTGTACAGGTCTAATGTAGGCATCCATGACTGTCGTGAATGTGTAATTAGAATGTCTCTGTCTTGTTCTTCAAATGTTAATTCATAGCTCTTCTACCTATCTTATATCTCTCACATTCCTTTTATCTTTATTTTCTTTTTTTTGTAGAAACATTATTTATTTATTTATTTATTTATTTACTTATTTTAATTTATTTTTTCTCAAATCGTAATTCATTCACACAGGGGTTATAAACACAGAAAGGCAGGATGTGGGGAAGGGAATGGCACTGGAGTGTGAGTGATCAGGAGGAATACAGATATCATCAGAACCATGTATCGGCTGGGTGAAGGTTCAGAGGACAAGTCACTATGACTCTGCCTATGACTCGCTTGTCCTTATCTAAGTTGGTATTGTCTGCCCAGGCTACCTATTTACAAGGTCTATGACTACTCAGGCTTATAAATTTCCAAAAAAGCTGTCTGTTTACATTAGCTTATAGCGATCTGTTTCGATGTTTCTCCACTGAGACCCAAGACTTGGTGTTAGTATAGATGTATGACAGGCCTATGGCTGATTTTAGGCCTTCAGTGGGTAAGCAGGGCTGCCCCTGACATCTCCTCCCTTCTCTAAGTACAGAAGGGCTGTGGCAATTGTAAACTTGCGAAGGCGGATATAGAGGCGTGACCTCCAGTATTTGAAGGGGACCTTGTAATGGCTCCAGTCCCCCTGTCGTTGTCCAGTGAGGCATGAGGGCCATACCCATCCCGATGTCTTTTTCTTGGAGAGGGGATACTTTTCACATCAACTCCTATGCAGTCAGGCTTGTCCCTCAGGGAACCCAGATAGATTTTTTATCTTTTATTTATATTCCCTTGCAGTGCTTAGCCTTGCAGCCTAAGCAAGAATTCAGATGGCCTGACAGAGGGGGTTCTGGGTGGCCCCTCTCTGCTTGGTCTAGGGGCAGAAGTCCCCCCTTTTAGGTTGGGTGGAGATGGGTTTTGGAAACACCCTGTATAAGGTAACAATCTCATCTTGAGTCTAGTGGTCCTCCATAGTTAACTAATGGTAATGTATCTGAGCAGGTTTTGCTACCAAATTATTTATCTGTTGTATAACAGAGTTAGTCCACCTATTTGAAAGCCAGGGACCAGCAGAAAAAAGCAAAAAGAACCCAAATAATGGTCCCAAGATGGGACAACCTTGGAGAGGCTGAAAACCAATTCTTGTTCCACCCTTCATCCATCTCTTTCTCTCTCTGATTTTTCTTAGGGCCTTCACTACCTGTTTCATGCTCTCTTTAACCCTCCTTGTCTTGTCTATGTTAAGGCAACCTTCTTCTTTAAGAGCTGTACACAGTCCAGAGCTGTACACAGCCTTTTCTATTGTAATAGAGTAAATCAAGTCCAATAAGAATCTTTGCGATTTTAGGAGGTCTTTTCAGACAGCGAAACGAGGGATTTCTTCAGATTAGTGATGTCAATCTCTAGCTGTTTGATGTTCTTGTCAGTGGCCCTTCAAAGGTCTGAGTAGTGTAAGTTCGGAGGCCAGCATCTGGATTAGAACTTCCAACAGCAGACATCACGGGTGATTCATTTTTACCTGGGATGCTGCCTGAGTTAAACCTCCCGGGAGTCCCTCTTTCTCTCGGTTTTCTGGGGTTGGGTGCTGAGCTGTCGCCTGTGACCTGCTTTATGCTCAGGCCCAGACCGGAAGTCTTATCTTTATTTTCAATGTTTTCCGAGCCTTAGAGAGGATGATATAAATGACTTGTTCAGGAATAAGCATTCATCTGCATTTATTCACAATACTTTGTGTATCCTTAAAACTCTGCATTCACCAGAGTTCCCTAGAAAGAGATTTCCTGGTTAAGACTAAAAATAATGTTTACCCGTGTGTATAAACATAAATATTTAGAGGACAAAACTTAACCTTGCCAATCTTGCTAAACAACAGTATTTACTTTCCCATGAGGACCTGAAATATTTCTGGACATTTTTTGATTGTCTTGGTTTTGTTGTTGTTGTTGTTGTGTGTTTTTTGTTTTGTTTGTTTGTTTTGTTATTGTTGTTGTTTGTTTTAAAAAATCAGGTTCCTAGTGGCAGGCATAGATTCCAAACTGCAGAGCAGGTCTCAGATCCAATCAGAGAATGTTGGTTACTTCCATAACAGAAGTACCACTATTGCACAAGAGGGCAAATCTTCCTTGGTATACTGGACTTGAAGTCTGTAGAATTTATTGGTGGGTGAGACAATTGCCTCCTTTTCTGCTGGAGAAGCTTGAACAGCACCTTTGGGGATTGTGAAAGGATGGGTAATAAACTTCCAGTTCAACTCTATTTTGTTCTCTCTACATTGTACCATCCAAGATATGTGATACTGTCAGCAGTGGGGACAGATCATCTAGCTCTGGTGTGTAGCTAAAAGTAGTGGTAAGAGCATATTTTGGTGGGATAAGACTCTTGTCCTTTGTTGACCAATATTTTAATAAGAAGGTACCCTACACCTGGCATTAGAATGTGTTTGTTTGTTTAATAACCCACAGCACCTGAGAATGGCTTTTCCAGTTATTTTACTAGTTCATATATGGTATTTCCCCCTGAACTCTTTCTTTTAAAATATAAATAATATTTTTAAATTTTTTTTATAAGAATGAAGGTTTCCAAATGGTTCTTTCATACCTTCTTTATTTTATTTTATTTTATTTTATTTTATTTTATTTTACTTTATTTTATTTTTTATTTTTGGTTTTTCCAGAAATTTTCTCTATTTAGCCCTGGCAGTCCTGGAACTTTCTCTGTAAACCAGACTAGGATCAAACTCAGTGATCTCCATGCATCTGCCTCCCTAGTGCTAGGATTGAGAGTTTTGCACTCAGCACCTCTCTCTTTGTCTCTCCTATCCTCATACCCCTTCTGATTAAGATTTTCTACATCCAGTAGTACAACTGTCTGCTTTCAATTTACCTGCATTCTACGTCTCCCTTCCCCATATAGCAAATTACATGTCTGAGAGGTTGACAATATAGAATGAAGAAATCACAGACATATATTCGGAAAAGGTAGATTGGGTGGGCTATGTGCTCTGATGGAGACACATTAGAAGCATCTGGAAAATCAGTGTTTTTATTACATATAGCTCTATGAACTGGAAGACAATTAGTTAATATTAGTATGAGGTCTGAAGAGTCAGGTTACAGGCATTCAGGAGGAGGAAGGTGTAGTTGATACTTTCTATACATATTGGTTTTAGCTAAAGATCACATCAATATTGGTAGTCTTTAACATTGGAAGGTTTTGCCATTCCTCTGAGCTTAGCCTTGAGAAGGCTTTGCTATTCCCATGTTCCTGAGTCATAAGAAGCGTCTTTGACAACCATGCTCATGCCAATAATATACATTCTTTCAAGACTTCATCTTCTCCCACAACTTAAGATAACCTTTTGCCAAATACCGTTTTTCTCCTTTCTTTGTTTCTTTAGGTACTATTTTTATAGTAAATGACACAAAGCTACTGAGATGTCAGAATAAAGAGGGGGGAGGAGGGACAGAATGACATATATTCTTTGCTTCTGTGGATAGCACCGAACTTAAAAACAAACTTGCACTCACATGTGGCCACAGTCATATATACACACAGGAGGAAGGAGAGAAAGAAAGGATGAGAAGGAGGTAAAAAGAGTGGAAGAAGGGTTTGAGAGAGGGGGAAGGGGGGAGAGAGAGAGAGGGAGAGAGAGAGAGGGAGAGAGAGAGAGAGAGAGAGAGAGAGAGAGAGAGAGAGAGAGAGAAACAACAAAAACTTTTGACTCTCCCTAGAGATGGCATTGTCTTTTAGGATAATAAGATAATTAAGAAGTGAGGGTTTGGAGATAGTTTCAGAAAAATTTATACCAAAAAATCAGCTATGTGATTGAGGAATTGAAATTTTGGCCTGTCTAAAGAGAAAACTTGGCAAGGAATCTGGATTTTGAGTTCAGCCATGTAAATGATGATGTTGTAAATCATGTCTCCTTAAGGAAATCCCAACAAAATTCTGGATTGCAAGGCTCAGTGGAGCTCCCTGATTGGCAAATATGTTGACGTAGGGTGTAAAGGTCATATATCTCGATTCTGCTTGCAATAGCATGGTTGGGCCTTGGTGAGTGTGGTCCAATATAGACATTTCAGTGTGAACCTCTACTTTTGGTTGGTACTGATTTCTAACGTTTACAACAAAACTGCAATTATAACTAAAATATTTCATTGAACTCAGTAACTTCTCTGGCATATAAAATCCAAAGAGATAATAAAGATCCTTGAGTTATGAGAGCTCCTATAAGGCTGTTTTCCAGTCTCCACATTTCATTTTCATCCTTACTTTTTCTCTTTTATTTTGCTTCAAGACATATCTTATATAGCCCAGGATGGCTCTGAACATAGATGAGAATGAAAACTCATTTAACTTAGTTCATTCTCTAGATTTGTGTGGCTTTTGCTTACTGTTCATAACAAGTATTGGTTTCCATATTCCTCCATACCAGACAAGAAGACAGAAGTCTCAAGCAGTTTCATTACAGTCTTTTATAAAAATTAATTGGCTATTTTATCTATTTACATTTCAAAGATTGTCCTCCTTACCTTTTCCAGGACTCCCCTCCAACCCTCTTCCAATCCCCCTCCCCCTCGCCTCTAAGAGCATGCTCCCCCACCCAAGGCTTTATTCATACGTGATTAACAAAAGATGAATGGTTGAGGACTCAGTGGGATTTTTTGTTTCTTATCATTCTAAGACATGTTACTCTTATATATATTTTCTCTAAAAACATTTGAAAAACTTTTTCTCCTGAGAAAATGTTCCAAATATGTTTCACTAAGAACTTCAATTTATAGTTATAAAATCTTTTACCATTTCTCATTAAAGAAACTTCCATAATATATATTCTGATTATGGTTTTCCCCTCTCCCAGCTCCTCTCAACTGATGCTGTAGCCCAGTCTTCCAACTCCTATGCCTTTCTTTCTCTCTCTCTTTAGAAAACAAACAAGAAAAAATGAAACTGAAAATAAACACAGAAAACAATCATATACATATACTCAAACACATGAAAGCACCAAATTGGAAGCCATAACATACAAGCAAAAAACCAGTAAGACAGTAACCAAACAAAGCAATGTGAGATGAATTTTTTTGCAAAATTACCATTGACTCTCTTACATCATACCTCTGGCCCTACCCCCACACTCAACTTGATTCAAATAACTTAGGATCATAGAAACTCACAGAGACTGAACCAATAACTAAGAAGCCTGCAAGATTCTGACCTAGATCTTCTACATATATGTAGCTACAATTGTGTAGCTTGGTCCTCTTGTGGAACTGCTAATAATTAGACTAGGGGATGTCTCTGACTTGTTTACCTGCTTTTGAGAGCCTTTCATCCTACTGGGTTGCCTTGTCCAACTACAATATGAGAGGAGGTGCCTAGTCTTAATCTTAGTCTCAAGGTGCAACTTGAGATCCCATGTTTATTTATATCTATGGGAGGCCTTCCCTTTTCTGTAGAGAAAAGAGGAGGAGTGGATTTTGGGGTGTGGGAGAAAGGAAGAGATTTGGAGGAGAGGAGAGAGGTCAAGATGTGATATATAAGAGAAGACTAAATAAAAAAAAAGAAATAATAAATGCCATTGGATTTTCCTTGTGTTGGCCATCTGTTACTGTGCATGAGATAAGGCCTTCCCTTAAACGTGGTTTGTATAGAAATTCAAAGAAAATTTGTTCATATATATATATGTATATATATATATATATTCATTTATTCTGTTCATATATTATATATATGAACAATATATATAATCATTCCACCATAATCAGTTCATCAACTACTTCTTAGAAGAAGAAAATTAGTCTTATTACAGTGAGCTTTATTGCTCCTTTCATCATAGCTGAAACACACCTCTTAGCAAGAGAGATCAAATGTTATGTAATACCCAGCTGTAAACATTCTTAGGCTTTGAGGATGTATGTGGCTAGTTTAACTACATGTCACTACTACAATGTGTTTCTGAAAAGAATATTTATTCAACTCGTTTTTTTCCTGTGAAATGAGTAGCTTACTCCTTCAGTATTACTGTTATTTTTATAGTTATAAATTGTCTAAAATCTTAATCCTGTATTTCTACAGTATATAGATTATCCTTTCATTTTTAAACTTCATTTGTTACATTTCCAGCAGATAAGGTTGTAGTCCTAGTTTGTTTCCTCAAGCTCTTTGTTCTACAAATCAAAATATATATGCACACTGTTAATTATGGAAGAAATTCTTCTCATTAACCTTTCCCAACAGTGTCATTTATATTCTTGTAAAATAATATAAACAATTGATAATACCAAGATGAATATTTTAGCCATCATACCTATTTAAAGTTTACCCTAGACATGACAGTATTCATACTCTAGCCACAATGAGTATGTAGAGTTTCCTTAAGAAACTTGGAGTTGGATATCCACTTTTTTCACAATGACAAACACAGAATCCTAATGTAATACAGTTACTCCTTTATAACCTAGGATCTTTGAACTCATTTCATGTGTGGTAATGAGCCAGAAGTAGCAGTTATACCATCTCAGAGAAGATAACATAAAACTAGAATGTCTCCAGAGGTTTTGCATGTCCCTCCAAATCTGTTAGTGATTTTGAGTCATTATTATATTTAGAGTTCCCTGATATTATAATTTCTATTTCACATAAATTGCACAAGAACATTTTTCTCATTACATATCCAGATTACCAGAAAGCTTATTGAAGTATCATATTTAAATAATGTACTCTTCAGGTTTGTGCATTCTCTGTGGTTAACTCAAAACACCAGAGCATTCATACCTAAAATGGAATTAATGCATTACTGTTGCAGTGATTTACAATCTGTACCCCCATCAATTCCACAAAGAGAAAACATAAATTCCAAGCTAAAGTGACCCAAATGGAGAAAGAGCCCATTCCCCACTTCAGTGTGATTTGTGGTATTTTCTAACTAAACCAATGCAAGCAATGGTATTACGTTCAAATAGTCATTCCCTATTGGAGTGATGACAATTGGCAGGGGCTGGTGTAGGAACAGAGAAAGTGTAACATTTGCAGTGTAATTGAACAAGGTTGTTTCCAAAGGGGGAAATCATCACTTCTCTACAAAGTAAATTGTGAGATGAGGTGGGCACAAGCCATCATCCTGGGTACCAAAGAGAACCTAGAACTGTCAAAAAAAATCTCTCTTTGATCTGTTGTCATGAGTGTTGGTTGTATGGGAAATTAACATATTTAATTAACTGTCTGACCAAAGCAGCTGTTACCTTATATAAAACCTTGAACATTGATGCCTGGCTTATCCCACTAGATGTTTGAATGTGCCAGTGGCATTAGACTGATGGTATTTTTACACTGCACGGCACAGCATGATTCCTCCTGCAATCAGCTCAAGTGAAGATCTTCTTTAAATTCTTAGTGAGAATAATGATGCTCTGACTGAAACTGCTTAACAGCACACGATTTCAGGCCAGCTAACAGGAATCTTCAAGCACAACCAAATAGGTTAAGCATCCCAATCACTCCAGGATTCTCAAAGAATCCCTGGTACCTGGGAGGTAGAAGATCTAGCAATGTCTCGGTCTTCTTCACCACATATTGCTCTATTTACAGTTTATTTCTCATACTTTTTAAAGACCATGATTTGCTTTCTATTTTTTTTCAAAAAAATATTCTTAGGCTGTAAAATTTCCAAATGGAAAGAAATGTTTTCAAATCAGAAGTTACTTTCCACTCGTTTGCTAAGTTGAGGGTTCAAAGCTATTGTGAAGATCTTATAAAAATTTAATGCATCTAATTTCATGTGGTACAAGGCCTGGTTTGAAGAATTTCTCGGAGCAGTAAGTAGTAGGTAGTAGGTAGCTTTTCTGACCATTAGGAAAAGATGCTTCCTTTACTTGGTTTGTTATTTCAGCCATTTGTGAGACAGTAAGGATCAGGCATTTTCTATTTTGGAAGGCTAGAGCTTTGAAGTGCTGAGTTTATCTCTAGCTAAGATGGAAACCAGAATGTTCAATACCTTTCTCGGGGGTAATGTGGCCACACTGGTTATCTTGATTGCCTGTGCTGGCCTTTTCTGAGTGAATTTACTTTGCATTGAATGTGTCTTCCTCATCATACCTTTGCTACTGGATACATTTAATGTTTCCTTTGTGACATTTCTGAAATTCTTGGGAACTCTTGCAAAGTCTGCAGTTCTGGCTGGTACCATATGCAACTTACAAACACTTTGCCAGTTCAGCAACTGAGAGGCTCAAAATCCTGATTAGACAGCAAGGCCTCCTCAACATGTATGGGAAAAAGTTAGCAAATGAAGACTTTTCTTCCGCATTGGAATTATTGTATTTTAAGCTGCAAATACTAAAATGGGTGATGATTACATGTATTAATTCATTTTATTTGATTGCAAATAACTTCTGTGAATACAAAACTGACAAACTAGAAATACATGAATGGCATTTACTTCATTTTTAATGAGCATATCCTGCAGTATACATGTGTTTGATCATACAAATACACATTTTATTTATATATATATAACATAGAAAATAAAAACCTTCCAATATTAAAAAAGATAAGATGCTGAATGTGTATTTTATCTTTTAGATAACTCAATGTAAAATATGTAGGAATATATATAATATGTACATAGATACACATACTCAGATATGTACTTATAAATTCTATCTGTGATTTGAAAACATAGTAACAAAACTGTGCTTTTAAAATGCATTACCAGGATAACAAGATGGCTCAAAAGATATAGGTGATTGCACCCAAGCCTGATGATTCAAATACAGTCCCCAGAAATTACACAGGGAAGGGTAAGAACCAACTCCCACAAGTTTTTCTCTGATCTTCATGCACATGTGGTGGCACACAAATACCTCCATATATACATACATAAACAAAATAAATAAGTTAATTCATTACATTTAAGATATCTTACTAAAACTTACGGGGAACCCCAAATTTGTTACACTGAAAGTTGTAGAGTGCTTACAGGCCTATGTCATTTTCAAGCTCAATTATAAATAGAAATGAAATCTTCAGGTCACTAAGTAATATTTTTCTAATGTGCAATACATCTGCTTTGTCTACAGTGATCATGATGTTTCTGACTGCCATATTTAGACAAAATTAATTAGCCTCATTCCTGTTGTTCACTAAGGATGCAACTATTTTGCTGGGCACTGAAAAAAAAAATAGGAAGGACTACATGAATCTCCTCTCTCATGGTACTGAGGAGCAAATGTGCAGATCCAAATTGGGAAGCTGGGCATTTGTTGGAAACAGAAGTTTGATGAACATCAACATGCCAGCACTTGCTTTAATTCCATGGATTTAATATCTAGCATTGAAGTAGAGAAAATTAAATCACTGATGCCAGATACCCAGAATCCTAGTAATGAAGATGTCCTGGAATCCTAGTAATGAAGAAGGTAAAACAGAGAGTTCATGAGTTCAAGCACATCCTGGTCTACAAAGGAAGTATTTGTATAAACCTGGTAACATACTGTTATTAAAATTAGGATTAGTGAATTAAATCATGGATTCAGTTAAAGGATCTGTATATCTCCTTTCCTACATATTTCATGCTATGCGTCTGCTAGTAATCTTACTAGTTTGGACAGGTCAAATGTGATGAGAGAGATATATTTCCAAAGTAAATTGTCACTCATGAGTGGCAGAGAAGTTGGGATGTGTGTGTGAACATCTTCCCATCTACATTTGTTATGTGCACTCTTACTAAAAAGTCTTAAGTCTGATCAGCTGGTAAATTCTTTTGGCAGCGGGCAGTTGTTATGATCTTTTGTCCAATCTCAATTCAACTCAGGCCAGGGATATGCTTTATATATCCACATACCAGTTTTGTTTCTTACTGCATTTTATTTTATTATCTTCAGGAAATGATTATGTTTTGGTGGTCCGCAATTTGGAGAGCTGCCTTTGAAAGTTGCCTTTGCCATCTTCTTTGCTATTCTTCATCCCAGAATGCCTCCTATCCCTCTTTCCTTAGGCCTGGCTTCCTGCTTCCTGCTTCCTGTTCCCATGTACTGGTATAAGCTGTACAGAATCTTCTGAAGATTTAGACATGCTTTAAAGAGGATAAGAAATCCTACTGGAATTCCCATTATCACTTTACTGCCTTTTTCCCACCCTTGCACTCCCTCAGAAGTATGACTCTCTTCTTGGCCAGCCACGGATATAGTACAAATTGGTACAAATGCAATTACTTAGGTGATAATGTGATTGCTCTGATTGTCCATCCATCTTTTTATTTATAATATTCTAAACTGTTTTTGTCCTAGAAATTATCTGTCTCTAAATTATGAAGAGACCTCAAACCAAGTTGTATATTTTCGCAGACAAGTGGGTAACCCCTGAAGCAAATTAGAGCAGCAGAACGCCCTGCTCTTCCCTTTCGCCTCTAGTGATAGAGTCTCTATACTGGAAGTATATTTCACACAAACAACATGCAGCCTAGGTTTCAGTTTTGTTTGTTTGTTGCTTAGGATATTTTTTGTACAATTTATGGATAATGTATATATTTTTATTTGATAATTCATCATTGACAGGTAATCTGGGTATAAATATTTCATATGTTCTAAAATCCCTACCTATTATGAAGAAAATAATAAAAGTCACAAATATTTAAAAATTGCCTATAAGAAACTTACTTGTAGTAGGAACTTACTGTAGCTATGATTCATGAACTAACATTGCTTGTACTATAGCTTGTGATGTCTTTCTGTCAGTTCTTGACCAGAAATGGGTATCAGCTATATACCATATACATATTCATATACATATACATCATTTACATATATAAATGCACATACACATATACATCATTATAACATTATACAGACACAGCAGGTTCCATTTATTTATTCATTTGTTTATATGTGTTTAGGTCTATAATAATTAAATTAAAATATAGATATCAAAATCTATAAATTAAAAGAGGATATAATGAAGCATGGGTTGGGTTGGAGGGAGGAAGTGGGGATCATATAATTACATTTTAATTTAAAAAATAAGAGAAAATACAAAACAAGAAAAATGCATTCACCCTCCATAGCTGTCAGATAATGCAAGTTAAAACTGTTTTCTATATTACCTTGGTCAAAATGGCTCAATTTGAGAAAACAAACATTTGGGGAACACGTAGGAAATGAGGAATCCTCAAGCACTGTTAGTAGGAGTGTAAACAGTTGGAACCACTATGGAAATCAGTGTGGTAGTTCATTTAAAACTAGATATAGATTTACTAGAAATAGACATATTACCCTTTTAAACCACTCTTGAAGCTATATACCCAAAGATTCTCCTATCGAGTCCATGTTCATTGTTCTATTCATAATAGAACATGAAAATAGTCTAGATACCCTTCAGTTGAGGAATTAATAATAAACCTGTGGTATGTGTACACATGTGAATTTTAATCAGCTTTAAAAAGTGAATTTATAAAATTTGCATGTAAATGGGTAGAACTGGAGAATATAGCAAATGAGGTAATCCTGATTCACAAAGGAGACTAACATCACATGTTTTCAAACATATGTGGACCTTAGTGACAAAGTTCTGTATTTCTGTGCTTATATTGGAGTACGTATAGAACCCAGAAAAATAGAAAGAACATTTGTAATGGATGCAGAAGATGGAGCTTAAGGAAAAGGGAATTATAGGGAACACAGATTATACTAAAAGAAACGAGGAATAATAGAAAGAATTGTGTTGGGAGAGTGTAACAGAGAAAGGGATTAGAGAAGGATAATTAATATTAAAAGAATCTGAAAAGCTATATGGAGACCTATATATTAAATTGATTTTTACCCTACATATTAGATTATACTCCTGCCAGAAGCTATTGGTGGCCAAAGAAAAATCTCATTGGCAGATATCAGATAGCTTCTCTCAAGTTGTTAATCACAGAAACCTTCAAAACAATGTAACCTATTATCATTGGTCTTGATACCCACTAAGACTTTATTGTTAAGAACTTTTTATTTTTATTGGGTATTCTACTTATTTACATTTCAGATGTTACCCCCTTTCCCCATCCTCTCCCAAGAACTCCCTACACCATCCTCCCTCCTGCTGCTTCTATGAGTGTATTTCCCCAACCATCCACCCCCTCCCCTCTCCCTGCCCTCAAATTCCCCAATACTGTGACATGCTACCTTCACAGGACCAAGGACCTCCACTCCCACCAGAGCCTGATGAGGCCATCCTCAACTGAATATACAAATGGGTCCCTGGGTCCCTCCGTGTGTGTTCCCAGGCTGGCAATTTTGACCCTGGGAGCTCTGGTTGGTTGGTACCATCGCTCTTCCCATGGGACCTCAAGCCCCTTCAGCTCCTTCAGTCTTCTCTCTACTTCCTCCATCGGGGACCCCATTATCAATTCAATGATTAGCTGTGAGCATCTGCCTCTCTATATGTCAGATTCTGGAAGAGCCTCTCAGGAGACAAGTATATCAGACTCCTGTTACCATGCACTTCCTGGCATCCACAACAGTGTCTGCCTTTGGTGACTGCACATGGGATGGATACTCATGTGGGGCAGTCTCCAGATGGCTTCTCCTCCAGTCTCTATTCTATCTCTGTATTTGCACCTTTGAGTATTTTGTTACTTCTTCTAAGATAGACCGAAGCACCCATACTTTGGTCTTTCTTGAGCTTCATGTGGTCTGTAAGTTGTATCTTGGGTATTCTGAGTTTTGG
Source organism: Grammomys surdaster (assembly GCF_004785775.1). Lineage (NCBI taxonomy): Eukaryota > Metazoa > Chordata > Mammalia > Rodentia > Muridae > Grammomys > Grammomys surdaster. Next base: position 3,194,580 of record NW_021620713.1, on the reverse strand, counting down.
GGCTAATATCCACTTATCAGTGAGTGCATACCATGTGTGTTCCTTTGTGATTGAATTATCTCACACTCAGGATGGTATTTACTAGTTCCGTTCATTTGCCTAAGAATTTCATGAATTCATTGTTTTTAATAGCTGAGTAGTACTCCATTGCGTAAATGTACCACATTTTCTGTATCCATTCCTCTGTTGAAGGACAAAGAACTTTTTGCTGATAACACTCCAAACTTCAATCACAGAACATGGAGAAATCATAGCAATACTGACCAGGAAGCTTCCTTCTTCCTGGCTCACTTTCACAGTACCAAAAATTGCTAAACTCATTGTTGGGATTGTTGCAAGAGAAATGTAACCACAATCTTACCCTGCTACGAATGCATCAAGTTACAATGACTGTCAGTGTAGCAAAATAAGCCCATTTCTGAAATAATAATTGCATGAAAGTCTTGAGGGCAACCAAGTACTTTCTGATAGAAGTTAAGATCAGTACTGAAGTAAACACGTGTCTGGTTGTGTGACTCTGGCCAATAATCCACGGCTTGGAAGCTCATCATCTGCATGATCAGTATCAAATTGCTTTCTAAAGTTATTTCACTAAACCTATAGATCAATGCAGCTTTTAAACATCATAAAGTTTTTGTTTTGTTATTTGCTCATTGATTTTTTAATTTATTTTCTTTTTGGTTTTGTTTTCTTTTTTAACTTTTTTTTTTTATTTTGCAAGCCAAAGAGAATAGATGTTTTTGGAGTACTTGGGGAAAACTAGAGCAATCTATGTTATAGCACTTTTCCCAAGCAAATTTCAGAGAACATTGAGGAAGAGGAAGCCCAAGTATGAATGGACCAGGAAAAGACAGTATTTTCTGCACATAATTGGATTACTGCCCTCATAAACTCATAGCAGCTGAGGTTTCCTGAACAAATCCTGAAGAAGATCAAGCTAGTAACTACTCTGATATAGAGGGAGTAGAGAATTAGAGAGACTTAGAATGCCCACCCCTAGCTAAAGACATATTGATGGCTGGTAGTTTTTTGTTGGGAGTGAGAAGCTTTTTATTTTTATGTAGTCTGTGTTAGGTGAAAGATGATCCGATAGCTTTACACATAATTGTATTTTGTGGAATATGTCAAGAGAGGTAAGCCTGATGTAGAAAATCTAATATCATATGTTCTCAATCATATATGGATATTAGTGTCAAAGATGTATATTTCTGTGGGGTTTTTTTTAGAGTACCTGTAGAATCCAGAAAAAATGGAAAGGGATCATTAGTAGTATAGAGAGAAGATAGCCCTTCAGAAAATGAGGATAGAAGAGAACACAGGTGATATTAAGGGCACAAATTGGATCTGGAGGATTATAGGAAATAATAATAATAATAAATATAATGACAATAAATAACAGCAACAATGCAGAAGACATGAAATTGGTAGGGAAAATTGGGAGTGAATCTGGGATGACTTAGGAGATGGGGTAGATGGTGAATGTGATCAAAATACATTATATTTACATATGAAATTGTCAAAGAATTAATTAAAAATATTGTGTTAAAATATTTTTATTTGCTCTTGTTTTTGAAGGTGATCTCTTGATATGCAATAATGTGTTTGAAGACATTGTTTTAAAAAGTTCCATCGTGTGGATATTTTTCTCTTGGATGAGGGAAACCTATCTCTAGCTTTGTAACTTATTTCTATTTAAAAAGTTTGTTTCTTATAAAATGTCATGTTGCACAAGTGCACAGTTTTGGTGCTCAGTGAGATTCCTAGATCCATAGAATCCAGTTTTGTTTTGTTTTGTTTTGTCAGATTTGAGAGATGTTTGGACAGTTTGGGTTCAAATATATTCTGTCTAATATTCCTCTTTAGAAATTCTTAATTGTATACAACTCAAATGATTTTGAAATGTGGAAAATTCCCTATGATTTGGGTATTTATTTAAATTATCCCTTCCTTGCTTTTTGTACTCACTTTAATGTTTCAATTGTTGTATCTTTTAGTTTGCTGAGGTTTTATATCTGAAGTGAATATCATTCCGTCCTTTTGTCTCTGGCATCTTACATGTTGAACTTTTCATCTGAAAGTCTGTTTTGAAATATTTACCTATTTTTTTCTAAACTAAATCTTTTAAACATTTGAATATAACAGTTGGTTTAATGTTTTCACTGAATATCTAAGTATATATTTTTGTGGTCAGCCTCAATTGATTGGCAGCAAAGATTTTATATAACATATTCTTTAAATATTAGCTTAAATTTTGAGGCTATACTTGATATGTGTAAATTTTGAATCCTATATATTTATCATAATGCTGCACATGATTTCAAGATATATTCTGGGAGAGGTGGATGGTTGGAAATTTAAGTTTTTTTAGGTTTGTTATGCGAGACCAAATAGATATTTAATATCCATCTAATAATTCCCCAATACTGAGACAAGATTTTGATAAATCCAAGTACTGACTTTTTTTAAAAAAAAATGATATGTCTTTGAATAAAACAACACAATCCATGGCATACTGGCTAAAGAGCACTAAGTAACAAGTGTCATACATCACCATACACAGTCACCCAGGCTGGCTAGGACTGCACACATGAGTAACCACAAGAATTACAAGTACGTTTTGAAGAAAGGCATGCAAGAAGTAGGGTCAGGTGTGAAAATGAGTAATTTACATTCATGGTCTTCTGTAGCTAATGATTTCTTCTTTATACTGAACTTGGAATATTTTCCTTTATTTCTCTTAGCTGAGTTAAATAGGTTTTACCCCACATTTAGTTTTAATTCTATCCTATTATGATAGTGTGTATATATTCTCTTAATTTTAGAAGGATACATATTTGATTATAACACAAATATAAAATATTTAAATGGATTTTTGTGAAAAAATTGTGAAAAAATGTGATAAATACAATCTTTTAAAACTAACACAACTAGTCAGACTTGAAGAGTTTTGCACATTTTATTTTATACACTGTCACAGAGCATGAGAATTTTGATGAAAAACATGTAACAAAATGTTTTCTTCAGAAAGACAGAGAATTGTATATTAGTACATGTGTGCATGTTCTATTTCTAACATAGGCTGGGACACTTTTCACATTTGCTTGTTTAGGCCCCAGTAATTTAGCAAATAGGCAAATAATGCCTCTGCCACACCACTACTAGGCCATAAAATTCCAACTTCTCTTTTAAGAGAAAAAAAAAATCATCAAACATAAAATCCTGGGATAAAACCCACAATATGAAAGTTACTGCTTTAATGAAATATTAAAATTGCATCAGGAATACTTTTCTGGCATTAAAAATAAACAATAACATTTCTCCCTAGTTATGGTTCACTTTGATTCTTTAAAAATTAATTATTACCTCTTTAAATATTTGATTAAATTAGATTTCAGTGGGCTATGGCTACCCACAAAACACATGCTATTGTGTATAAATTCTCATCTCAATTCTGACATATTTTGTCATGTTATTATTTAATTCTATGATGAATTCCTTGAATTTTACCTCAGTAGTATTAAAAATGAACATAACCAAAGCTAGTATTTTCATAAATATTGTATCCTGTAAAGAAATATCATAAAAAATGAAGTATTACAGGAATGTCTGGTACCTCCCTATCATATATTGTCTGAGTTTCTCAATCATTAGCAATTGAACCTTCAAAATTTCCCCCAGAATTGCCAGGACTCATTCAGCTCAGCTGTCTATAATATACATGGTTTTGACTGTCAAGTCAAACATTTCTGGCTCCTATGTTCACAATAGTAGTAAAACCACATTTTCAAGGAAAACGAGGATGCTTAATATTGTACTCAGTCTTCCTAGACTCGTAGACATCGTCCAGTACTTCCTACATTTAAAATGTTACACATAGCTGTACACATAACATTATTAGCACAAGGAATGAGCATTTAAGTCATCATTACTTCCAAGAGAACTATCTTAGTGCAATTCATAGTTAACTTAAATTTTAATAACTGCTTCAGCATTTAGACTAAAAAGGAGGAAAAGCTAATCTAGCTGATATACAAAAATCTTAGAGAAAAGGAAAACTATGCAGATGCGATTGGAAAATAAAAACTTTTACTTGTGCAATGTCTTACTGAAGCCATTTTCCCTTAAATCAAAATTTTATAATTCAATGAAAAATGACATTTCTTCAACCTAAACCAGTGGCACTTTTACCATGTATGTTCCCATTGCTTCTTTCCAATCCAGTTCCTACTTTAACATTCGATGTTACCAATAGTGCTATATTCTCCCAAATTACTTGACTTCTAAACGGGCTTAGGATCCTCCATCTTAACTCTGTTCTCTTGGATGTTGCCTGAATACCCAACCTTACTGTGAGAATGACTTTTGCAGTGGTGAATGAGGAAATGATGCAGAGGTCACAGAAGAACTCTGCTTACTGGATTATTTCTGCGTGGGCTGCTCATCCATTTTCTTATACTACCCAGAAGCACCAGCCTGGGACTGGAACCACCTGCAGTGACCTGGGCCCTCCTGGTTCAAACAGTAATGAAGAAAATATACCTAATGACTTGCCTACAGGCAAACTGATGGAGGGATTTTCTCAATTGAATTTCTTCTTCATATATAACTCAAGCTTGTGCCAAACTGACAAAATTTAACCAGGACAAAAAGCATCCTCACACAGAAACAATTATTAAAACCAAACAGGAAAAAAATAACAAAACTTAAATGGGTAAGAAGGAATGGAAACAAAGAGAAATATCTTCACATTTCCCTGTCTTAACTTATAAAAGACAATGAGAAAATATCATCAGGATATATTCCCAGAACCAGGAATAGCAAGGAAGAAACTTTTTCAAAAGAAGACTGGTTAGCCCACTGTGGGTGGCACTATTTCCTAGACAAGGAATCTTGGATTATAGAATAATGGAGATAGTGAGCTGACCACTAGCATGCAGGTATTTATTTCCCTGTCATAATAGTTAGCACCCTGGAATGATGAGCTAAACTATACGTTTTTCTCACTTAAGTTGTTGTCAGAATATTTTATCACTATGATAATGATTGAGAGGTTATATGAGTTTTAAGTGAAAAAGTTGTCTTTTATAGTATATATCAGAAAGGCAATTCAACTTAAATGTTTCTTCTATTCAGCCTTTGACTTAGATTGATCCCTGCATACTATTCCATTGTTAAGTCATTTCACTTTACTCAGTTCTTAGGACATTATTATTCATCTCATTGTAGACCTTTAAACTTGATATTGCCTGAAAGAAAAGTGAGACTATTCCTATAAATACTTAACATAATGCCATGCATTTTAAAAGCACATAAAACAACCTTGCTAAATTTAATTGCCTAATTATATAGGCAAAAGTTGAATATATTATTAATTTTCACACATCACCTGGAAAGTACTCTCAGTTATAATGTGATATAGGTGTTAGGAATTGATATTACTGCGGATCTAATGTTAATGGATGAGATGGTTGTACAAAATTTTTCTATCTCTTTTTTTATTTAAATGTATGAAGAATGGAAGTTATTACCAGATTACAAAATAAGAGCAGAATTAATCTGTGTTGAATAGAAAATCATTTATCCCAAGGATATAAGTGTGTGCGATTTCAAGAAAAGAACTAGAAACCAGATGCTTTGACACAAACATGACCCGAGTTCAGGATTCAAATTAAGACAAGATGCCTTAGCCAAGGACTCTTCTTTCTTGGTCTGTAACTGCTCCAAGTCACATGGTTACTATTTGCATACTTATGTCTATTCTTCATATTATTCTTATTTACCATACTTCCTTGCTAAATAATTAGTGAGCATGATTGTGTGTATATATGCTTTCTCTTTGGCTTCATAGCTGCCCAACCTCTTCTGTTTCTTTCCTACATTCTTAATTCATGTGGTCCAGTCAGAGACTTTCTAATATCTCATTTATGACCTCTTGAGTCTTGAGGTTTGACATGTGTGGGTTTCTTCATCAATCTTTTCACAATGATAATTTCTATGCCAAAGCAAGAGAATCTAATTGATTCAGATAATCATTGTGAGCCAAATCACATTGTAAGGTGTAAAAACAGATTTTACAAGAAACAAACTCTTACTTTTCTAAACAGATTTTACTATTTAGGAAAGCCCATGTTGAATCTTCTTCTTTCTTTAAATACTGTGACTAACCTTAAATATACAATGGTGTCTAAATGTTGAAGGATGCTATTTAGACAATGAAACTCTTCCTGTCTTATCAAATGTTTTAAATGGGTAAAAAAAAAAAAGAAAAACAAGAAATACCAAAGGATTTTATTGTGCCAACTCTAACCAAGGCTTCAATGTTAAGATTGTAAGTAAATTATGAAAAGTGAGGTTAGAAGCAGCAATAGAAGGCAATAGGTTAAGAAAGATGAAATTTCGATGGATTTACCTTAAAATGGGGGAGGGGAGCAAAGTTCTATTTAGACAACACAAATGTCAAATACCATGAGTAAGTTAACTCTATTTGAGTTGTTGGCCAAAAGTTATATATATCTTCCACAACATTACAGGATATTGACATTCCTATTGGTTACCCTCTAGCACTTGACATCACTTACTTGACATATGGGGAAATACAGCTCATTAATAAACGGAAGCTTCATTCCTATTGGATAGCTTCATTAGTACTGAAATTTGCTATGTACTCTACCTGAGGAGGAGAAAAACAGTCATTAATCTCACCCAACTATGAACACAGAAAGTTGTTATAATAATGATCTTCCTGATAGGTCACTACTCAATGGTTATGACACAAATCTTATGTGAGTTACCAACTTATGTTTGATTGGGTTTAAGGCTCATTTCATAAGATGAAACCCATATCTCATACTGTAAATGAAGCTAAGAACCTGTGACTAGATAGGACATTCACCCTAGGATAAAACTTGTTTTTCTACTAATTGGACATAGCAATAAAAATGGCTCCTGATCATATATTACTGCACAAACAGAGCAGTACATTTCTCAAACTTCATCAAATAAGCTCATTTTGAGTAAGTACAGAAACCCAGAACTGTGTAGTCAAATGTACAAATTGAAAATCTGTCCTACCCAATTTTGATCCTGAGCTTTTTACATTGAAATCCACCTAACATTATATTGCTTTATTTGACCTCTACATACTCAGAATCTCAACTACAGAATTTATCCAGGTACAGAAGGTGGATTTACTATTATATAAAGGCATTTTTATGGATGTCACGTGGCATTGTAGGTGACGTTTCTTGTACTGGACCTGTTCTCTTTGGTTTGATATAGAAGTAACAACAAAATATTTGGTCAATAATACATCTCAACTTTTATCATCTTTTAACTTTGACTAGCTTTACAATATTTCTGAATAAGGCATGACAATTAATAAAATCAACTCAGTTACTTCTTATGACTTATACAAATTCTTCACAATAGAATATTCTTCACAATAGAATATCACTCCCTTTTTATTATTGTGCAAAATGATAAAGCAAGAGGACAAATTTTTATTCTTTTTTTCCCAATGGCCAGTGCTAGTGATACGGCCTCAAACATACTAGGTAAGCATTATGGTCCTGAAATATAGCATGTGACTAGAAGACGAGACTTAAGCTTGAACCAGTGAATTGACAGACCATTGTCATTTTATAAAACAAATATATTTGAGTCAGTAGTTACTGTGAATCATTCTAACACATACAGAATTTAAGGCATTGGGGTGGGGGTGGCAGTGATTGTATTTTCCTATAGATGACTCTTAGTACCAGACGTTCTCTTTACAAAGAAAATTTCCTGAATCAGGATACAGAGTATTTCTTCATTTTACTTCCTCTTTCTTATAATATTTTATTTTTATACAAAATACACAATTAGATAATACTGTAAAGAATATTTGGGAAATAATAATTTAGAGTCTCTTATATTTATATTATACTTTCCAGAAGTTTTACTTACTAGATATTATCTTACTGATATTTAGAATTACCCTAAGAAGGAGGCCGAGATGTTATGTTGAAGTATGATGGAATTACATGGAGGCACATCACATCTGCCTTCACCCTTTCATTTTACCTTTACTTGACAGAAACAAAAAGAAAGAAATAGAGGAAAGGTCTACACTAGTATATAATCTACAAGTCAATAACTCATCACAAATCAATTATAATGTGCATATGTTTAGAATCAAAGCTGAGAAGCTCATGTATAGATATGTTAAAACCCTAATGAACACATAGCTCATTTAAATTTATTCACACAAAAATCTTATTAAAAATCTGTTTTACTACACACATTTATAAAGTAAAAAACATGTTGCCAGCAAATTGTACAGACATAGGCTTAAATTCTTATATTTAAAGTTAGCTCTTTTTAATATGAAGGTTCTAATTCTTTAAAAAACAGTAAAGTAGACTTTACTTTTTCTCCTCTACTTTTTCTTTTTCAGGGTGAGTCACCCCAAGTTTGTGTTCTCTCTCCATAAATCTCTGTGGTGCTGGGCCTATTGGTGTGGAATGCTCATTTCCCCAATTTTGTTGTGTAAAGATGTTAAATAAAGATGTTTTGAACCAAAGATCAACAACATAGGTTTGGTGGATAATAAAAATATGAATAATGTGATATTTACATAACAGCAAGATAATGAGAAAAATGTGTGTGTATGTATTTAACATGGTTATTTGAAAGTTAAGGTATGTCACTGTGTGCAAATATGTGCATATGTATTTTCTTATATATAGTACTAAAGAGATACCCTTTTTAAATAGTTGTCAGTTCAGCCCACTTTTTCTATTCTGTGTATTTAGCTTACTTTATGTACCTTATCAACCAAACAATGAAAATCACCCCACTACTTTTCTCTCTTAATTTTCATATTTGTCCTTGTTATTAAAATGAGCACTATTCTTTCACAGTACATAAGATACCAATTTTGTGATGCTACTGCTAGAACCATCTTTTTATTGCCCAGGAGAATGTGCTTCTCCCTTTCCCTCTCCCTCTCCCTTTCCCCCCTCCCCCCTCCCCCTCCCCCTTCCTCCCTCCCCCCCTCCCCC
>NW_021620713.1:3026061-3185136 GCF_004785775.1 Grammomys surdaster | reverse complement strand
CTCTCTCTCTCTCTCTCTCTCTCTCTCTCTCTCAAATATGTCAGGATATCATAGTTTTGAATAGCAAATAGTACTCTTTATTTCACATGCAACAATAAACTTTATAAAATAAAAATATGGCATGTTACATTGGTTGTCACATAATAGAATGCCCTTTTCAAAGTTCCAAAAAGATCAAAAAAATTATGGGTAGAAAGGAGAAACCCTTTCACACAGCCCTGTGAGCTCTGGTGTAGTTACCACTTACAGCACTTAGCCACTTCCACAACTTGCTCTGACAAATTTTACCACAAAACCACAAGCTCCTGCAACTGCTTGACAGAAGTTCAACTTGAAAAGGTTTCCACCACTGTGGATTTTCTTGATGTTTTCAGCTAGCGATCGAACTGAAGCCTGTCACGGTCTGGGTGGGCTTTATTCTCAAATAATCTGCGGCTCAAATAAAGGGATAGGAAAAACAAAGAGAGAATTAAAAAACAACACAGAGCCAATAAATAAGATAGCCTCCATGACTGTTGCTTGAGACACATAGTTGGCTGCTCTTTATAAAGCTAAATGACCTGTTTACCAAGGAGTATGATCTTGTACATGAAGCCAGATGATATGTGCCAAGTGGTAGCAAGGTTCAAAATTAAACACACCAAGTAGCCTGTTTTGTTTTGAGGTGGTCAGTATGGGAGGGGACTGAACACGTTCCTGGTAGCTGTTGAGCTGGGGAAAGAGATGAGGCAGCAAAAAGAATGATGGCTTTAGATGTGTTTGATTCAGTCACGGATTGTAGTATTCAAAGCAATACTCCATCCCACAGAGATGAGGTTACTAGAATACAAAGAATGTATAATCCTCGGGAGAACAGGCTGTTCCACTCTTGCCTTAGGTGGCTGTTCTGTTATGCAAGCTGTGTGGTCTCTTGGCCCAGATGGAGTACCACCGTGGATCTAAGCCTCCTGTGGTGGTCTGGTGAAGGAATGCTGGGAGGAGCTTCTTGTCCTAGAGTTTGCCATGTGGTGCCAGGATAGTTTCAAAGAACTTGTGTCAGCAGATGCACAGGGACAGTGCAGAACTTTCTAGAAAGCAGTGAGAACAATGTAGGTTTAGACTTTGCTGTCTTAGCTGCCATCCTTGCTTGGTAGCTACTGGGTCTTGCTGACCAAAATCATTGCTGTAAAGCTCTGCGAACATATCCAGGTTACATTTGAAGTCCTCCACTCTCTGCTTGGAAGACTCTAGAACAGAAAGCCTCCTTCGTCTTCTCAAAGGCCGCCTGAGAAGGCTGGTGGTATTTGACTAGTCAAGGTTCTTCTTCTTCTCCTGGATCCTCTTGCTCTCCACCGTTACCTGCAGCAGTCTAATCTGTCTTCATTCTCCTTCTGCTTTCTTACAATGAGTTCTGTGACCTCTTTTAGTTTCATAGGACCCTTCTGGGATTGTTCATAGCCTCTTTGGAGCATGCAGACCTTTCTGTGGACACCACAAACGATTTTTGTAATTAGACAGGAAAATCTGAATGATCAATCAGTAGATGGCTATCAGGAATCTAACAGTCTGATTGCTTATTTACTAAGCTACAAACACCAAGAGATTTAGACTTACAATTCTTTAGTATGTATATATGAAAGGTCAATATACATGAAAATTTGGAGAGAATTTAATTTTCCTTTCACCATTTTCTGTGTTATGTTCATAAATCACATAAGTTCACTGTGTTCTGGTTACATTATAAGTCATATGGGGGTAAGAAGATAACTTTTTCTTTAGGAGTAGTCTAAATTTTCAAGATCTGTCTTTCCATTGTCTTCTAGTTTCTTAACACTGTGTCAAAAAGATATGCATTATATTGAGTCTATTCTCAACTTGATAAGGCTGGTTTGGTGAACCAACATCCCTATGAGAAAATGTTTAAAAACTTGAAGTTAGTGAATATTTTATTGTTTAATAGAGGTGATAAAAATTACTTTAAAAATAAAATTAGCTAATTTTGATAAAATTTCTCACAAAACCAATGGCTATATGTTCCTCTTATAACTGAAATACAATGAGCAGAAAATGAATTCTATTAAGTTATATCTTACACAATTACTCACAAGACATAAAGCTGTGTGTGTGACTCTTCCAAGTTTTCACACTTCTCAGCCAGAAGCAAATTGAAGGGATGTGTTTGTGTGTGTGTGTGCATGTGTACTGGCTTCTTGGATATAGCTGTGCTAATTCACACTTCACTTAGCTAAATAAAAGATGTTTATACTTCCTTAAAGACGGTTGCTCTTCCAGTCACTCTGGCAGCAGATATAAAAGAATAACATCCTGTTTTGAATGGTCAAAAGTTCCTAGGCTGCAAGCATACTGTACCAAATATGTTTAAAGAGATAAATGGTACACTGCTTTCAGAAACCCTGTATGGTATTTGAGAGGACTTCAACCTTTACCTTTGATTTTCTGTTCAGTTTACTGTTTAACCCCAAACCTTCCTGGACTCCCAGATGGTAGGCAGAAGTTTTTGGAACTAATGATATCCACAGGCTCAGCTGAATAGTTTCTTCCAGTTATTTTCTATTTCAAAGCTTAGCAGTGAATTTGGGTACAAGTGGAATATGTAATCCTGCAGAAACGTCAATAGCTATTTCTGTGGATGTCAGGGTGGCAGTGTGGGTGAAGTTTGTTGTGCTGGAACTGTTCTCTTTGGTTTGATATGGAAGAAGCAGCAAAATATTTGATCAACGGTACATCTCAACTTTTATCATCTTTTAACTTTGAATATCTTTACAGTGTTTCTGAATAAGCCATGACAATTAATAAAATCAACTCAGTTAGTTACTTCTTATGACTTATACAAATTCTCCACAAAAGTCAAAAATAGATATCAATTCTTATTTCTCACCTTAAACATAAATGAATTCTAAATGGACCACATAGTTCAGTGGAAAACCTAGTACTCTGATACTGCTGAAAATAAAGCCCTATGCTTCAAATTAAGCACAAGTAGAATCTTGGTAAACATCACTGAAGTAGCAAAAGAGAGAAATAACTCTTGAAAAATGGGACCTCATGACATTTCATTTTTTTCTGTACAACTAAGGAAACTGTCAGTTGGATGAGGGGTGTCCCAGAGAATAGCTGCAGAAAATATCTGTCAGCTCTCTATATAGCAGAGGATGAGTATCTACAATGCATAAAGACTTCAAAAACTAAATATCAAGAAAACAAAAGAAAATCAATTAAATTGGTTTACAAAGGAATGAATACAGATGCCTGAAAATCTTTTTCAAAGTCTTCAATATCCTTAACTATCAGGGGAATGCAGATCAAAACTGCTTTAAGATTCCATCTTACCTCAGTCAGCTTGGCCATCATCAAGAATGACAATGGATGGTGGCAGAATTGTGGTAAATGTGAACCCTCATATGTTGTTTGTAGGAGTATCAGTTAGTGTAAGCCAGATTTCAAGTCAGTAGAGAGGTTTCTCACAAGTTAAAATAGATCTACTACACAACCCCACTGTACCGCTACTTGGCATATATCCAAAGGACTTTATATCCTATTACAGAAGTAGTAATATGTTTTTATTAAAAATAGCTAGGAAATGAGAGCAGCCCAGATTCCCATCAATTCATGAATGATGGCGCATATGCACAACAAAGTTTTACTTAGCTTTAAAGAAAGCTGAAATTATAAAGTTTGGAAGCAAATAGATGGGACTGTAAAAAAAAATACTATGTGAGGCAGACCCTGAAATACAAATGTCAGGTATTCTCTCACATGTGGATCGTAACCTCAAACTTTTGGTTTTGTGTATTACTGGGAGCATATGTGTAAACCATCACGTTAGAAAGGAGCTTCTATAGGGGGAAACTAAAGAGACTGAGGACTAGCACAGCATAGCTAAAGCAAAAATTAAGAAAAGGGTACTGTAGAAAGAAGAATTCCAGCAAGAAAGCAAGTGAGTATTGGAGAGATGAGCATTTTGGGTGGGGTAATAAAACAAACAGAGCATGAAAAATACATCTGGGAAGTTACTGTCTTATAAAACTTTTCCCAAATAGGCATTCAAACAAACAAACAAACAAAAAATCACTTCAATAGCAAGTTACACAGATGGTTAAGAGTTATTTGCTGTTCTTGCAGAGGATCTGGGTTCAGTCCTAGTACCCATATGATGGCTCTGGTTCTGTGACTCTGGATCTAGCGAATCTGCTTCACCCTTCTAGCCTCTGTAGGCAACAGGGAACTGCCATGTGGCAAGTGTACACATATAGACTAAGGACTCAGGAATTAAATGAAAAATAAATCTTGAAAAGAAAATCACCAATGCTAGCCATTAGCTTTTTCCTTTTGAGCTATTGGTCAGGGTGGCACCAGAGACATTCCTGAAAACAATCTGGGCTTAAACAATTGCTATTTGTTGTTAACCATAATTGCATGGCAAGACTCTACTGCTGAAATTGCACAATTTGTTAAAGAACACAGAGAAATGAATTTTGAGTTGGCAAAGAAATTACCTCCTGACTGGATAATTTTTATAACATGGAATGTGCATGTATATGTACATGTATATATCATATATAAATATATCATATATAAATCTGATGGGGAGAAGACATTAGTAATCTTACCTAGTGTTAGGTATCAGATGTTATAATAGCAATTTTCCTGCCAAGATGTTCCTATAATACTGTGCAATACTGGCACACTTTTGATGGGGTAACCAATCACTTCTAATCAGATTAGAGGTCTGATAAACAGGAAGAAATTCATACCTGTTCTTGTAAACATGGTCAAAACATGGCTCAAGTATTCATAGGCACTAGGGGTGATGATACTATTATCATTTGCCAAATGATAATGTCATATTTCCATCTCTGTATTTGCTTATCCCTACAGTCAATGAAATTTCTTTTGCAGTGAGTAGCAGCTAATGCAAAGACTCATATTTGGTCAAAATGGTGAGAATAAGTCACTGTGAGTTCTCAGGCTACCCTAAATGAGCCATATACTATCACTAAGCATACATACACACACACACGTGCATGTACACACAAACACACACACAAAACATACACATGGGGGGGCATAAGAGAAGGAGATAGAAAATATATAAAACAAAAGGATGAGAAGAAATGACTAGCCATTGGTCTCATGAATCTGCAGCAGCTGTAGTTACATACATAAGTCCTACACAAGATCAGTGTAGTCAACGTCCCCACTATCAACAGTACAAGAGTCCCACAAGGTCCTATCCCAAACTGTGTAGCTATTGATTATAGGGGTATCCTATGGGGCAAGAAACAATTTGGGGGATCATATGTGTCCAGTGCTCTAGTTCATGGCCCCATAACCATGTACATATAGTCAGCATTAATTGGATTTGGTATGTTGTACATAAAATAAGACAGGAATTTATAATTAGGATGTGTTGAACAGGGGTTTGGGTCAGGGGCTTAATAGGAAGAATTTGTTGGAAAAGAAAAGTGAAAAATTACAAGTCAGAAAGGTAAAAAGACATAAAGATACATATATAATCTATATTTGTCATATATAAATAAAAAAGGAAAGGGCATCTGAATTTGGGTTTGTTGTCATAAATTAAAGAAACATCTATAAAGGGCACAGGCAGAGCAGCATTGATGGCCTCAAGACAAAGTCAGGACTTTGAATTATGAAGAATCCAAGATCTTTCCAAGAACACACAGTGCTCTTGCTGCTTGTAGCCTCTGAAAATGGGTGTGTGCACCCCGGAAGACATAACACAGCTGCGGTTGGTAGTGGAAATTAAATGGCAAAGGAAGAGTGAACTTACCATATTCTAGAAGTGAGATGTCTCAATACTTCACTCAAATTGCTTCTTTCTATTGAATGTAAGAGGCACATAGAGTGTTAGTTTCTTTTACTTCTAATTTATAACATTCTAAATATAATACGCCACATCAATATGTTTAAAACTATATATTCTGTTCTCTTACATTAGCAACAGCATAGTCTTTTAACCTCTTACGGCTCATCTTCATTTCACGTAAAACTATGATAATTACAGTATTCAGCTTATATGAGGTTTTGGAGACCTCATTTACTTAATTATGCAGAGCTTTTAAAACAAATGATAAATTAAGTGTGTCTGTATTGTTTATACTGTAGGAGTTCTTTAGGCAGTTGAAATCTAACATTCATAGTAAATTTATACAAGTATTATACAGGAAAAGGGGACATTCAGTTTCATATAGATCTTCACTTTAATTCACACTAGTCTTATAATATTAGAAAAGTTACTTGATATCTTTAAAGATAAGCAGACAATCTCATCTTCAAAACATATTAAAGTTGAAGGTACTAAAGTATTTCAGAACTTTCTGTTTCATGTGTAAACTGAATTACTAGTAAACCTATTATTTAATAATGTGTGTTATAATAAACTATGATTTTAATTTTAGATATAATAATACAATTTATTAATAATCTTCTAGAAGATCATATGGAACCCTAAAATGGGGAACACATGGCAATGTTATATAAAACAGGAATTAAACATCATTACTCTACATATCTTTTATCACAAATGCATTTCTGGCTAAAATCATTCATGTCTCAATTAGGTAAATGTAAATCATATAATTTTATCATTGAGCCCCATTTAAAGACAAAAATATGAACATTTTTATTCTTCCTCAGATCTAAATTTGTAAAATACTACAACAAAGAAGCAAACATTTGTTATGTTTTAACTGATTCAACCTTTGTCTGAATTTTATTCCTTTGAACTCTGTGATGAACAAGTGCTTCACTTCACCTGCCAGAAAAATTCATTCTTCAATTTTTCCATTGCTCTATTTCCAATGAAGTCACAATCTCATCACTCGTTACCTTTCCTGGCTTTGGGGAGCTGCTTGCTGTGTTCTTTGAGTGGTTACGGAGATGATAGCTTAGTGATACTCTCTTATGTCATGGTCAGCAGTAAGGCTTTGAAGGCTCAAATTTCCAAGGCTAGCCATGAACAGATTCTTGAAAAGACAACCAAAAGCTCCTTCAATGCAACAAAGCTTCATTGCTTATGTTTGGTCTTTGGACTAAACCCTAAGAATCAATAAGCATTTGAGGAAAAGTGGAGCTCTCTGATTTTAGTCCATGAAGTAACAGGAATCACTATCATATAAAAATTCCACAATAATATTTTAAGTTAGTCAGTAGTACTAGTATTTATTTCCAGATGAAGTAATCTTGGGGGCATTAGAAAATACTTTTAGGAGCATGAAAGCTTCCCAGTCTTATACTTCCTAATCTATTGTACTAAATACAAAGTTGATCTGTAATGTGGATAATGCATATTTTTAGCATTCAATAATCACATTTATTATCTGTTAACACATAATGTTATTTGAGCATTATATTTTAAAGTGGCATGAAAAGTAAAAAGTAAAAGAATTCATCAGAAGTGTTGACAAGATTTTTAATTCCTTCTGTTTCCTTTGATATTTTTCTTAAATAGAATATATAAGCAATGCAACCCATGCGTAAACACATCTCAGTTTATGTTTATTCTGCTTTTATTGCACATTTGAAAATTAATAATTCAATGTTCTAATATTAGCTGTCATCTTAGCTGTGATAAAATTAATAATTCATCAAAATGATATCAAACAAATGGGGCCTTTTTGTTCTGGATGAGAAACAATCCTTTCAGTGTTGAAATATTACAATGGTAAATTTATTTCTTTTATTTTGGGTCAAATAATATTTAATCCTTTCAGCTATAATTTTAATGTTTTCATTTTAGATATAGAAATCTGCATATGTCACAACTGATGCTAAGAAACAACCTTCGTCTTGTTCCAGAAGGTTGTTTTACCCTTGCTTATATCTTGGCAGTTACATCTTCTTCAGAGAAACCATAATAAAAGAGTCATATTTTGGAAAAGTTGAATATAAATGAAATGAATTCTTTTTTCATTCTGGCTGATGTAATCTTCTCCATTTGCTGTCTGCATAAAACAGGAGCTACGGTTGCATCAGGAAAAGACTGAACAATATTTCTACATATAATACAGTTCTTGAATCTATTTGCATGTATTTTTAAGTTAAAATAAGGGTTAAGCATATATTTTTATTTATAAATGAGGTCTTAAAACATGTGTTTCCAGGAGTCTGTAATTAGATATGGTTTCAGGACAGAAATTTGTCTCCTTTTAACTTATAGTGATTGTTCTGGGTTTCCTAGACTTTGAATGGGGGTGTTAGTAAAGACACTTACCTAAATTCTACTAGTTTAACTCTCACACTGTTTTCATAGAGGTGTCTGTAGCAAAAGGAAGAGCATTGCAGTTTACATTAAGGTCTGAGTTACCATTTCTACTCAGGTGAATGTTACACACTACATATATAAAATAGGAGTTTGTAGTACGTCAAAGAATATTTGACGTCTTATAGTAAAATTCTATGTTATGAACATGCAGGTCTCCATGAATCATGATGCACATTCCTTAGTAGGCTTAGAACAATTATATGTCCTTATTGAGTATTAATAAAGTATAATACCTGTCTCTTCACTGTGAAGCCAACTGTTGTTTTGATTATAGTCTCTCCAATAATAATGTTTTAAACAATCGCTTAAATGTGGAACTCTGGTCCATTTCATAAGATTCTTATACAGAAGATAAATGAGATGAGAAGCAAACTCATAACATTCTTTGTTCTTTGATGTGAATCTTCTATGTCCAAATGATATCTGATGAATATGTCCATAGAAAGGAATATACAGTAATAATGGAAATTAGGAGCCTTTTATCTTTGACTCACACTTTTCACATATTCAGTAAAAGTATCTTCACACCAACACAACAGTCCTACATTGTTTCTCTTCCAGGTAGAGTGCTTTTCACTTTAATAACTCTCTTAATATACATCTTTATCTAATATTTCATTTTCTACAAATATTGACTCTCCAGTGTATTGAAGGTGCTATGGTCTAATGTCTCCTACAGAATTCACGTTCAGTATAAAAACCTTGCAATAGTTAAGATGTGGTTATGCTATGATGGTTATAGGAAGCAGACACATGAACCAAGGCATATGAGCAGATAAGAAGAGAACTTTTGATAGTATCAGTTGTCTCCATCCACTATGCAGGTTCCAGGGACTGATTTCAGATTTTGGCAGCAAGCACTTTGACCTGAATATCTTGATACCCTGGTATTGTCTTCATGGGTGGGATTTTCATTATCATAGGAATGGGTAGATTATCACTGATGTGGGCTCCAAATAAAAGGATAGTTTTTCATTTTCATACAGGTTAACTCACCCTTCTGCTATATTAGGCGGGATAAAGAGCCTCATCAGACACCGGTGCTGTGCTTTTGGACTTCTGAGTACAAAGAACTGTATGACAGTTAAGCTTTGCTATTTTTAAATTATCAACTGTTGACTATCTATTATTACAAAAAACATGGAATGACAGTGTAAAATGCTGGACCCTACAAAGCAAAGAAAACCTAATCCATTTTGAGAAAATAATTTACTATAAAAGGTAAACAGTTAAATCCTTTAAACACATTGTAATGCACATTGTCCTATAGTCATTTGAGAATTGCTATAGAAACATGTAAGATGTTTAGTTCAATTATGTTTCACTCTAAATAATCAGCAATACCTTCTTTTCATAGACATCTAATTAATAGAACATTCTGTCAGGGAATTCATTACTAAGCTATTCTAATTGAAGACTATAGTAAAATAATACACAGATGAAATTTCCTGGAGTGTTTCATTCAACCTTCAGCATACATTGATGAAGAACCTTACTGAAAGCCAGTTTTCATAGTAGAGAAGCTAACAAATCACATAAAGTGTGGGTTTTGACCTAAACAAACTTACAGGCATGATCTAGAACACAACATAATAGGTGGTGTGAAAAAGTTTAACCTGGGGATTCTGGTTCTGAATGATGAAATGGAAAACTGATCTGCATCCCAGCTTGTGCCAAGGTAACAAAAGAAGAGAGAACAAATAGGTAATCTAAATTAAAAACAACTACTTGTTCATTTCTTTTATAATGTGTGTGTATGACAGAGTGAGAGGCAAATGAGGGAAGCAGACATGACAGAGAAAGAGGGAGAGTAAGAGACTTCTTGTGTATGAGTGTCCTGGTAAGCACGTGGAGGTCAGAGAGCAGCTTTCAGGAATCAGCTCTTGCTTTCTGCTTTACTGAGGCAGGGTCACTGTTTCTGCAACTAGCTTCATGTCAATCAAGGTTACACTCTCCCATTTCACCATAAGAGTGCTGTATTTAGAGATTCATCCCATCCCATCCAGGTTTTATATGGGTTCTGGGAGTGAAACTCAGTGGGAGTCTGGCTTGCAACTTGCGAGATATCTTGCACACATGTGAGGTTATCTCTCACATCCCACAATAATTTCCTATTGGGTAGAGAATAATGGTTTCTAATATTGTTAATAAGTCTTTCATTTAAGCTTCTACAATATAATCCTGAAGATCTGTCTGTGTGTCTGTCTGTATGTATGTATGCATGTGTGTATGCATGTGAGTCTCTCCCTCCCTCTCCCCCTCCCCCCTCCCCTCTCTGTGTGTATGGATACTTAAAATTGAAATTTTGCATGCCATAATTTTCTTACTAAAATATTTTTTCTATAACTTCTTACCAAATTGTTAGAACACAGCAATGCATTAGAATGTTATCACTTTTCTCTTCTTGCATTGGCACAGGCTGTGTCATACGTCTATTCTATTCATTGTCCAACTTTTGTAGAACACAAACCCCTGTTTTCTCACGTTGCCAAGCTCTTACAAAATGTCAATTCCTGTTTCACCATGTGATGCTTTCTAAACACTTCAGTGTAATGCCTTTCCCCGTAATAGTTGAGGCAGAACTTGAGAATTCTTAAATACGTGTTAATCAGATGTTTTTCCTATACATTTCACTACTTTGAATTCAATAAATATTACCTAACTTTCTGTTATCTGGAATTGATCTGAGGAGTTGAGAATTGGTGAGAATCTGATTAAGAAATACAGAAAATAATATCTTTTTAAATAATTAAAGAATTGTGTATCTAGAATATATGGGTAACTTAGCACACACACTGTTAAGCTGAAGGATAAACAAGTACTCAAGAAATTATAGCTCATTCTGAGAAACAGTATTTCAAGTGACACTCGGTTAAAAATGAGCAAAGTTCCAATTTAGCATTCAACATCCTATTTGTTTCTCTCTTTTCCTTCTAAGGTAGATAAATAAGAGCTAACATGAGGAAAAAATTTTAGTATCTAATTATGCAATATGATTGAAAAATATTTGTCTTCCTGAGACATGAACAGTGTATGTCTCCATTATGTATCCTACATTCTTGGTATAATTATTTAGAATTATGACTTCTTTATACCTTTGAGGTAAATAATATTTGATAATGCTCAAAACTGACAAGTTAAACTTGCTAAGGAAATTTCTGAACTATAAACTTTCTGGTCTGCTATTCCTTCTGCCTATCAAACATACAGATGGTTTGAGCATTACTTTTTATTTGTATCCAAATCTATTGATTCACAAGATAAATATTGACCTGACCTTGCCTTCACCTCAGTTTATATCTACTTCTTAAGTCAATAAATCCAGAAACTGATCTGACAGCAGTCAATATTAGTTGAATTTTTTAAATAGCAGCTTTGCTGTAAAGTAATAATTCAGTATTTTATAGTTTCTGCCTCAAAGAAATAAAAATGCTGTGTAATTCACCAATTTGTTGGGCAAAACCATACCTAATGTCATTTGATGGCAAATACAAAGCTGCTCCTGGTCCCAAAGAGCATCTCCGATGTCCATAAATCTTCTAATCTTAGATTGGAAGACCTTGAAATATTTTACTATGTTTGCTGGTGGCAACTGCACACCAGTGTCTTGCTTGGGTTCTAATTATAATTAAACTACATAATTATTCTTCAGGTGACTGATGCTATTTTGTTAGTTTCATTTCCCTCTGGACTTATTTTTACCTGAGGGTATAATAAATAGAGTCAATAGTCATACTGGACCTTAGTAGTGAAAGGCAAGAACACATTTGTTACTCCATTTATCAGCTTGTTTTGATCTTTTCAAAGTCGAAGAGATATAAAGCTGTGGGTCAAGATTTGCATATATTTATACTGTGTGCAATAGAAGGGACCTTAAGGGGTTGGTCATAACCAATGCACTGCCTTTGACAATTTATCGCCATTCTTAAGGCCACAGCACTCATCTTTGACTTACACAGTTTCTTACTGCTTTGGGGGATGTATGACATGTTCACACTTCAGAACTCCATAATGAAATATGCCAGAGTAGTTTTTTTAAAAAAAAACTTTCATTACTATGAAGGTAGAAAATAACATATTTGAAAATTGCATTTTGAAAATAACCAATACCTCATTGTGTCCTAAAAATAGATAGTAATATTAAAATACAACTATTTAGAAATTGAGGGTATATGCCATAGGAATGGTTCATGAGTTCAATTTAAAAGCCTTAAACAGTTCATGATTCTACTTCAATAGTGAAAAACATTCTAATTTAGGCTATTTCAAAGTTTCTGATATAGCACAAAGCTATTAATAATATTACTGAAATTGTCATCTATTCCTACTGAATTACCACTGAAACACAAAGAAATCATGATATTTGAGGAAAATCTACAAAGGAGACATCAATGCTTTAGGAAATGCTGACATATGGCTGAAAAAAATCACTTTAAAACATGGGAGCACAGAAAATATCCACTCCAATAAATTATGAAGTTATTGTATGCAGATATCATATCTTGTTCATATTCTTCTCTTATTATTATAGTTCTATAAGTGTGTTGCTCTCAGTCAATTCTTAAACATATACAACCATATTATGATGATCTTATCATTTCTTAAAAATCCTGACCATAATTTATTCACTTGGAGACCTCCAGATTTGATAGAAATACAGTGGCTAATTGTAAATTCATTGTAATCCGAGTCATTTTGTCATCTATCATGCAAGCCAGGATCCCAGGAAAACCACATATAGCTAAACATCTTGACTGTAAGATTAGAATTCTTCCTAACTTGCACTTTTAATACCACTTATTTGTACAATTTGCCATTTGGTTTTTATCTCTATGACTTATCATCTATTTCATGTCAGTTATTTATTTGTCACACATAACATGGAACATTCCATAAAGAATATTCATCACAATGCCTACTTGATAATGAAACTTATTAAGAAAGAATTAATTTTGGATTTTAAGATATAACGAGCAATAATTACATAACTGGGTTTCTGGTGGGATTATTTGTAATGTTTTGTCTACTTTTTATCTGAATTCATATCCCTGAGAATAAGAATAATTTAAGGGTCCCCCTCACCACATTCTTCATTTTCCTCCACTCACTGATGTTACGAAGCAAGTAAACGGCTAGAGACAGTTATTTCCAAACAACTAGCATTTGAAATTCAGCAAACTGAATCCTCCTGTTACCTAAGATTCTTCGTATTTTTCATACATAGTTTTGGTTAACAGAGAGTGCTGCTTACAGTATCTCTCATTTGTGTAAGTGAAAAATAACTATGTTTTTATTACTTAAAATATTACAAAAAGGGACAATATGCTAAAAATATGCACTGAACAAATATCATCTGTACAGACTGGAAGAGAACCTTCATAAATTAACCTTATTAGTGCATTACTGTAAGCGAATGCCAAAAAAGCTCCTAATTTGCATTAAGATAGATTTTTCAGGTTGGCTGCATGATTTAATTAAAGAAAAGATTAAGAATCATTAAACAAGCTGCTCTACCTTGCAATAACAGAATTCATATCTGATTCAGGTTAACGAAAACACAGATGGTGATTCAGTAACTGTTGAGTTGCTGTAACAGAATGAAAATGATCCCATTAGTTCTCTGGAAATGTGAGGGAATTTGGAAATTAGTATGCAGATACATTGTATGGTGCTAGACAGCTTGGTCTGCTCGGATCATCGCTGATTATACTTTGTTTGGGTTGGCAACACTGAACTTAATAAATGAAAAAATGTTCCAGTATACCACAGTTGGAAACTGTTCAAGGTTGAAATAGGTGTGCAGGCTTTCAAAAGAAGAGAGTTAAGTAAACAAATGTCAATCAAGGCAAAGCTAGCTACTTTTTTTTTTCCTTTAAAGAATATGTCTGCTCTTGAGAAGCAAGTGTCATAAAAATGGAAGGCCTTTACTGGATACATATGTCTGCGTGGTATTTATTATCACAAAGGCATTTTAAATGCATAGTATCAGTTGGAGAGAGATGTGTAAGCATTTTAATAGTTTTCTTTCTGGCAGAAATAGAAAAAAACACTCAATCGCTATGAGGATTACTATATTTTTCACAAAAGAAATCAATGTAATTCTGATGAAAAATGTTATGACAGGATAAAAAAAGTGTAAGTATAATGGCTACTGAAAGTTTAAAGGTGTCAAGAAGAACCACAAAGTAATCCTCAAGGAGCCTCTGGGAAAGAACGACTTAGAAAAAGTGGCATAGTTAATCACAGAAGCTGACAGAAATAACCAGTGCATCAAAGGCTCAAGTGCACCAGCAGCCTCCATTTTCCACACCTGGTTCATGGCAGCGTTCTGTGTGCTCAGCATTTGACCCTTCCAAATGCATCTCAGGTTAGTGTAAAAGACGTGCGTGGCCAGAGGACCGTAACAGCAGGAAGAAAAAAAATGACCCTTTCCTATTAACATGTTATGGTGCAGCATATTCAACAAAAATGTGAGTTTAAATCTAATTTGATCATGTGTACTTTCCAGATACTAAGTTAAAGCCCAGACTTCAAAAAGAAAAAAAAAAGTTCAGAGATTTTCAAGAAAGATGGAATTTAAACAATTGAGATTGTAATGGTCCCTGTTCATATACCTAATAATCTTCCCAGAACACACTGTATCAAGAAGTTCTTCCTGGAGCGTACATATCACCAGTGTGATAATATTAATCGTACTGAAAGCATTCCTTTTTTCAGGCTCACACCAATAGGCTTTAAGCACATGCCACTTCTCTATTGCTATTCATTTCATTAAATCATTTAAAAGTAAACCTGTATGACCATTTTCCTTAAGTGTATACACTAAGAATTCTACTCTATAATACATAGCAACTTCAATTCTGGCGACATTGGAAAATACAGTTTACAAACAAGAGCATGGTAACTACAAATAATTCTTTTCACAGTATGGAGTAATAAGCCGTTTTGTGGTATTCAAGCCAACTCTCTAATCAAATTGCAAATTCAACACCAAATATCACAAAACACTTCCTGTATGGTGAAGGATGCAAATTAACCATTTAAGTGACCAAATCCCTCGTATACCTCCTCTCCTCTAAATGCAACTTTATAACCTGTTTAAAACTTTTTTATTGTTTTAAAAATTGTCTGTGTCGTTCTTGGGGAGCTATATGAAGAAAGACCTGAGGGTCTGGTGAGGTGGATAATCTATTAAGACTGTTCTTCAGGAAGGACAACATTCACTGCCCAGTGACCTAACCAGGTGGCTCATAGCTATATGTAATTCCAACTCTTGTGAACTGACACCTTCTTCTAGTCTCCACTATTACCTGCACACAAAGACACACAGACATGGATACATATACAAAGACTGAGAGACAGAAGAGAAAAGGGGTGGAGGGAGGGAGAGAGAGGGAGAGACAGAGACATAGGGAGAAAAAGAGACAGAGAAAGAGAATCCACACATGCACACATTTTTAAAAATAGAACAAATCTTTACAAAAACATAAGAAGACCTTCAGAGCCAACTAGCCTGGACACACTGGGTCTGACAGAGACTGAACTACCAACCAAAGAACATGCCAGGGGCTGGACCTAGGCTTCTTACATTTATGTAGCATCCTAGTTTTCATATGGATCTCCTAACAATTGGAATAGGGTCTGTCTTTGACTCTCTTGCTTACCTTTGGATTCCTTTCCCCTATCTGAGCTGCCTTTGTCTGGTTCCAGTGGGAGAGAATATGCCTATTTCTGCTGCAACTTGATGTGCCAGGCTAGATTGGTACAAATGTTGGGCGGGTATCTCCCATTCTCTGAGATGAATGAGAGGGGGAGGGGCAAGGATGAGACTGGGAGGAGAGGAAGGAAGTGGGCTGCAATCGGGATGTAAAGTGAATTAATTAATTAATTAATTAATGAAAAAAAAGAATTTGAGAATATGACTTGTACATAGAACATTTGGTGTTATCTTAAGTGCGGATGCATAAGAAGGAATACTATAGTAGCATATTGCATTAGTTATAGCTTTAAGGAGAGACACTTTGACCCTGAAGATTCAATGATCATTTCACAGATGCAATGATTACATTTTCCCAGTGTTATTTATGGGAAAGGTCCCCATTGTCCTTTAATGATTGTAACTAGACTTTCATGTCACATGTCAGATTTAGCCATTATCTTGATGTCTAACTATTAACTTGATGTATATCTACTATCTTGATAATATGAAATATGGAGTTTTGGAAAGAATAATGTGTACAGATCTATTTTTATGGTATTTAAAATTACTTGACCCATTTCCCCTACAGAAACTCTGTTATGTGGCAAATTGGTAGTTACGTTTTCATTGTTGAGAAAGTTGTTTGTGGTGTTGTAATGACTTGAAGAGAAGTTGATTCACAAAGTTAGAAAAGTGAGACAAAAGAAAGAAATAGGGAGCATATTTATTTTATTGAAAGCTTTAGAAATATCGTTTATTGTAAAATGTTAATTTCTATGGATATAATATATTCTGTATAATGAAGTAAATTTCTACATACATTTTAGGCAATCAGTCCTACATACATAGTTAAGCAAATAGATGATAATAATACATGTCAAATTTTATCAACTTATATTTTATAAGATGATTAAAATGAAAGATCCTACTGGATAAATGCACTTCGATGTTACTGGATGTTTATCAAACTTATCATTCCTATATAGGACTTGAACACAGACCCTCTGCTACATTATCTCCCTCAGTAATGGTAAAGCTAACTAGTACAATTATTTCAATCCTATTTATTCTAAGAACATATTATGTAATCTAGAAGCATTTGTATCTGCAATATCATGTACCTGGTTGATGTCAGCTCGTTACTGTGTTGTTTTGCAGTATCCTTTAGCTTCTTTTCTACAATATAGTCCACATTTCCAACCATGTCAATTAAAGCTCTATCTCAACTATCTTCATAACTCCTACAAACTCAAATCTACTCTAAGGAGTAAACAAAAGCCCCATGAAAAGACTGTTGTTTATCTGTTCCCTTTTATTTTTGACGGATTTAAGGTTGCAAAAAATGTACTATGATCATATTCACCCAGTACCCTCTCTCATCCCCTCAAATTCCTGTCATCTTCCTTCTTCCCTTCCTGTGTTTGTACCAGCACTCACACATGTGTGTATGTGTTGTGTGTGTGTGCATGTAACCATATGTGTATGTGATGTGTGTATATATGTGTATGTGTGTGTGAAGACCATGTACAAGTAGCCCCTGCTTCTGTGTGTTCATTTTTCCAACAGCCAAGTCATGTCCAGAACACAGTGTTACATAGCACTCCCTCTATCCCTTAGCTCTCAAAGTTGTCCTCCAGCATCATTCACAATGTCTCCAGGACCTTCAAAGGGGTCATTTAGATGTCCCATTTAGTCCTGGATGCTTATTCTTAGCATTTTTGACCAGTTTTGAATATCTATATGAAATATTGATTACTATAAAAAGAAAATTTGTGGACAAAGTCTTACATTAGTTCTGATATCTGGATCTAAAAATAAATGTAATATTTAGTAGAGATTTTGACTCCATGTTCCATGCTGGCTAGTTTTATTTCAACTTAAAACAAGCTAGGGTCATCCAAACGAAGGAAATATTGATATTTAAAATGTTTCCTTAAGATCTGGATGTAGGGCTCTTATTAGTGATTGATGGAGGATGACTCAGCTCATTGTTTGTGATGTCATCCCTGGGCTGATGGTTTTGGATTCTGTAAGAAACTAGGCCAACCAAGCCATGGTAACAAAGTCAGCAATCAGTACCTGCTTTTGTGGCTTCTGCATCTGCTCATGACTCCAGGTTCCTGCCCTGCTTGATTTCCTGTCCTGACTTTCTTATATGATGAACAGTGATGTGGAATCATAAGCCAAATAAACCCAGGTTGTCTTGAATCACGGTGCTTTCACCAAGCAATAGTTAACCTGACTAAGACATGTCCATCTGACAAACTATTGATAGTAGGTCCTCTCCAGAGCTTGTGATTATTCTCCTCAAAGATTGGACTAGTTTACAGAAAGGCACATTTTTTTCTTCTTATAAATCAGGCAATATTATAAATATTTACCTCATAAATGCAAGGGCAAGGAGGCAGGACTGGTGGGTGGGTGGGTGGGTGGGTGGGTGGGCATGGAAATGCCCTCATTGAGGCTGGAGGTGGGGTATGGGATGGGGGTTTTTGGGGGTGGGGTGGGGAATCAGGAAAGGGGATAATATTTGAAATGTAAATAAAGAAAATATACAATAACAAAGAAAGAAATGGTCCTAATGAAATTTATTATTATATATAACGAATAAATACTAATAGAAAAGCATTAATACCAAAACAAGCAAGCAAGCAAACAAACAAAGCAACAACAAAAACCAGAAAACAAAAACTCAAAAACAACAAAGATCACAGCCAAGACTTAGTCACTTGACTCTTGGAAACTTATCCTCTATGGAATCAAAACAGAGTAAGACTTCAAAATTAAAAGGCCATTTTATTTTATTTGAAGCTCTCAATGCTGGCCTGCCAGTCACAACCTCAGCTTCCTAAGCATTGGGGTTATTCCTGTTTAGTCGTTTGGTTTTTATCATATGTTTATCTGGGATTATATTTACCTCAGAATTTGGATTGTTTGTTTTGTCTCATGCTCAGTGAGACGTACTGATCTGCATGGTATCTTCCCTTTTGAAATATCATATTCATGGCTGATAAAATGAAGAAAGCCTTTGGCCAAGGAAAGAGCCCTGTCTCTTTAATTACATTCATGTCTGACAGGAAAAAAAAGAGTAACAGCAAAAAACCACATAGTCCATGATTGTCCATATTGGACAATTTTGTATTGGTTTGTCTAGCTTTCTTTGCTGATCTTCACTTGTGACTTCATAGAGAAAAATGCACCAAAGATCTCCTTGTGGTATGACGGCTGTTTCTTGGTGCTTCCCCAGACACTTCCTGATCATCAGCACCTCATGGTTTCTTCTCGATCAAGATACCACTATTGATTCATATTTGGTGTTTGCTGAGTGGACTGGACTTCTGACAACAAAGATTGGAACATCCTCTCCAGCATCCAAGAACTATTTCTAAACAAGTCCACAACCTCAACAGCCACTTCCTATTAACCTTTCTTTTCCACTACCTCTGGTGTGTTGTGGGCTAGAAAGGAGGTTGAAGGGTTAAAAACAAATTAAAGTAGGTTTTGAACAATCTAAGCCTACACCCCTCTCTTTGCCACAAAACAGTCCAGGGTAATGATCATCACAGTTCTAACTCTTGTGTAAAGAAGTCTGTGTGTCCAAAAAGAATTTTATGACAGAAATCTAAAGATCCTTTGCTTTCATCTTCTTTATGGTTGTAAGCAAGTAGAGTCGCTTTGCTGTAAACCTAGCCCTGGGCTACTTGTAACTAGGCAGTTTACCTGACAATGCCGTTAGCTACTCTCATATTATAACTTTGCTTCTATAACATATCTGTACAATAATGGCAGCATGAATGAGTTGATTTTGTGGTCTGAAATTGGCAGCTATTCTTTGATTGAGAGAAAAGCAGAATTTAGAAAAAGTGCACAGGGCAGGAAACAGTGTTAATACAGACTAGTTCCTCACCGTGGATTTAAAAATTCCTAGAAATCTGTTTACTACCCTTTACCTAAATTACTATGCACATACTATGGATGTTCCTTCTACTGAAGCATGTAATTTTATTAGAAAATCTCTGACATGGAAAGAAATCAAACTACTTAATGTCTAAAGGTCCATGTCTACAAAGGAGAGAAATGCCTTCCAGATGAGATTTGTTTGAGAAGGTACAATACAATGGAAAGGTCTCTTCAAATTCTTAAGTGAAGCAAGTCAATGTTAGAGCAGTTGAACCTAGTAAAAAGCTGTTACTGGATAAACTAAATGGAGAGATCCGGAATTTAAATGTTGCATGTACTTCATGATGGTCTCACGTACAGTGATCATTTTAATCAAATCGTTGCTACTTTCCTTTGATTTGCAGTCCTTCTTCAGCTGCCATCTTTTCAGTTATATTTTGAGATACCTTGGATTCCTAACCATAATATGTCTATACGATGTGACTTGAGTTAGTAAAATTTTACGTGTTTTAGGCCTAAAAGGCACAACTGCTGAGTGTTTTTCTTCCATGAATAACTTTTTGTTTATCCCAAATGTATTCTGTTAGTCTATGGCAGAGGTATAGTTGCCAGCTACTGACTTACACCACTCCTGCCAGATCACACATTATACAGAGAAATCCAGCAGGAATCATCACAAAAAACATCATCTCTCTCCCTGGGAGGGAGGTTTGCCCTTCTTGAGAAAGGGTGAAAGAAAGACAGTGAAGTCCACCCTAATATCCCTTGCAGTTTACCAGACTGAAAACACAGCACAGCATTGAGAGACACAGGTCCATGGGCACTTTTGAGGAGCAGTCTGGAAGGGGTGGATTCAGAGCTAGAAGCAAAAAGTATTTGTCTGCAAAGCCCATTCTGATTAAGAACCATAATACACAGCCTTAAAACTGCCAGTATTATCCAGCTGCTGAAGTACCGTAAGCTAATATGCTTATGTTTAAAATGCAGACTGCACCTTTCTGTTGCTTTTATTTCATTGTGCCCTGGGAAGAGGATAACTTTTGTAAACATTCATTTATCTTAATAAGATTGTGCTTTCATAAAACCCCATTAATTCTATGATAAGTTTAGAGGGGACCTAAGGGTAAAGCTGGCAGATAAACTAAAACACACGATCTCTTCCCCACAATAGCTCCTTCTCACTCAGGGAAGAAATTTAAAAGCATAGTCACCAGGATGTATCCCAACAGAAACAAGAAATGCTAAGCTGCAATACCATGGCCAAGGAGAACAGGAGAGCATGGAGTGCTTTCTGTGTTTGCTGAGCAGATGTATCTCCCTCTCTTTACCAAGGAAGATTGATAGAGAACTGTACGTGAGCAAACTGTCAGGAAAACTATGTGAATGAGAGAAGAGCTGACTGGTGATAAAGTTGCTGCTTGTGAAAATGAATCACAGGAAAGCTACAAAAAAGGGGGGGAGGGTGTAGGAGATAAGGTCAAACCACTGCCACTGCCAGTCTTAAGGTAGAGAGAGCAGGACAAATCCTGCAAAGGTGATGGCCAGTAATCAAAACCAAATGAAGACAAATACCGCAGGTAATAAAGTAGAACCGACTAAAATTTAATGTAAGAAGAAACCTGACAGTGACTTCAGAGAGAGCAAATGTTAAAAATACTTAAGTTCCAATAGTGTGTGATTGTCTCTTTCGTGGCCATCAGCATAGTGGCCACTGACACTGATGTATTTTCTGGCTAATGCAGTTTCTTCAGGGGCTCTGGGAAAGCCTGCAGTTCCTATTCTACAACATTACATATCATGCTTGTCTACTGGCCTACTTTCAGGAACAAGGAAGCCGATGGGATTAACAAGTGTCTGAGTATATGACAGAAAATAATGATTTCAAGTTTATGAGACCTGGGAGGGATTTCAGTTTTAGATCATAGCTCCCACATCCCTGACTGGGGGTATGTCAAAGCCACAGAAACAAACAGGATCCACAACTTCCATCAAGTATAGTACCTTCCAGTAGAGTGTTTCTCTCTGCCCATCATCTTCCCATTAACCTGGCTAACCATATATGGATATTTCCAATTCTGCAGAACATTAGGAAAACAGATCATAGCTCTGTAGTCATTCAATGAATCTAACTAATCTTTAACAAGACAAGGGAAAGAAGTGTGCTTCTAAAAATACACACCTATATTATGACAGAGGCATCTGAAAATCTATGTGAAAATTCTCACATCAGTATAAATTTAAAAAACCAGAAGTATAGAAAAACTAAGAACTGAACAAATCATGCAGGAAAAGCTCAGTTAGATGGGGAAGAACAGCAGAGTGAAAAGTATTATTTCTTGTGATTCACAGTAAACAAACATTTAAACTGAAAAAAAAATCAGTCCCCAGTGATTCACAAGTAAGAGGGGAGCTGAAAATAGTTAAAAGAATAGCAGTATAAACAAATGTGAAAACTTAAAAGTGTTTTCAAGAAAAAATTTCACAACAGTGAGTCCTATGGTTTGAAAGCTTTTGATTCCTTCTAAATCTCAACTTTAAACATGGTAACCACTGCAAAGTTGTTGGGAAGCAGCTGGTTAATGGAAGGTTTCTGGGCTAAAGCAAGACTGACCTTGTGAATGGATGGGCGGATCTGTCATGCAACTGGACACCTTTACTTTCACATCTCTTTCATGGCCTTCTTCCCATGATGACTTCACCATTTAGTGATGTGACAAGAAGACCCAGGCCAGAACTAGATTGACAATCTAAGACTTCACAGCCTGCAAACATTTGTGCTAGTAAATTTATGTTTATTCTTAGTAACCCACTGTGGTTTTTGTCCTTAATAGTATGAGTAGACTAAGACACTGAACGAGGCCTAATCAGTACTTCTTATTGCATAGAAAAGTTGTAAAGATATTTAAGAATTACTAACGGTGCTGAAAATGAGAAGCATATCGATACTATATTAATACCCAGTGTTAGCACATTAAGTTCTGAGTTTGTGAGAAAAGGGGCTCAATCACATGACTCTGGCAGCCATTAAATTGTGTTCAAGGCTTCAAAGGAGAACAAAAAACTGAAAGTAACATTGTAGATGTAGCTTTGCTGATATGTAAATAAATACAACTATTCAAACTACTACTGAACAGTTTACTACTATAATGTATTACTGAGGACAGTTGAGAATGAGAGAGGTGCCCTTCCCAAAAAAAAAAAAAGCACAGCATAGGCTATCTAGTGCCCAATGCTCAACACATACATACAGGTACAAATATACATAATGAACAGGGTATATTTTAAAATGTGTGTGTGTGTGTGTGTGTGTGTGTGTGTGTCTGTGTCTGTGTCTGTGTCTGTGTCTGTGTACAATAAGAATTCATTTTTAAAGACACTAAATGCTCTCTCCAGTTTCTTTTGGTAGGCACTTAGAGCTATGAGTTTTCCCCTTAGCACTGCCTTCATGAAGTCCCACAAGTTTTGGTATGATATGTCCTCATTTTCATTAAATTCTAAAAAACCTTTAATTTCTTTCTTTATTTCTTCCTTGACCAAGTCATCATTGAGTAGAGCGTTGTTCAGTTTCCATGTGAATGTGGATTTTTCATTGGTTTTGTCATTATTAAAGACCAGCCTTAGTCCGTGGTGATCTGATAGGATGCAAGGGATTATTTCAATCTTTTCATATCTGTAGAGGCCTATTTTGTGACCAATTATATGGTCTATTTTGGAGAAGGTACCATGAGGTGCTGAGAAAAAGGTATATGCTTTTGTTTTAGGACGAAATGTTCTATAGATATCTGTTAAATCAAAGAAAGTGGGGAAGAGTATATGGAATGAGTTGAACTGAGGAAAGAAAAAAGAGAAATGTAATTAAAATATAATCTGAAAGAATTTAAAAGAAATAAAAGAACAAAGGGGAAAAAGAGGTTGAAGGCGGTTCTGATATTAAAGCACTGTTTCCAAGTTGGTTCTTGATTTGTCATTAAAGAAGGCTGGGGAACTAATAGCTGAACAGAAGGTACAGGGGGGACTTCTGGGTCCCAGGAGGAAAAGGTAGACACAGGGAAGGAAGAGGAGTTTTCTCCCATGCCTTAGAGGAGGAAGAATGCAGATACCATGTGAGGTCTCAGGGGAGCTAGGGCCTGTGGCCTCAGCTTCAGAGAGTGACCAAGGATGTTTAGTAGGGGCTAGGTGTGACTAGTCACTGTAGGCACTGAAGTTTAGGGCAAGTGGAGAGATGGAGATAATAAGTTGGTAAGGGCACACTTTTCCAGGCAGTAAATAGTAATACCCAGCAATTGTGCCTAAAAGGCAAATTATAAGGTACAGAGTCTATGTGTGTCTTTTATTCTCAAATTCAAGGGTCTTGGGTGAGACCTGGTAGCACAGTCAGGTGGAGTTAGGGCTGGTACCTATGAAACTGGGAGCTAAGGCAATAGTTTTAAGACTACACCTAATGGAGGGAGTATAATGTAATTTTTTTTAAAACAAAATGAAGATGGCATATTGAAGAAACAGAAACAGAAATTGGACTATTTCAAAGTACATAGTAAAATAACAAGTCAATCTATGATTTAAGAAAATCTAAATTTTGCTTTGAAATCATCCAAAACAGGAGGAAAAGTCAGTGGAAAATTTAGTATGTCTTGGAGACATACTATTGTAGCATATTGCTTTGATTGGTTTAGTTGTCAATTTGGTGGGACAGGACCCAGAAAGGAGGCTCAATGAAGTATGGTCTTCACTGTGTTCAGCCAATGGACATATCTATGGGAGGTTATCTCAAATAATGATGTGGGAAGACCAAGTCCACTGTGAGTAGCAGCATCCCCTGGTTTGGGATAACACTGTAAAGGGTAGAGAAAGCGAGTTGAGTATTAGCAATAAAGAAAATAAGCAATCAAACATGTATGCATTATTTTCTCTCTGTTTCTCCTTATAGTAAGAACAATCCACTGTCACAATCTTCTTCCACTATGACTCTTCTAAAGGCTTATAGTCTGGACCTGCAACACGAAATAAACCATTCTCTTCTAAGTTGTTTTCTGTAAGAATATTTTATTGTGGCAATAAAAATGACAGTAGAACATATATTCTTCTCAGAAAATTACTTGACAATGAGCAAACACATGGAGACAGGTATAGTATCTAAGAGGTGAGGTGGTAAATTGAATTTAGAGACAGAAAAGGAACACTGGATGTCATTCTTTAAGGAGCATGGAAAATACTCAACCCTCACTGGAAAGCACAGAGACAGAGCAGGTGCCCTAGACTATACAACTGATAGATCACAGATGAGCTAGGGCATATGCAAACAAGGTTTCTCATAAGTAAGTTTTGGGAAATTAGTAGTTAATACAAGTCAATATAGGCAAACAAAAGTCTATGTAACTTCAGAACAAAAGTAATTGTAGTTTATTCTATGTATATTTTGTAAATAAACTGAAAAAATCTGACATTAAATCTTCCCTGAAAGGATAAACCAAACTAAATAACAAAGACAACTGTGTCATACCTAATGGATACATATCACATTTCCATTATGCTTGCATTAGCTTGCATTAACTAAAAACCTATGGTAGATATTAACATCATATAGTATTTAAAAGGAGCAATTGGTTCACTCTGAGACTTTTAACAGATATGGAGCATTTTTTAATGTGAAAAAAGAGAGGAATACCTACAGAAAGCTTATATATGTTGCGGTAATAATTGCACAAAAAAGTCAATACCAGTGCCTAACCTGGTTAAGTGATAGAGCTTTTCAGACATCTGGACAAGAACAAGCTCAGCTCCGATCAGCCAGTTTCTAGCAGTATTTACCAATTCACAGAAGGTGAAGGAACTCTCTGTGAACCAGACTTAGTTTCAGGCCACAATGGAGAGGAATAGACAAAATAGTTCCCTCATGCACTTTGCCTTTTCATTAACTCAGTGTTAGAGATAGGAGGACATCTGACAGATCAGAGGATATTAAATTCAAGCATAATGCTGTTTAAATATAACATGAAACAATGCAACCTTTAAAATGTGAAAATGCTCAGGACATGTGAACATGGACTTCTTATGGCTCAAGTCAATCAAGAAGTAACGCCAAATAAAGAACTCAGGAATGAAGAATATACTACAAAAAGGGAAAAGGAAAAAATAGGAAGAATAAACATCCTATAATCTTGACTGTAAAGTAAATTATGAATATTTATAAGAATTCTATCAGGAACTAAAACAAAATTATTGTGAATTTGATACTATACCATTATTTCTGATTTTAAAATATCAATCAGCTTGAATAAATGGATTCAAAGAATGAGGCATAATTTGTTTATCCAGAAATAGCACAGTTTTAAAATAGTGACCCTAGCTTTGTAGATTTTATAACTTCTTTCTTGAATTGAGCAAGATGACTTCATAACTGGTTTATCTGGAAGTACTGTGAAATGTATTTCAGGTTCATTTTATTCAGTAAAAACAAACTGTTCATGCTATTTTTCATACTTTTAAAAATTGTTTCTGTTTAATCCATCTGTGAATTTTTATCATTTTGGAGTAATATTAACTTCCATCCAATAATAGCTACTTATAGATAATGTGCTTTGAATTTTTTTCTTGCTTGTGTTTGGCTCTTTTAATCTCTAAAATAATTAGAGTATAATGAATCCATTTTTAAATGTAAATATTTTATTTTAGAATTAAGAAGTTATGTATAGTTTTTTGTTTTGCTTTCTTCTTGTTTTCTACATATTTATTTTTAATTGTTTATATCTATGTGTCTGTGTGACTATATGTCTTTATATATGAGTGTGTAAATACCCAAGGAAGCCAGAGGAAGGAGTCTGATACCCTGGAACTGCTGCTATAGACAGATGTGAGCTGCCGAACCTGGGCAGTGGTTATTGAACTCCAGTATCCCTGGAGAAGCGGAAGCAGTTTCAATCTCTGAGGTGTCTATGGAACTTCACAGGTTTATTTTTTTTACATAAGCTATCATTTTTCTTTCTGTTCATCCATTCACCTAGCTATTGATTCAACTACCTTTCATCTATCCTTTCATTTATCTAGCCAAGTATCTATCAGATCCCAACATATTTTTTAAATTATTTTACTTACATTCCAGCTACTTCCCCCCTCCTGGTCCCCCATTCCACAGTTCCTCATCCCATTTCTCCTCCCCTTGCTATCAAGAGGGTGCTCCCCCACCACCACCAGATCTCCCACTTCCTTGGAGCCTTAAGTCTCTTGAGGGTTAAGAGCATCATTTCCTACTGGAGCCAGACAAAACAAACCTCAGCTACATATGTGTCAGTGACCTCCAACTGGCCTGTGTATGCTTCTGGCTGGTGGCTCAGTCTCTAGGAGCTCCCTGAGGTCTGGGTTAGTTGAGACTCTTGGTCTTCCTATGGGGTTACTCTCACCTTCAGCTTCTTTAGTCCTTCCCCTAGTTCAACCATCGGGGTCTCCAACTTCAGTTGAATGGTTACGTGAAAATATCTGCTTTAGTCTCACTCTGCTGCAGGTAGAGCCTCTCAGAGGACAGTCATGCTAGGCTCCAATCTGTAAGCACACCTAGCATGAGTAATAGTGTCAGGCCTTGGTGCCCTCCCTGTCCCCAATGAGATGGACCCCAAGATTGGCCGGTCATTGGACTACTGTTTCTTCAGTCTCTTCTCCATTTTTGTCCCTGAAGTTCTTTTAGACAGGAACAATTCTGCTCAGAAATTTTGACTGTGGGTAACCAATCCATCCACTTGACAAATGCCTGACTATCTACTGGAGGTGGACTTTTCAAGTTCCCTCTCTCCAATGTTGGGCATTTTGACTTAAGATCACCCAGATTGTGTACTTAGAGTCTCTCACTTCTTGAGCCTCTGGTATTTTCTAGAGCCTCACCCCAAGCCCCACCTCTCAGTGTATGCTTTTATGCATGCTTTTCCACATTACATTTCCAAATTCACTAAAGTATTTTAATTTAATCTCTAAGCTTCAGTCACAGATGGAACCAAGAAACACCATTCCTTCCCAACCCTGAGACTTGGATGCCAGGTGAAGGCCTTAGTTCTGGAGAATGAAAGTTGCCATGTTCAAGCAATAAGGGATTAAAAAAAAAATCATGTTAAAATCAGCAGAAAGAACAAAGAGCCTTGGAATTCCCGGGAGGATTTTAAAAATAACCTTACAAATACAAGTCCTTCAAAATCTGTGAATCTGGGGAGTAAATATTTCTCAAAGTACAAACAGAATCTGAAGTCCCTTAGGAATACATGAAGTATAGTAACTCTGATGATTCAACTAGGTCTTCTTAGCATGAAAAGGAACCATGAAACAAACCATAGTAAGTGGTTGACACTTGCCAGGTGTTTGCTTTCTTGGGTCCATTTATAAACAACTGTTCTAAGTATTAAGTCACAGGTTCTTTCCAAAACCAGTGCCTTCAATTTCATCTGCTCATCTGGTCTCCTTTGAATTCCTTTGTGATATTAATACACCTTCTAGAATTCATTGATAAAGACCATAAGTTATCCTGAATAATTATCCTGAATAAAGATCTTAACTCTACCTTTAATTCCATTGACGGTTTTCTTAACCTTCTAGAAAATATGCGAAGAGCTAGATAGCATTGTATGATGTGAACATTATCTGTGCATCACTAACGTCTCAAGTCCTACTAGATAAAAAGTTCAGGAAGGCTGTATCACTCTATATGAGCTCTGTAGTAAAACTGATTCTCATGGTTACTCACATTTAGATTCTCTGCCAATGGAGACAGCCTTTCACAGCCTAGTTTAGGTTCTCTCCGATCTCTTATAAAATTGATTTCTCCTAAAATTAAGTTGGTACTTCTTATGATCTTTGGAGGCTAGCCATTATCATGGTTTTCACAAAGTCTACTGAAATTCTGACTTAGAGATTCTGTATTAGGTTTGATATCATGTGGTATGGTTAATATAGAACTATGACATTGGGAAGCATTAAATCAAACTAAGTAAACTTTCTGTTACATCTTCATTTTCTTCTCCCACCATGATTTTCTCCTTTCTTTTGTAGCTTTTCAGTTTGTAGTGGCCAAAACCATCACAGATTCCTCAATACAGCCTTCAGATTAAGGCAAGTTAAATAAAGTTGACTGTTCTCTAGTTAGACACTTCTGCCTTCACAAAATGCTCCCTTTTTGATGCACCTGAAATGAAATAAAACTACAGGCACACTACAATGTGTAGGCACATCAGGCATATTCTTACTGCAGTTCAAGAGGGAAAAAAAAAACTTGGTAAAATCAAACACAGAAGATTAATGAGAAGCTAAAACTAGAAAGAAAAGAAAAAAAAAAACCTCCCACTCAAGACTTTTCCACTCTTTCTGATCTGCAATGTCCTTCTATCTTTCAAGAGACAAGGTTCTTTGCTGGCATTCTGGTTCTCAAAGAAGCTTCTTTGATACACTCTTTTGCTTCAACAGAAACGCATATACATATTGAAGTGTAAAAAAATTGTTCAGATAATTCTTAAAGTATTGTATTGTCAAGAAGAGGGGAGAGCGTGATGCCTGCTATTAGAAGTTCTAATCCAGATGGGCCAGAAGCCAGGATCCTCGCCCTTACCCTCACCCCCTACCTTTTCCCAGCTGCACAAGGTTCCCTGAAGCTTGGCAACTGCAAGATCCTGCTTGGCAACTGCAGATAGACTCAAAGCAGTGTACCATATCATCTGAAGAATAGCAAGGAGACCATAACTCAAGCAGTGTACCATATCTTCTGAAGAATAGCAGGTTGCAGTCCTCCTCGCCCCCACGAATAACTAGGGCCTGCCAGTCGGGTCAAGTGGCACCCAGACGTGGGGCTCGAGGCACGGACCCCTCTGGATGGACCCTCATTGAGAGGATGTGCGCAGGACATCAAGATTGAGCGAGACAGAGATCATCGCCCGCGACCTGTCATCCACGGAACCAGGTTGATGCTGCCATCAAGAAGACGGTTGAAGTTCATTACCATCAGCCGAAAATTGAAGAGGATCCAGAAGTGACTCTGCAGGAGACTGACACAGCTGCCAGCTCCCCTGCCTCCCCCCTACGGTCGACCGCTAGACTTCCATGCCCTCCAGAAGGGTTCCTGGTATGCCTGGCTTTGCCCCTGTTTCTCACGATAGAGAGCTTGGCCTCTTGATCACCACAACAAAAATTGGCTTTTTCCTAAACCAAGGCTGCCCTTGATATGGCCGCTAACATTGGGGAGCCTTCCTTTATGACAATATTACACCCCAAACTGACAAATGGTTGGTAAATTGAACATTTACAAGAGACTAGGATGGCTGTGAGTTAGCCCAATGACGGGATTATTGTAGGTCCACTTCCCAGGGGCCCACCCAATGCAGCCGAAAAGGAGTGCGTGGTGCTGGGAGTGGGTGCAGCCTACATGGCCTAAGACAGGGCTCTCACCCTCCTTTCACCCACATCGGAGTCCCTTGACGTTGCCCATCGTCAACAGCCTAAAGCCTTCGACCATCGATGTGACTCGTCTCACATCAGTGTTTTGGGGTTGTGAACTTGTCTAAGACCCCCCATAATTAGACATCCAAATCCAAAACTCACATAGTTGGGATTGAACATAAGACGCCTTCTCTAACTAAACAGAGAAGGGGGAGATGCCAGAAGCCAGGACCCTCGCCCTTACCCTCACCCCCTACCTTTCCCCACCTGGACAATGTCCTCTGAAGCTTGGCAACTGCAAGATCCTGCTTAGCAACTGCAGATAGACTCAAAGCAGTGTACCATATTATCTTAAGAATAGCAGGGAGACCATAACTCAAGCAGTGTACCATATCTTCTGAAGAACAGCAGGTAGATCATAATTCAAGGCAGTGTACCGTATAGACCATGACATGTTTCAAGGCACAGGCCAAGAAGATTTTGTACTTTTCCACCACCTGGCCCCTCTTACCCCCTCCCCTTGTAAAACATGCTATAAAAAAGCATTTCATGTTCAAAAATAAATAAATTATTTATAAAAAAAAAAAGAAGAGGGGAGAGTAGACAGCAGGAGCAGCAGCAACATAGAGTGGGCCCCACACCCTTGTTCATGTCTCAACATTGAAGAGATTTCCATCTCCACTCTTTCAGGGTGTGTAGCTCTTTCAGAACACCCAAGATCAAGCATGCTTGTCAAAGCCCCAATGCTGTGTCTTCACGTTTCTCATGGCTAGGAGCCAACACTGTCAACACTTGGTTTTGTGCTGTTTAGGACAGAAAACGTGATTGTTCAGCAACATGTAATCAGCTTAAAACAAATCTGGAAGATGTTACCCAAAGACTAGATGATATCCAGGCCCTGGAACATTGAGCAGACAAAGAAAATGAAAGATTCCTTTAAGATAAAAACTCTATCTGTGGCAAGGAACTTGAGATGATGGAACAAGTTTCAAGTCGATAAGTTTCGTAGTAAAGCTTCAAGAAACAGAGGAAACAATCCAAACAGCACAGTCACTTCCTTTGAGCAGTGAAAGAAGCCAGGATCCAATTTCTGCAACTGTAATCTCTGTCTTCCATGCCCAGAAATCACTTATAATGTGTTACTCAGGGAAGGCACCCTCCCGTGGGAAGAGAATGATTCTTATGAAGAGCCAAGATAGCAGTTCTGGCATTTGAACTTAGTCCTGACTTAGATGATTTGTGACCATGGCTATGGCATCTGGTTTATTAACCCATTTTTTTCCTTTATGTTAAAAAGTGGAGGTAGCAAAATGTGTTCAGCTAGTGTTTCAAGCAAACATTATCCTTTTCATTCATGTTTTCTACCCAATCACATCTTATGTTATGCTAATGTAGTAGAAGTTTATGACATAGCGTAGGGTTGGAGAGGCAAACATAATATGCCATGTTAGTAAGAATTTGCTTTCCAAACTGTAAAAACCTGTTCTTGTCTACAAAGATGGATTCTTGTACCTCTGAATCAGTGCCACGTGCATACCCTCTCTTCTTCTCTGGGAGTCCCTTTTATTAGACTTTGCAGAAAGATTTTCAGGACCTCTGCTATAATCTCAAACCTGAAACAGTGCATGAAGCCTATCTGGAAGCAAAGGCATTGAGAGAGTCTGCAAAACTGAATGAAAATAGCTAATGCCAACCAAATAAAAATTACCATGATACACTTTAATATTTCATTTAAACCTTAGGATACATCCTTGAAGAAGTAATCAGATTATTACCATTATTGGGTAGATGATAAGACTGAGAATTAAAAAAAAAAGGTTTAGTGAATTGGAAGGAGATGTCATCTTCAGTTTTAGAGAGTATGTTGGATTGTAAAACAACTTCAGACTGTATTTTCAGCAATAAGCTACTGTGGCATACAGTTTGACCTCAAAGGGAAAAAAAAAACCATGGGCTAATTCCTCATTAATAAAAGGAAGCCTGCTTAGAAAGTACAAAACAATTTCCCAAGGTGGGGAAAGGAATGAGGTAAAATGGCAGGAATAATAGAAATTCTGTATTCCACAGTGCCTGAAAGTAAAAGGGAATGTGCCCCAAACTCCAGATAAAGTCAAGTGCACTGGGGAAGTCTGGAGCTTCCCATTACAAAGCATCCTAAGGGGCAGTAGCATAGAAATAGATTCGTGGTGTATATCCACAAATTTCTAGAAAAATGAAAGAGTACACAGGTGATGGTTGTCTTCGAGCCAGTGAAAAGCAAAAACTACTACCTAGAATAAAACCAACTAAACACCATGCACTTTCAGAAAGAGGATCAATATGTGTACATAGCATAGCACTGAGTTTTGGGCTAAAACAGGTCTCGTTCATTCCCTGTGGCCCATGTAGCTACATTCATGTTCATCTCTGTGTAAGTAAGAGTCTTTTAGTCTTGAAAAGATTTATTTTAAATTTTTATGATTATAATTTAATCACCACACTTTTTTTTCCTTTTTCACCCTCCAAACCCTCCTATATATTTCTCCCAACTTACCTTCAAATCCAGGGTCTCTTCTTTTTACTAGTTGTTATTGTATGTATACATTGTGCACATGCACGCATGCACACACACACACATATCCTGTTTTATTTAAGGTTATTATTGCTGTGATGAAACACCCTGATAAAATACAACATGAATGATGGATGGTGGGGGAGTTTTGTTTGACTTAAGCTTCAGCATCAATGTTCATCGTTGAAGGAAGTCAGGACATGAACTCCACCAAGGCCGGAACTTCGAGGCAGAAGCTGGTGCAGACACCATAGAAGACTGCTGATAATTACTTACCTAACCTGCTTTCTTATAGAATGTAGGACCACCACCTGGGGTGACCACACCCAAAATGGGCTGGTTAATCCTACATCACATCTATATAATGTTAGTTGTATATGTTTTCACAAATGATCATTTGGCACTGAACAACCAATCTATGTGATCTTCCCTGGGGAAGACCACCTCTCTTGGTCCCAGCTTTCCTCAGTTCTCTATAATTCTTTATGTAGGACTGAGACTTCATGAGCTTTTTTCTATCCAATTTGGCGTGTTTAGTGTTATTACTCTTGTTTAGCTCACACTTGTGCATTCTTATTGATAAGACTCTATGCCTTTAGCTTTGACATTACCAGGAAACACAAACTCACATCAAACTCCCTGATCTCTCTGGCTCTTACAGTCTTTCATGGCCCCTCTTCCACCATACTCCCTAATCCTTAGATATCTCTCTCTCTCTCTCTCTCTCTCTCTCTCTCTCTCTCTCTCTCTCTCTCTCATATATATATATATATGTATATATATATATACATATATATATGTATATATATATATTCAGTCCCAGTAGACTGCCCGATTTGTTGTAAAGAGAAATTTACTAAATGTTGGGTAAAGACTACACTTACTCGTTAGTATAAGAACAAATGTTCATAGATTCTTATTAGGGATTGTGCTGGTTTAGTAAATTCCTAGTTGTAGATTTTTCACCAGTAAACATGACTTCACTATCACTTAGTAGCTTACCTAGGTTTCCAGGACCCAGCATGGTTCCTCTCTGGTTGAGAGTGTCTTAAGTCTAATTATGGAGTTGTTAGTTACCACGAAGGTATACATGTCCCTGATGATCCTGTGCCATGCACAGGACCATTGATTTGGTTCCTATCTCTCAGTCTGGGTAAGACTGTTGGCTGCTTACCTACTTTGGGAGTTTTTATAATGCTTTCTGGTACTATGAAATCAGTTCTCGGGGAAGACCATTCAAGTCAGTTCCAGCTCAGGGGTTTCTGGCCCAGATATTGAACTGCATTTTATTTTCAGCAATGGAAATCCCCTTTCATTTCTGGAACTCACCAGACTCAGGTTCCCTCTTTATTACAGACCTTCTAACTAATTCATGTGGTGTGGAGACAAGGAAACCAAGCTGCACTCATTTCATAAGGAAAGAAAATATAATACAAAAGAAAATTAAAAAGAAACTTGCATAAGGTCACACAGGTCATACAGCTCATATAGAATTGATTGTAGGTAGGCTAGCTATAGACTCCAAGTGTCTGTCTAACATAACACATATTACAAGTATCTGTGTACATTTATATCAAGTTAAGCAGGGGTTCTGTCCTTAAGGAACTGATAACTTAACTAAGCATATAAAATCCTATCAATTAAGGTTCTAGAATGTGGAGGAGAGGTCCTCAGAACCGCTCAGCATGTCTCCCCTGTTCCCTCACATGATGGTGGATGGTGTATCTATGCAGCACTGGCATGCGCTTCAGCAGCCATAAAGGTTTCTAGCATTTGAATTATAACTAGCATGCATTCTTTTAAGCTAACTAACCATTTGTATGACCAGGAGAGTTAATCACCTCAGTTCATAAGCTTGACAGGGGCCAAGGCCAGGACAAACTTAATAGCTATGTGCTTATCTATGACAATTTCCTGTCCAGTGACCCTCTCCAGCACTGAACATCTTGGAGATCTCAAACAGGTACAAGGAGCTTGGTAATGCTCATGCTGATCTGAGGGAAATCGTTCACTTAGGATAATAACTTGCAATTACACAGCACCTGCCTGCTTTGCAAGCCAGGCTTTATGACTTCCAAGGTGAGCATCTGCTAGTAGAAATTTGCAATTAACAAGATGAAAAGCAGAAGGTGACCAGCTCGAACAATCTTTAGGAGTTTTGTGTTTCCACAGAGCAGCGACTGGGACACTCGAAGGAATAAATTTTTCTACATATTCTATCCTACTACAGTGATAAAATAATAATAAATATTAAAATAATTAAATAATAAATATTTAAACTAGAATTTACATATACAATTTTGCATTTAAATTTTCTAGAATAAAAATTAACAATTATAATTATCATATAATTAAAATTATTATACAATTA
Source organism: Grammomys surdaster (assembly GCF_004785775.1). Classification (NCBI taxonomy): domain Eukaryota; kingdom Metazoa; phylum Chordata; class Mammalia; order Rodentia; family Muridae; genus Grammomys; species Grammomys surdaster. The sequence continues at coordinate 3,149,924 of NW_021620713.1, read as the reverse complement.
AAATTAATTTTTAAATTTATATTATCTCTCAACAAACCTTTGGGGGTGTAAATGAAATCAGGATCCTACTTTTGTGGCAAGAAGATTGAGGCTGAAAGCTAACTAATTTTCTCAGATGCATGAGTATGTTTAGCAAACTGGATATGAACTGCGTCTTTAAAAAAATTCTTTTCTGGGTTCCCTCACTCAGGATGACATTTTCTACTTCCATCTATTTGCCTGCAAAATTCATGATATTCTTGTTTTGAATAACTGACTAGTATTCCATTGTGTAAACATACCACATTTCTGTATCAGTTCTTCTGATGAAGGACATCTGGATTGCTTCTATTTCTGGTTATTATGAATAAAGCTGCTATGAACATAGTAGAGAACATGTCCTTAGGGGATGGTGGAACATCTTTTGGGTATATGCCCAGAAGTGGTATAGCTTGTTCTACATTTCCAAAAGGACATTCCTGGTACATCCTCACTGATAACCAAAACATTCAGAATACCCATGACATACACCACAAACCTAGAGAAATTAAACAAGAAAGGCCCAAATGAGTATGCTTGAATCCCACTTAGAAGGAGGAACAAAGTAGTCGTGGGAGACAAATGGAGGGAGGGATTTGGGTGGGTGAAGGAAGGGCTAGGGGAGTGGGAGCATCAGACATTGGGAGAGACAGGAGAGAGTCCCAGAGGCCCAGGAGAATGAATAGAAATATGCAGCAGATAAAGGTCGGGAATGGGGGAATTCTTAGGAAGTCCCAGAGACCCGGGAAGAGGAAGGCTTCCAGGAGACAACGCAGGTGACCATAGCAGAAACACCTAACAGTTGGGATATGAAACCGGAAGAGACCACCTCCAGTAGCCAGACAGGACCCCCAGTGGAGGGATGGAGACCTACAAAACTGTTGACCCAAAATAGGCCCTGTCTAAAAGAAATGCAGGGACAAAGATGGAGCAGAGATGGAAGGAATGGCCAGACAGTGACCAGCCCATTTTGAGACCCATCCTAGGGTCATGTACCAGTCTCTTATACTATTAATGATTCTATGGTATGCTTCCAGACAGGAGCCTAGCATAGCAGCCCTTTGAGAGGCTCTACCAAGCAGTTGACTGAAACAAATGCAGATACCCTCAAGCAAACATTGAGCAGATAATGAGGACCCCTGTGGAAGAGGTAGGGGAAGGATTGTAGACCCTCAAAAGGATGGCAACCTCACAGGAAGATCAAGAGTATCAACTAACTTGGACCTCTGGAAGCTCCCAGAGACTGAGTCACTAACCAAAAGAGTACACACGGGCTGGTCCAAGGCTCCCAATACACATATAGCAGAAGACTGCCAAGTCTGGCCTCAGTGGGAGAAGATGCAACTAATCCTACCAATCCTACCAAGACTTGATTCACCTGGGTGAGGAAGCAAGGCTGGGGCGTTGAGCTATCAGAGGCAAAGGGGAGGGGAATCTGTGGAAAGAACTCTGCTGAGTAGGACCGAGAGGCTGGGGGCAACATTTAGGATGTAAATAATTTAATTACAATGAAAGAAAAGTTCTGTTCAATCCTATTTCTTCACTAAAACATCTCAGATTGTTGACTTTAAGTAAACAAAATGTTTTAACAACAACAAATGTAGTTTAACACACAAAAAAATTATTGTGCTAATATATTGAGTCAAGAACTCAGGAAGAGCCTGACAATGCAGTCCAACTCTGATGATGTGGTACTCATGGTTCAGAAGGATGAAGTTCCTGTTCCAAGAAGACTCATTCTCTTCCATGGTTGGTGCCTCTGAGTTTCATCCCTCCTGGTCTTTTTTTTTTTTTTTCAGATTATAGCTCATGGTTATGGAGACTGGGCTTCTCATGTGCTGACAGTTTTAGATAGCTCATGGTTTTCAGTGGAATCTGGCACGCAAAAGCAAGCATTCTCAGTTAGAAGGCAGTAGAACTAGAAATTCTTTTACAAAAGAAGTCATACTACTGCCATAGTATGACTTCTTTTGTATTATATGGGAAATTCAATTAATGGCAGCTTAAAATCACCAAGAAGGGAAACAGCCTCCTATAAAAACTGTAGGATTATCAAAACATTTGTCCATATTTAACAAGCAAACAGTTTCATCACTGTGGTAGTTAGCATAGGAGTCACTTAAAAGATCTTTTGGTTCATGCAGCTCAAGATCATGTACCTAGGAGTTGATGTCAGCCACTGTCTGGGAATGAGTAATGTCCTTAAGCAGTGTGTTGTTAGTTTCCTTTTATGATAAAATGCCTACCAAAGCAACTTACCAGAGACTTACTTCTGTTTCATAGTTCCAGATGTAGTAGATTCCTGTGACGCACACATATCAACAGTAACTCAGGATAGTTGTCTATTTCACATTGATTGTCAAGAAGCAGAAAGCAAGAATGCACCTAGGTCACATTCTCTACTGTAGTTCAAAATTGTTCCTAGGGAATGATGCCACCCATACCACTCAGACATTCCTAACTCAGTCAATGCAATCAACATAATCCCCACATACAATCCCCAGGCCAATGTAATCTGGACAACATCTCATCAAAATACCCTTTCCAGGTGTTTCTAAATTATGTCAGGTTGACAGATATAATTAACCATCAACACCACAATGTATTTTCTATGCAAACTTACTTTATGAACACTAACCATATCTTGGCTTGGTTCTGAGAGACGGGTTTCTGATAACTGTCTTCGAAAAGGTAGTATAAATGCTACAAATCTCTGTTCAAATTTATTAGACAATTTATTAAAACAACTAAGCAAAATTATGTGTTAGTGTCCAAAACAATATGCTTTCAATTTTATACACAAACCACAGGCAATGGAAGCCGACTGTATCCAATGTTGTGTCACACTCAAAGGCTTAACACATTGAGTCATGTATATACTAAGGAGCTATTGTGAGACTGTTAAGCCAGGCATAATACACTAGCTACTTGAGAGGTTTGAAGCAAGGAAGGCCACCTTGGGCCAACTTTTTGAGTTTTTAAATACAAATGAAAGAGGATTGGTAAATTTGGAATATGGGTCAGTGGTAGAGATCTTGTCTAACATGTTGGGGACCTGAGTTAAACATCCAACATAGAAAAAGAATTGGGAAGGAGGTTAAAATAATTAAAAGAACTAAAGATCTTAAGTAACTTAATAGTAAGAGGAAACAGTCTCTTAAAATTCAAAACTGAGGAGGAGGTCATGTTTATCCTGCCAAAAAATTTATCTTGGGACCAGCAAGATGGCACAGTGGGTAAAAACACTCACAGTGCAGGCTTGATGACCTGAATTGAATTCCTGGAACCTACATAGAAAGCCAGAAACAGCACTGGAATTTGTAATTCCAGCACTTCTATGAAAAAAATATGGGATGCAGAAATAGGAGAATAGGTCATATGCTACCAGGTTTGTCTGTCTTAAATATACAGCACTTCAAAAGCAACGAGGGTGACCCTGTCTCAACACAATGGTAGGAGACAATAGTCTCCCAAAGGTTGTCTTCTCAGTTCCATAGGTCATGGCATACACATAACCATGAGTGCATGCATATGGGCATATATGAACATACATGCATGCACACAGAGAGAGAGGGGGAGGAGAGAGGGAGGGAGAGAACACATTAAAAAAATAAAAACTGGGCTAGAACATAAATAGGTATTTCTCGAAAGAAGATATACATGCTAACACATATGAAGATTTATACATCTCACATCAATGAAATATAAATCAGTGAGATAACAGAATAGTTATCAAAAGAGATGAATAATAGCAAATGTTCAGAAGAATATGGAGCAAAGGACAATTGCACACTGTTGGTGTAAAGGCAAGTTGGAATAGCCATTTTGGAAAACTATTGTGAAGTTTCTTCATAATGGAAAAATCATATGCTTAAGAAATTTCACCTATAGAAATTTAGTAAATATATGGAGTCAGTTTAATAGAATGAATTCTGCACTCCATGTTCACTGTGGTAATATTAAAATGGCCCATGAAAGCATTGCAAGTGTACTTCAATAGATGAATGGCTAAAGAGTTTGATAGTCATATATCATAGAATGCTATTTAGCTTTTAAAAAGGAGGATGTTCTATCATTTTCAACAGAAAGTTTAGAACTAGGGGTCATTATACTATGAGAAATATTTCACACACTGAAAAACAAGATTTTATTGTACATTTTTTCAAATCAGTCTAAAATATCATATTCATAAAAGCAGAGGAAAAGTATGGTTACATGACTTGCATGTAGAGTCATGAGGAAGTGATAGTCCAATGTTTCCAGTAAGAGAAAGGAAGAATTCTTTGTTCCATTGCCCAGCATGGTGAATATACTTAGATAATAGAACACTGCACATTTCAGAACTGCTACGAGAGTAAATTTTGAATGTTCTCACTCACAAAGATGTTAAGCAGTGGAGGTGATGTATGTGTTAAATAGCTTTATTTAATTATTCTGCATTGTATTCATAGCTTATCACCTTGTACCCCATACATTTATACAATTATAAATCATCAATTTCCAATTTAAAGCAGATGAAAAGCAGTTTAGATTCATTGGAAGAGTAATTGGATTTCACTCCCGGTATAAAGTTAAGCACTCCCAACACCTTGCGTGGGTCACAGTTTTTGCTGTTCTGGTAGCTGCCTTGTACATTGGTCCTGCACTGAATTCTGTCAGGTGGCATTGCTTTCCTGACTGGTTACATATTTCATGAACTTTTGAAGTCAAGTGATGTGACCCTTATCAGAGATAGATCAAATCATAAAAAAGGTTTACTACTCAATGAACATTGACCATCAAAGATTTCAGCTTTATGCTAGTCATCTTACTATTTTAGGTGTTCTTGACCAACCACTGAGATGGGAAATGTAACAGCAATATTACATGGATATTTATCAGTTTAGAAATGAAGTCATGTTGTCTAATCTTTAAACAAGTGGTAACATTTGATGTTGGGTGAAGGTTGTTCATCCAACATTTTTGACTTCTCTTCTTTGTATCTCATAGTCTATGAACCTCCATTCTGAGGCTGATTCTGTGAGGTTACAAGAACATTAGCTTTATTTGGGAAAGCTTGTAAAGGCAAGCTCCCTCATTTATCCCTGTGGGAGCCAGGGTCAACTTATTACCAAGAGCAATAGACAAGCTGTCTTTCACACCAAATCTTCTCATTTTCTCTTTGATTCTCCCAGTGTTGCTTCCCACATGAAATTCTTACTGTTTACTCCATTCTAGAAAGCTTTCAATAACAGATGCTGTCAAGCAAGCCACACTCTTAAAGTGAGGGAAGGTAGCCAAACCTCAAAGCTCATTGCTGACTACTTGCTGAATTGGTGTGTGTTAGGAAGGCATTATTGTATATAAATAGCTCTCTCAAATCAGGGTTTACATGGTCTGAAACACTCAACAAATGTGAAAGAGATTAATCTAGCTCCTTTACATTACTGATACAGTAATAATAGGTGTAAACATGTCCGCTAAGATTTCACCTCAGAAATGTTTATTGTTTAAAGATTATATCACTCATGCTTCAGGACACTGTTATGCCCCATGATTTCTACATGAGGTCTTAACTCTAGCATTATGAACTGGAGATTTGTCTTGACATTTGAAACATAATATGTTGGTAATACCTCATCTGACTCCAGAGAACCTGGAGAAAGAAAACCTTAAGTGGGAATTGGAGCAAAGGGGAATGCTTGACTCCCTGATATTCTGCAGATTTCAAGAGGCTGTGAACTCAGCATCACTAAACAGAAAAGAAGTGCGCTGACTAACTATTCTCTTTTTAAGGACGTCTGGGATCTGCTTGGTGTTTGGGCTGAGATATGAAACAATTTCTCTATTTTCCCAAATAGTTCACCCCTCCTTAATTATACCTATCGGATGAATGTTTTGTTGCCATCAGAAATCAAGCAAAGCAGGAAGGAAATAATCATGCATTTTCACTTAGAACACAGAATTTTAATACCCTTTTCCTTTTGCTAACAGACCTTTCAATTTTCTTTCTTACATGTTTTAAGGATGATAAATTTTACCTTTCACAATATCATTCCTCATCCATAAAATTGCACAAAAAATTGCCATAAACAAGCTGGCTGAAAAGGAACAAGCATATATTTTTAAGAAAAAAAATAACCTTCATGTTTACTGAAATAATGAAGCTCCTGCAGTACTTCTTTTAAAGATCTTGCTCTAAACAAACTGAATTATTCATGCATAGAATTGTACAGCATTAGAACACCTGTTTTCAATCATGCATAATGTAAAATCACTCATTACCTCACAAGAGCCTCTACATTTCCAGCAATCAAATGGCATTGAAACAGCAAAACAGGTGCCTGGCAGGTGGATCCAAGCAGATGTTTTGGGTTTGCATGTCTTTTCTTGTACAGGTGTGATGATCTTGTTTGCAACTGCATAATTGCTATTTAAATAGGTAATATTTAATTCCTATGTACTTTAATATTTATTTTTGCTCCTTCATTTCTTCTCCATCCTTCTCACTGCCCAAGCTTCACATGGATTTGAAAGCCTTCGGGAACCTGTAAGGTGTAGGGATGTCAATTAAAGGTGTCAATCCTTTGTCTTAGATATTCATGACAAAAGAAATGTGTGTTTTTAAAACATGCATCTTCTGGATGAGAATATGGCATTTCTGCAGTATGAATACTGACCAGTATAGAAAAAGTTACAGTCCCTTTTTGGATGTCATCTAGAAGTTGTATTTAACTCTTTCTACGTTACCAGTCATTTTAAAGGTATTCAATGTAAATCTGTTAGAGCAAATCAGGGAGAGAACATCCTTCTCCAGCTGCTGATACATACTTTATTGAACTTCTGCAAAGATAGCTCTGTGTGTGTCCTCCTCGTGAGGCATCAAAATGCATTTGCTTAAGCATGTTTTACTAAAACATCTTTAAGTCTCAGCTGGAAATAGGGTTTTCACTTCGCCCTGGATTTATCCAATATAAATTCATTCAAGCGGAATAAGTAATGCAGCCTTCAACAGGGGGTGTTGCAGGCACCTTGTTTCTGTGTCTGTCTGTATAGTTCTTAGTTTATCTTTTTTTATAATCAGCAAACTCAGTATCAACCAAAGGTGCTACATGAAAAACTGCAAAGACAGGAAGGTTTTTGTGAGAGCAGGTGTAGCATGCTCTCAAACCTTTTCTTCTCCAGAGATCCGTACCTCTTTTTCAGTCAAGGATGACAACCTATGAGACTGAAGTAAAGCATATATCTATTATTCTGATACAGTTAAGGGCTCGAGTGCACATATCCCTAAAACTCAAGTCTCTCAAGGTAAGAGAACTCTGGATTATGCCAGTATCAAAGCAGGTCTTTAGCGTGTCACATTATGTCAAAGAGAATCAGGCTTTCAGGCCTGTAGATGTTGATAATGTCATTTAGGTTTTCAGATGTGGCCATGATTTGTGAAGAACAGAGACCTCGAAGGTACTTCCACTCTCTGTGGTCTCTTTCAACATAGGTGTGAAGATACCACTATTGCTGGAGTCAGTCCCATACCACTTTCTCTAGTGAAGATATCATGAGATGAGTGCACATAAAAGCATTCACATTAGTCAGGTGAATGCAATGAATTCTAAAATCAAAAGTTAGCTCACTTAATTATGATCAACAATTTGCCATGTCAAATTGCTTCATATGCATCATAAATATAATTAGAATGAAAAACCTGTTGCCCCGTATACTACGCAAATCAATCACAATTTCATATGCAGTTACGTAACTCTATAAATATGTGCATTATTGATATTTTATCAATAATGTTTTTATTATTAACTATGCATGCTTTAAGCTCAAATCTGTGTAGTCAATCTCTTGTATATACTATCACCACTGTTTTCTTTTCTAGTCCACAATCATAACATCTCAAAGGAGGCCACTGTTTATATCACAAAATGCATTTATTTTAAAATCAAATCTGTTTCTTTAATAGAAACTGTTTTTTTAACTGATACACACACACACACACACACACACACACACACAAATATGTATATATATCATTGTGTCCTATAATGTTTTGATTTATGTGTATGTGATATAATAAAAACAAAATGGGCTTATCTATCCCAAATCTTTATCATACTTATAACAAAAATTTTCAAAATCCTTTCTTCTAGCTTTTTTTAAAAAATTACAGTTAATCTTTTTTTTTACAGTCCAGTCATTATACCTGTCCTGATCCACCCTCCAACAGTTCCTTATCCCATTCCTCCTCCCTGGAGGACAAGAGGATCTCCCTACCTTATCCCGGCCCACCCCGATAGGCCTCTCCACTCCCTGGGGCCTCAAGTCTCTCGAGAGTTAGGTGTATCTTCTCTCACTGAGGTCAGACCAGGCAGTCCTCTGCTCCTTGGACAAGCTAGTATATGCTGCCTGATTGGTAGCTCAGTGTCTGAGAGATCTCAGATGTCCAGGTTAGTTGAGACTGTTGGTCTTCCTATGGAGCCATTCTCCTTCACAATTTCTTCCAGCTTTTTTCTAATTCAACCACAGGGGTCCCCAACTTCAGTTTGTTGGTTGGGTGTAAATATCTGCATCTGTCTCAGTCAGCTGTTTGTTGGACCTCTTAAAGGCCAGCTATGCTAGGCTCCTGTCTGTAAGCACAACATAGTATCAGTAATAGGATCAGGCCTTGGAGCCTCTTCTTGAGCTGGATCCCTGTTTGGGCCAGTCACTGGACTGCCTTTCCCCCAGTCTCTTCTGCACTTTTGTCCCTGCAGTTGTTTTAGACAGGAACAAAACTCTAGATTTTTGACACAGCAAACAGCATAATTCTATTGGAACTCGCTGCTCACTGATCAACTTCTCCCTAACTCTCTGCTCCTTCACTCTTCCAAGACTCTACCCTTAGTTTTCGTAAGATCAGTTTTTAGTTCCTGTTCTATTACTCATATTACCAAAACAGGGTTAATTTTAGATATTTTACCTTTCTTGACATGGAATGTCAAATAGCATGAATATTATTTATTTTCTCTTACTGATATAGGGTTATGACCATTCCTCTATCACTGATACAAATATTTTAAACAACTTAATGTAATCACATTGTTTTTTCATGTTACCTTCCTATCATATGAATTATTTTCCAGCACCCATTCTCTGAAAACCTTTCTTGTGGTTCTTCAAGTTTTGAGTGAATCTACTTTCAAACTTTTATAGTAAGTTTACTTTCTTCAAAGCTAAACACTGGCAAAGACCTACTCAGGCATTGAAATAAATTACAGAATGCAGATTTTCAGCATTAACCGTAAAATCAATGATCTATGGCAACATGTCGTGTCAACTCAAATTATGACTTGTGCCTGAAGTTAAATACGCATTAACTACAGCATTCAGTTATCTTGGCCCACTCTTCAAGGCTCCCATTCCTGTCCAATTCATCAAATGCATCCCCAGCTTCTATCATTTTGAGCATTTCTGCATGTGACACTGTGTGCATGGAATTTGATCACCCACTATGTACCATTTGAGGAGGCTCTAGAAATGAACTGTTTGTTACTATCCTACATTCAGGGCAGAGTTTCTATTTTACAAGATCAGTGTGATATGACTATATCCTTTGGTACACATGCTGCAAAGATATCTTTTAATGCTTGATTACTTGTTCCAATGTAGATGAACAACTTTCAATGAAAAGACTAATAATTTTCACTAATTAACTAAAAATTGAGATTAATAAAATAGTATGTGGAGATTTCAAACTTTATTTTTCATTAGTTGTTTTTTATTTTTAATTTTTAAAACTTTATTATTTAAAAAAATCTTCTGAATAAATGAAAATACCATCCCAAAATTGAGCAGAGTCCAAGTCTATGAAACTCAATGAGTTTCTACACAGCAGAGGAAGCATGTGAATCGAAAGCTGTGGGCTTTCACATTTAAATGTGCCCTTCAATATCTAATTTATTTTGCTTAGTTACCAACCACAAAAGCTAAAAAAAGTATAATAATAATAATAATAATAATAAATAACAATTCAAACTAGAAACACAGTTACCCTTATATCCTAGCCCTTAACTCCTATAATTCTGAATTCAGGCCACTTTAAACATCATATCATCTCACGTAACATGAGCATGAATAGATTTACACATGGCCCTCTACCACCCTATAATCTTGAAATAGCTTAGAGAAGAGGCAGAGTAGTAAGGCTTGGGCTTTGTCTCTAGGCATGGTTATCTTGGATTCTAGAGAAGGAATGCATGTGAATTTCTTCTCAATCTGGACCACATGCAACAGCATTTAAATTCAACAAGTGTATAAAGTTTATGAATATGCTGAGGCTTTGTACTTACATTGACTTCCTAAACTATATTACTAAAAAAAAAAACAAAAAAAAAACAAAAACAAAAACAAAAACAAAACAGTAAACCAAAACTCAATTTAAATCCTTTCTTTGTAGAAACAATTAAGTCTGCTGTTTTGGAACAGTTTTTCTGCAAAGCACTAACCTAGACCAGAGCTTTCTCTTAACATTAGCTGTAGATTGGTTAGCTTTAATCCATCAGGACTTGTCCTCTTTATTATGGGTTTCCACTGGCCATACAAAATATATATTAATTGTTCATAGTATCCTCATGAATACAGACATATTTTAGCATATTATGCAATAATATTCCTTTACAAAACACAGAAAGATATCACATATATATGGTAGATATATATAATTTATTTGAGCTTCATGTAAAAAGGAAAGCCATATACAAAAGTAAGTCTTAGCTCACAAAATCAAACATTTCTTTTTATAGAAAATACACTAGAAAGCATGAGGGCTAAAGGTCAAGGGGCATAGGCATTGTCAAAAAAACAATGTCACTCGTCCAACTCCATCACAGAATACAGAACCAAACAGGCCAACAAAGTAACTCAGAACTATAGCAAGCCCATGTGTACTATCAGGTTGTTACATATTTAATAATTCCAAATCATTCCACTAGGTTGTTTTTGAAGTTATGCTGTGAAATAAAACTGAGTTTACTTATTTTGGTCAAGTCAGAATGGTATTTAATAACACCCTAATCAATTTACTTTGTAATGGCACACTTGGTGTGTAATGAACCTGAGAGAAAATGCTAATTCAAAATAGCAGCTCCAGTTAGGTGCTGGAGGTCAAATACTAAAGGGCTTGTTACTTAAAGGGAATATAGTATCACATTCAACACTGAACAAATATTTACTGAGTGCACTTCTTTCTGAATCAACGCTGGTGTTTGCAATATTTCAGTGAACCAAAGAGCATACAACAGTTGTTCTCTTGCATATTGTTACTTTAGCACTGTAGGACAGGTTTCTGAGAGGCCTTAGGCCAACCCCATTTTTGTATGGTCTCACTTACAGTTCTCAAGACTTCCAAAAGCATGTAATGGGACCTCTGCATCCTAGGATAGAGAAATACTGCAGAGTCTGGTTCAGTCCACCTTCTACAGTGTTTTTATCTATTCCTTTTTATTGTGTCATATGATACTAAATCTATCACTGAATCTTGATGTAAAGTTTGAACCCAACAGATATAAAGACATAGTAAGCTGCTTTCAGGATATACCAGCTGTAATGTAGTTATGGGAAGAGATACATGACATTTCATCCACACTATGGAACTTGTCATATCGTCTAGCCATGAACATTAGGCATCTAGCAACTGTTGCTTACGGCTAATGAAGTTATGTTGTTCAAATTGTATTAGTGTTCTATCTCAGGACTCATAACTATTGAATATATTTTTTACTCCAGGTTACAGTAGACTGGAGTGACAAACAGTACATACTAAAGCTGTTTCATAGACATAGAAGATACAAAATAGAAAGCAAAAGTTGTCAGGAACTAAATTATGGTGTTTGTTAGAAGATCACAAGAGCTATGACACTGGAATTAAAAGGGAAATGTGGAGAAATGAGATGAATAAGTGTAAAGTTTGTATGCTACTATCAAATTCAGTATATGTGATCTTTTTAAGTAGGTGAAACAGGTCAAAAGAATTACTACAGTGAAGATCTAGGAAAAGGATGCTCCAGGAATGAAACCATCTAGTGTGAAGTGTCTTGGGTAAGAGTAAGGATGCCAGAGTAGCTGCAGCATAGAGAGATGGGAGAGCTTGTGGAGCTCTAAAACCATATCAAAGAACAGGTAATAAATCGCCAAGTGGCCAAAAGAACTGAACTCATTTCAAATGACAAAATATGAATAGATAAAAATGATATGTGAAAAGTTGTTGAACCTATTCAGATACCAGGAAAATCAGAAACTAAAACTAAATTGATAATCCATACTATCCAAGTTTCAATGAACATCAAGAAAACAAAACAAAATGAAAAATGAAACAATGAATGTTAGCAAGAACAAAGACAAAAGGGAACCCCTAAACTCTTTGGTGGGAAAATTAACACAGCCACTATGGCTATCAGCATAGGGTTTTTTTCAAAAAGACTCAAAGTAAAAATACCATGTGTCCAGCATGGATCCAGTTTTGGGCATACACTCAAAGAGCTCAAGTACAACAGAGGTACCTTGATACATTATTGCAGCACCATTCACAGAAGCTAGGTCATGGATGATTCTAAGTGCCACTGGTAGATGAATGGGTATAGAAAATGTGGCAAATATATGTAATTGGTTATTATATAGCTATTAGGAATAATTCGTGGCTTTAGCCTGAATTTGGATACAGCCAGTTTGGATCAACATGTTAAAAGAAATAAGACAGAAACAGATAAGTGCCACATACATTTTTTTTGTCACATGTTAATTTAGAAAATCAAATGAAAGCAAAAGTAGAACAGACTATTAGATAACCACAAGGAATTCAGCAAAGGAAAGTGAGGGAGGGGAGTGGGGTATTATAATATGTATGAACATAAATGAAATGTATCTTTTTGTACAATTAATCTAATACATTAATAATAAATACATACGTGAAAATAAAAACTGTATCTCCAATCCACAGGCTGGCAAGACAGCTAATGAACCAATTTGTCATACAGACAACCGTTTGCTGACCTTTGATGACAGATAGGGCTGGCCATTGCAGGCTGCTGTTTCTCAGATTCCTATAAATGGGGTTGAGATTCCCAGGATAATAAAACATGATAGTTCTTATGCTTTCTGAAGGAAATCCTTCCACCTTGGAAATATGTGGATGAAAGAGTCCAGAGAACAGAGAGTAAGGTGGGAAGACTTGTCAGAGGTCCAACAGAGAATTCCAGATCAGAGATGGTGAAGACCCAGAGGACAGAGAGTAAGGTGGGAAGACTTGTCAGAGGTCCAAAAGAGAATTCCAGATCAGAGATGGTGAAGACCCAGGACAAAGTGCAGGTGAGGAGAGTGAATGGGTCGGGGCCTGTTTTGAATCGTCAACCATTAGTTTTCCCTATCAATTTTATGCATAAGAAATAAAATAGAAACATAGAAGTGAGACTGTGAGTATCTGTCAGAAAAAATGAATAAAAGCCTTGGAGTTACATTAACCTTGATTCAAACCATGTTTCACCATTAATGTGACATTAGGCAAATTACTTAACATTTACATGGCTTCATTTTCTCAGACTAACTGGCAATGGCAATGTTTAATCTACATACCAAGTCAGAGTTGTGGAGCAAACATCAGGCACTGGATAGTAGCAGTGAATTATGTGACATGCATGGCTGTGTCTGCTCCCTATCACTTGTCAGCATGAGATCTTCTGCTGCCTGAGAAAGCAGGTCTTCCTGTTAGTTCACGGAGAATCTGAGCCCTTACTGCACTATTACCTGTTTTCATACTTGCTACACCTTATAGGACACATTGGAGACGTCTACCAGACTCAGAAAAAAATTCCATGTTTTTATCCACTATGCTCTTTTGCCTCCTAGGGGGAAAATACATTTCAATAACACCAGAGAAACAATCAATACTTTATGTACCTATCAGCATTTAACTCATTGTTTCTAGTAAGTAGATTTAGCATTTATAAGTTCAAATCTTAGAAAAGGAGAACAAAAAAAGCAATACCTGACCAATAGTATTTTATTGGAAAAGAAATTAAACATAGAATTACAAGTTTTGGCAAATATTCACTGGAAATAATTTAAAGAAAATAATTTTTTAGACAATACATTGAATTCTGATTATCTATGAGGACATATTGCCAAATATAGAAAAATAGAAAACCATGAATTCATTTGATAAATATTCTATAAAGCCAAGAAGCATTGGGAAAACCAGAGGTCAGAACAACTAAGCTAGAGATGTCTGGATACTTGCAGAAAACTTTGCTTGGCATGTGATCAACTGGGGCTGTCCTAGGTGGAGTTGAAATAGAGCAAATCCTAGAAGAACAGACTCAGCATCAGCATCGCTGAATTATAATCCTTTAGGAGAGAGAGTGCAACCAGTGCATCTGAATTGTGATGGGAGTTTTACATTTGCTAATTTTTAAAAGGAAATACCAGAAAGAAGAGAACAGTGCTAAACATTAAATCCTTTTATTTATTTATTTATTTATTTATTTATTTATTTTACAGGTCATCATGAATATGGATATGCTACTTGTTCTCCTCTAGATTGAGCCAGCCACACAGTTGCATCACATGCTGAAGAACATGGAAAACAAGAGAAAGAAGCAAATGTAATTGTGAAAAGTCTCAGACAGCAATGTGAGCAAACAAAATCTACATAGTGAGAAAAAAATATAAGATGGGTGTGAGAAAAGAAATGTCAAAGAAACTGATGACACATAAAATACATGACCATATATTCATGTAAAGAACATTGCAGGTTTTTATTGTATCCTTAATAAAACCATATTGACCTCTGCATCACTGACAGGAAAAGAATATACATCCTGAATGGAGACTAACACACCAGCTCTTCTGTAGAGACACCCATGGTTCCTGCTGAATCCTTTCTCTTCCCTCTGACTCTCATCCAGAGCTGGGTTGGTGAACCACTCGGGGCTGGCTTTCACTGGTATTGTCCCTGTACACCTAGCAATGTCTGCTTGCAAGTGACTGTCTCCTTGACGAGCAGGCCGAGCCAGTCCCAGGCAGCTTCCCTTTCAGCCTGACAGCTGCATATCCCAGGTGGTCTGACATTTGAGATGGAGGCTGTGGATAAGATTGAAGGTGTTTTAGGGGAGAAGTAGGCTGTGAATAACACCAAGACTTCATCCAGATGGAATCACTCATGAGACAAAATGAGATACTCTATTACTGTCCATATGTCTTCTAGGTCTCCGAAGGCCAGACTCCATTGATTTATTAGAAGCCCAGTATTTATGTTTTTGGCTCGTCTCACGGTAGACTACAGTAAAGGATTTATCAGAGATGCCATTTTTTTTTCCAGGCAGTTATTGGATTTTTATAAGTTCTTTAAATAAAACAGCCTCCATAAATATCCTAGTAAACATCAGACAATAAAGTAAATATTTGGGGGTGAGATTCAGTTTATTTCCTCTTAATATATATCACCTTTTTACAAGTTTCCTCCTCAGTGTAGCCTCATAACAAAACATTTCAGAGAATGTACCTATTTTTATGTCAACAAATGCATATGAGACGAAAGAAATCCAAATTAAGAGATATAACCATGCTAACAGTACTGCTTAAACACAATTTTTTCCCTGCAAGGAAAAACATAAAAGAATCATTTCATTGTTTTATCAGCACAAGCATTGTTACTACTATATCTTGTTTATAGATAGCTCTTTGAGGGACTGTAGCAATATTGCGAAATATCAGTTATTCCATCACAGTGGTGAATTTAATGAACCTGAAGGTGTGTGTTATTTTAGCACTTGCTGTAGCTCCTGTGAAAACCCAGTGGTGCTAAAATCTGTAAACCTGTCATTGCTTAAGTAATAACCTTGTTAAAAGCATCTTCATTTAACTTGCTTTAGCTTCTGCAGGATGTAGGTTTATTTTATCAGCGTGGAGGTATGTGTTTCCAAACCAAACCACTTACAGTAAATATAATTAATTGTAGTTCATTAATTTATTCTTGGAGTAACTGCTTTTATTTTAACACTTAGTTTAGATTAAATATTGTCTGGAATCTAGTACCTATTTTCAGGTTTTTTTTTTTTACACACTCTAATTTTTATTGAATTTCTGTGGTTGCAGGGGTAAATTTTGTCTGAACCAATAACAAGTGTTCATTTTACTCTTTAATATTCCTTTATGTGTAACCCAACAGACTTCTCCCAACAGCCAATATGCACATTATACAGGAAAAGAACTGATAGTGTTGGTGTTAATCTGCTTGCAATGGATTTGAATTTCTTCTTGCCTTTTAAAAATATGGAGAAAATTGGATATTGATGGTAGGTGCTCAGAATTATCAATTGATTTCTCCAAGAGCACAACTACAATTATTGAAATGCCAGCAATAAAAACCCCTTTCTCCTCCCACTTGGAACTACTCTTGAAAAGAAAAAAAAGGCAAGAGGAGGAGGGGGGGCAAGAGGCGGGTTGGTTGCATTTGTACAATTACAATCTTAAAGCCAAAGACATTTTTCTTTAATTACCTAGACAAACCAACAGAAAAAAATGTGTGATAAACCCTGCATGTTATCAAACACTTTGAAATCCCTGGTTAACTGTAGTAATGCATCCATCAATGCAGTTGTTGCATGATGTATAATCACACCTGTAAAAATTACTTGAATGTCAGTGGGTAACTGCTCTTACACTATTTGTTAATTTCTTTAAATAACTATTAATCTATACAAAGATTAAGCTTGACTTTACCTTAAAAGACACCAATAAAATTATGATAGGAATAGTGTGTTGTCTTTTCTACAATGTTTGTTTTAAAAATCTATTGTTTTTACTAAAATTTTAAAACTAACTTCATAAGATTTGTTGTTTTAAATATGTCAAAGCCTTAGAAAACCCAAGTCGATATTGTTTGTCGATGTGCCTGGAGTTTTGGGGGATTTTTTTTCTTTGTTGGGGACTCAGTCTTGTAATAAGTTTTGGGTATGCCCCATTAATTTCTCATGATTTAATGAAACATTTCACTGTTGGGATAAGAATTTGCTGTTTCAAGCAGATGAAAGGATGTGCTGGCTATATGTTCAGGAGGAGAGACTAAAACCTTTTTAAATTTTGAATTATGGGTAGCCTATAGAAAAATGATCTACCATAAACCAAACAGTGAAGGGGAAGAAGGGAAGAATTTCAATTTACACAATTTAAATAAGACATGGCTTTTCAAACAAATGAAGGTAAGGTTTCTTTTGGATCCCAGAATATAAACAATATTTATATTTATGATTCAGTTATTATTTGGCTTAAATGACTTATTTGGAAATGTTACCGTTTTTACTATTTTCTATAGAGAAATATTTTCCAGTTTATCATGTAACTCTGGATTATGGAATTACAACCTGTTTTTATGTTCCACCTGTCTGTGTAGTTGTTTCTCAGAGGTTGTACATAAAATGTTTTTCCATTAAATTGCGTTATTTTATAAAGTACTGAATTATGCCATAATAAAGATATTAATGCTTTAAAAATTCTTTAAAGTGAAATAAATTTTAATCCCTGAATCAGAGTAATAACCAAATAAATTACTAGTCTGGTCAATATACTATTAAAATATTAAAATATAAACTTCATATTAATTCTTCTATCTGATTATGGTGAGTGTTTTAAATTTCAGGGTTCAGGGATAAAGAAAACCCAAGATCCATAGTGATTCTTAAAATTATCCCAATAAATAAAATAATATACCCAATAAAATAATACTACCTTTCAACATTGTTCTGTTCATTTCTTTGCTTTCATTGATAACTATAGTATACATGATTTTGCAGAAGTATATTTGAATACATAGTGGTAGTTTGGTTTAAACTTGAACATATACAATTTCTGTAATTATAAACCTTTTATACTACAACTGATTTTATTATGTACAATTCAATTGATATTTATATCTTGTAAAGGAATGATATTTAGTCAACATAAATGACTATAGTAATTTTTGTTTGGCCTGACAACTAGTACAGTCTCTAAACAATAGCTGGACAGAAGATTACACAATTTTATCTTTCAATAAGAGATATGTAAGTGTGCATTAAAGTTAAAATAATTTAATGATATTCATACTTACTTCAAGGATTTATTTTAATTAAATCTATTGGTTGTTGGTATCTGTGAACTCTTAAGAATAAACACCTGCAGTGCTTTATTATGTAAAAAGGTGGTTTAATTGCATCATATTTATCACAGACAAATCAAGCCCTATTCAGAAGGTAATAATGACAGAGTAATTGGATCAGTAATTGGTTCAGGATGATTCAATATTGTACTAATAATCATAAATACTGCTGTCTTCTGCTTTGATACAGGGGTGACATGCTAATAAATATCGCCTTTGGAGGAATAAATATTAGTGAACTGGATTTTGTATTAGGGTCTAGCTTCTTAGCTTAGCTACACTTATCAGAAGCAGACATAAAACTGATGACTACTTGAAAACAGAGAGTCTACTTTATAATATACACTTATTCAGTGTTGCCTATTGGATCTTCTTAACCAGACATCTTTGCAATAAACATCATTGATGAGAAGAGTAGTAGAAAAAGAATGTGTTTATTTTGCTTATAAAACCAACCACTCTGGGAAGCCACCTAGCTTTTCCATTTGATTTAGCCAAGTTAACATGGCTGATGTGCCATGATGACCTGGTGAGCAAAATTATTCTTGTGCCAGTCATGTAACGATGAATAAGAAAATCTTTCCTATTCCATACCGTGTTCGACAGACACTTGGCGGTTAAACAGGACTATTTCTTAGCTATTGTGGTAGCAGCTTTTCAGAGTCAGCCAAAGGAGGGGGGAAGCCCATTATGAAGGAAACAATGATACTTATTCACTCAACATGGGGACTTGCCTTCCAAAAGCATATTGGACAGCTCAGGGCTGTAACAAAATTGGCATACTCTCTTTTATCAGTGGAAAAGAAACCCAGGATCAACATGTCTAGGTTGGAATGCTGCCTACTGGTGATGTAAATGGATATATTCAGCCATTTGCCTACTTTTTGACATTTATATGTATGGGTGTTGTTGACTATGTAAATATCTTATCCTTCTGGAAAAGATCTTGTTTGAGGAGGTAGAGAGTGGTAACTTGCAAGTGCCAATATAGTATTCAATTATCTAGTCGCAATTCTCAATTTGTAAAGCAGATGTCCAATTTAAGATAAAGTGCTTATCTAGTAAGAAAGAAATTTGTTGTTATTACTAACAAACTTTAAGTAATAGTGTGTACAAAATCCATGCATAAGAACCAAAGAATGTAACAGGACATATAACTGATTCTTCTTGCAAAAAAATATTGTAAGGGATACATTGCTTAGAAAACATACAGAAAACTAGGGAGCCAGAGAATTTATTGACTTTGTTTATTTCATTACCAATTTTTAAATCTGAATTCAGTTATTTAAAACTTTGGAATTAATATCCCTTAGAAAAATATTTTCAAGTAAATTACTATAAACGTTAATGGTAAATACAAGGGTAGATGTTGAGTTTACCTCACATTATTTATCTCTGTGATAACTAATTGATAAACCTTTATAGATAGGTTCTTGATCTGACCCATGTCACTGTAACAGAATGAGTAATTTATGAAATAAAGAATTTCTTTAGCGGATCATTCTGGAGGCTGGAAAATCTAAGGTCAGAAAATGACATCTACTTTGGGCTGTGCTCTTAGGGTGTGTAATAAGAAGATATGTGACAGAGCTCGTGTAAGTATGGGAGGGGGAGTCTGTGCGTGTGCGCGCATGCGTGCGAGTGTCTGCGTGAATGTGCATGTGCGCGTGCGTGCGTGCGTGCGTGCGTGCGTGCGTGTGTGTGTGTGTGTGTGTGTGTGTGTGTAAGAGAAGCATAGGAGATGCACTCACTTTTCTTACTGTTCTGCTACCATTCCATCACTTCACTTACAATGCCTTCATCTTCTCCGTTTTGATTACCTGCCAACATCACTTGAGTATCAAGCTTCCAATCTGAAGCTAGGGATACATTCAAACTGCACCTCAGGCACAGGCAAAGGATGACTTTCTCCTTGCTAAAGTCAGGAAGCAGCAGTAGGTGGGCAGTATACTAAGAAAGAAAATGAATCAAACAACACTGTGCTTGTGAGATTTAAACAGCTCAAAGATTCTCTTTTAAGGGATAAGCTTCAACATTAACTGGTGGTCTCAGCATTCCCTTTCCGTGCAAGGTATGGATGCTACAATTTTCTCAGCATAAGCTCAATTGAGTCTGTCTAATGGCATCCTCGTTGGCCCATTTTCTACCTAGGTGTAAAGGATCTCATCATCCGCAGGAGTTTGCGGTCACTGCCAAAAGCAATGATCCAACTCCACAGGCAAGACAAACAGATCCTTCCAGTTCCTGGAGCACGTTGAGTCTGAAACACCTGAGCAGTGAAATCCTGTCATGTGACGCCTTCATTCAAGATCTCAGGAATTCAATGTGTTTGCAGAACAGCGCTGCCTCCTAAGTCAAGTGACTGTTTATTGTTAAGTGTCTCTGAAAGGAAATCCCCAGTCAGAGGGCAGGCAGGCAGGCCAGGCAGGCAGGCAGCCGCACATTGGCCCAGCTCTGAACCAATTGTGCAGGAGTTAAATGGTAACTATTTCACAGGGTCCTATGTTACCTTAAACCCCACATGTAGATGTGGTTCACTGGTTTACTGACATGAACGAGGAGAATTTGCTACACTTCCATTCTCTCATTACACCTTAATTAGGACCTCAGCTAGAAATATCAACATTCTTACAGCTGCAACTGACAATATTTCTCATCTTGCTTTAATCACACGCTGCAGAGCTTATTGAGGTGGTTTACCAATGTTTCCTTCCTTTGTTTTCCTCCTGATTAAGAACCTCTAGTCACATAAACCAACAAAACGTCTAAAGCTGAAGCCTTGCAGCTTAAACTCAGCTCAGTCTCCAAGGATCCGTCAGAAAAATAGGTAATAAGCATCATCATAGAATATAGAATGTAAAAGACCAGCACACTTAGGATTTCGTTTCTATTATATTCTGTGGCTGTTGGGCCTTTAAATGATAGCAGAGGTACCCCAATAGCAAACTATCATTTTATGAAATTTGATAAATTTCTAAGTTTTTTCCCCAATGTTCACATTCACTTTGACAATTGAAAGCTGTCTTTGGGACACCAGCTATCCCGTAATTTGAGCTCTTTTGGAGCTTTGTCTGTGAGGTGAATATTTAATGTAGAAAACTAATCTCAATGCTTACAACATGTAATAATATACATCCTTCTAAAACTATGTTTAGACACCGTAATGTCTTCATTTTAAACTAGGGAATACTTATTTTACTCCTATTTAAACATTTCCCTTCACCAAAACATTAAAATAATATATCTCTAACAACAAAACACAGTCATTTGTAACTTCTTAGAAAATCCACTCTTAAAGAAAGAAGACATGCAATACTAAAATTTAATCTGTCCTTTGGGGCATGAGACAGCTTATAGGTCTAGTCAGCCAGCTAAATGACAGACAGAAAGATCATGTGACGAGAGTGTAAGAACTAATTAATCTCCATAAGCTGTGAGCAAGGGAGGGAAGATGACTTGGAATCTGATTACGTTATCGAATGTAAGGGGAGAAAATGCAGCATGTATTTTTCATGTTGATTTTAACCACCTGAGCCTCTGATGACATTTTGTACCTTCTGAGAAAACTCGTATTCCATCTGTATGGTATAGGAAGTACCATGACGCTAACTGGTATGTGAGGTACTTATGTCTTTAAATACTAGGAAACCAGATCATGTAGAAGTCCTTTGAAAAATTTTCCAAGTATAAATAACTCTAGTGAAATTGGTTTACTTCAGAAAGGAAATTATAAATCTACAGTTTAGAAGAGAAACTGTCATAGATATTTGAAGAAATAATAATTTAACGATTTCTAACATTACTTTCAAAAAGAGCATTTATGTGTATATTTTGGCTAGTGGACATTGATAGATGCATTTTTTATTATATCTTGAGTTAAAATTTCATTTAAATAATTCCAAAAATAATTAATATATTGTGTTTATTTTATAAATTATGCTGGAATGTCTGAGAACTGTGTGTAAAAATATAGAGATTTATAGTTTTGCTAATAAACATTATTAATCAAAAATAATATAAAGAGTCAGCTATCTACAAAAATGTCACAGGGAATGCCACACTTTAGTAGAAACACAAACCACAGAATTTACCGCCACCACATAATCCATTGAACATTGACTAAAGTGGGTCTTAGTCTCTGGTTTGATCAAATGGCAATTATCTTTCATAGTATTATTAATGAACTTGTGAAGCTAATATATCATAAAATGAGACCTTTTGCTATTGTATTTTACAGAAGGAAACTTTTCATCGGTGAAGAACATTTACTATTTTAAAAGGAAGATATAATTTTTTCAAAAAAAATGTCTGAACTTTACTCATTTTTTCTCAAAATACAAACTTTAGCTGAACCATCCAGATGGATTTGCTCCTTCAGTCTTTTCCCCTAATGTCCTTAAGCTGAATGTGTGTGGTGCAGACAGCTGTACATGTAAAGGTACACCACTGCACGCAGGCTGGAAGATGAGCTGCCCGACTCCCCAGGCCAGTTGACTAGACAGAGCGCTGGAAAGCAACAGTATATCATGCCAGTAAGGGGAAACACTCATTCCATCTGTCTGTCCTCTGCCTCTACACCCATCCACTATTCTCACTATCCCTTCCCAATATGCTCTTTCCACTTAACCCCTTAAAGTGCAGAAAACATTTCATCTGCCATGAGTAAGCACTGAGATATTTCCTGAGTTTGATTCGATAGCACGGCTATGAACGTTTTTGGCTAGTTTTAAAGTACACTTTCAGAGGCTTATTTTTTTATGGGATAATTTATATACTTCAAATCAGTTAAACCTCTATAGTCATGATTGTCATGCAAAATTTTTTTTGGTCTGGAATTTAAGTTTCTTTCTTTTTTCATTTCTTATCATATTTTCTCTCTACCAAGATAATTCCTAAAGCAGGTGAAAACGCAGGTAGAAATTGACATCTAGTTTGATAATCGACAAATAGACAAATAGATTTCTAAACCAACATGACTCCAAATTATGTGTTTATTTGTTCTTTCATGTACTTACTTATTTCTTTATTCATTTACTTATGGATAGAACATTACATGAAAAACCTCATTTGAAAACACTGTAATGAGAAAGATGGTAGTCAAATTCTCATTAATACAAAAGCAACTTCAACTATCCATCTTGATTACTCAAGGTCCCTCATTGTGACACAGTATCACTTCACTTCCAAAAGGTAGAAGCAGGGAAAGCACACACTTTGTTCTGCTCTGCTGTGTAATAATATTGTGAAAAGAAAGCTTATGTGACCTAGTCTTTGGAAGAGCTTAAATTACCAATCGAATATATATAACCTATTTCACTTGTTAAGGTCTTGATTTTATACATTGTTTTGTCTTTGTTTTAACAAATATACTTGGCTATAATGAAAATAAACCTGCTGAAGTCTCTGAGGTCTGAGACAAGCTATAACACATTTCTGCTCCGCGGGGTGGGCTCATGGGATACCTACTGAGAAAATGCATGCCCACTGAGCATGCCCAGACTATTAAAATGAATTGACATGTTAATGCTGACAGGAAAAGAGCACAAGAGAGCTTGCTAAATTACTGCTCAGTCAGGCACTAGGAATTCCTGAGTGGCTAACTCCTGAGCAAAACCCACAGCAAGCACAACAACAAAACTTTATTGTCAAATGCACCCAAACAAACACTAACAGGGTTGTCATGTTTGTAATCCACCTACCCATAAATCATATGGATTTTAATCATACCTGCCACCTTAGCAGCGTATCCCTGGGGAAATGGTTTTCTTTTTGCTTCCTCCTTCATTCGTTTTCAATTATCTGGAAGCTACTTCATGTGTTTAGTTATTTATCTAAAGTTCACGTACAGTATGCACACACAAATTTTCTCTAGGGATCTGGGATCAGGCAGATCCTCCAAGGATGCAGTGGTGCGAAGCAGCTAACAGCTCGTGTGAGTATACTCAGTCTCACAAACCAGTTTTGGACCATGATGACAAGGGAAGGGGAGGACAGAAAATAATTAGTGTGTGTACAGTGATTGATTATGTCTTAATATGCAGACCACTTCAGAGCATTCTAGGTAGTCTTAAAAATAATGGAACAGGAAATCCATAGCTTTTGATAAGCAAGGAAAAAAAACTGCTTTCATCATTAGTGTACTGGGAGGTGGAATAAAGTGTATTCGCTGTTAAATATATATGTTGGATTACCCAACTCACTGATTGGGTAATTGTACAAAGTTTCATCTATTAAGATGAACATAAGCAAATTACACCAGCTTTGGGCTGGCAGAAAGGAAGTAGAGGAGGGGGAGCTATATGTTTCCGATCAGATCATCCAGTCTTGCCTTAGACCTTCAAGAACAGCTTCAGAAAATCATATCATTTTGACTAAGACATGAGTAGCCCCCGTCTGCCCATTTTTCACTCCAGCAAAGTAAGGTAGGAATACAGAGCCACTGTGGTGATCACATCCTTGTGACACAAAATTCATTGTCATAAAATAAAATTAGTCTAAACAATAGATATTCTGGAAAAGACATTCAACAGAAAAAGATTAGATGTCAGGCTGAATAACTTTTTTGTGTTTGTGACATTGTGATGGGATGCATGTGTGCCATTGTGATGACTTATGTGCACATTCTGATCCATACTTGCCCTGCTGTGTATGAGCTCGTCTCCAGATATGATCTGTTTAGAACACCCATAGAAATTAAAAGGATCACACGGAGTTTGACATTTTGCAAAATGAAAGAATAATGGATTTATTATATTGTGTGGGTTTTTTTCTCCCCTTTTAATAAAAATGTCTGACTCTTGGGAAGCTTGGTTGGAAGTTTAGAAGTTTGATTCATTTTTTCCTCTTTTTTTATATTCCAGAAAAAAAATATAAGCATACAATTTCCTCAGTTTCATATATATTATTGATATTTAAGAAATTTGAGTTATCTTCCGCATAAATCAGAAACTAGAGCCTTATGTTTTCATACTTAAATTATTGACTATTTTTGCTTGTTTACTTAATTTTTCACACTAATATAAGGAAGATCATGCCAGGAAAGGCCAAGATAGGTTTGACCTCTGACCTCAAGTCTGAATAGAATAAGTAATCTATATCATATTGACATTAAAATTTACATTAACCATGTTGAATGCTATTTGCATATATTATACATCTAAGCAGGTAATTTCTTATATATCAATTTTAGAATTTATCATTATTGTTTTATATTTTCTCTATTATTCCCTTAAAATTGTATTCACTAATCTATCCAACATTAGTTACTGAGAACCGAATACATGCCAAGTTGCTTCCATATCACAGTGTTTGAAATGAAATAATGTTTAAATAGGGAATTAGTCAAACTTTAAAATACCAATTCCAAAGTAATAAATTGTTTTAAACTTGCATATTGGTTTAGATGCATCAAAATAACAAAATATATCCATAAATTTTTGATGTCCTGTTTAAAAAATGCCCATTAACTTTGTCACCATCCAGGATTACAATAATCTGTTTGCATCATGTTTCTGGGAAAATAGATAGCTCATCGAAGAACATAGAACAATTCAGACCCACACAAAACCTTCCTATCAAGGAAGCAAGAGTCAGGGGGATAAAAACAGTTGCAAAAATGTGGAGAAACACATACACACACACACATACACACACACATACACTCACACATACACACACACACATACACACTCACATACACATACCATGAAAGACTGACAACACAAGGCCTTTCAGGCATCTTTGGTTTATAAGATATTGGTGTAGATCCTGCAGCCATAAAGAAGTAAAAGCCAGATCTAAATGGCTTAGAAATGGGAAAAGAAAAAGAGGAGATAAATGATAAAAATATTTGTTTTTTTTATTGGATATTTTATTTATCTACATTTAAAATGTTATCTCCTTTCCTGCTTTCCCTTCAGCAAATACTCCATTCCATCCCCTCTCCTCCGGCTTCTATAAGGGTGTTCCCCCACCCACCCACCCACTCCCATCTCACTGCCCTGGCATTCCCCTACACTGGGGCATCAATCCTTCACTGGACCAAGGGCCTCTCCTCCCATTGATGCCCAACAAATCCATCCTTGGCTACATATGCAGCTGGAGCCATGGGTCCCTCCATGTGTACTCCTTGGTTGGCAGTTTAGTTCCTGGGAGCATTGGGGGGTCTGGTTGGTTGATATTGTTGTTCTTCCTATGGGGTTGCAAACCCCTTCAGATTCTTCAGTCCTTTCTCTAACTCCTCCATTGTGGTCCCTGTGCTCAGTCCAATGGTTGGTTGCCAATTCTTGATAAGGAAGGGAGATTAACTGATTATAAAAAGTAAGACTGTAAAAGACATGACTTTGAAAGGATGGTAGGAAATATGTTGCACTGGAAGAAGAGAGTATGGTCAACTTTATTGTATGCAACGTTTTTCTGAGTTCATCAATAATGACAACTATTTATTTTATTTGTGCATGTGATATATGATTTATCCGCACATGCAAGTCTTAGTGCACACATGCCTGTAGGCATGCGAAGGTGAGAAGTACCCCACTCTATTATCTGTGACTTATTCGTTTGCTACAGTGTCTCTCTCTCTCTCTCTCTCTCTCTCTCTCTCTCTCTCTCTCTCTCTCTCTCTCTCTCTCTGAACACAAAGCTAGACTAACAAGACAGAAAAATCCCCTTTATTCTTCCAACAGTGCTGGATTTGAGGTGCGTATGCCCATACTTACATCTGGTTTCTTATACAACGGATGGGGATTTGAACTCAGCTCCTCATGCTTGTCCAGCAAGTGATCTTATACTTTGAGCCATCTCCCCAGTCTCAAGAGAAATATTTCTAATCAAAAGTAAAGTGTATTTGTAGTACCAAATAACCTGACATATTCTCCAGCATTGTAAAGATGTATCAGAGAAACATTTACGATTGAGCATAGGCTTGAGTCTAAATTCAGTATTTTTGAGAAAGACCATGAAGTGAGGCCTAATTCACAAGTGGCTTTCTGACATTTCATTAAGGCAGAAAAGTCTTCTTGACCAATTTTAAGGAAAAAAAAATAACTATTTTTGTTTTAAGACAAAACTTTTGTTTTTACCTTTGTCTTTCTGAAATGAATTTATATACTTTAAAATGCTGCTTTAGTGTCTGTATAAAATAACTGGCGTACCACGAGGTTAAGAGCAATCTCTTTTATTCAAAGTCAGAGATCACATGTTTGTTTCTGTTGTTTTCAGCCTCTTCATTCACAGTTAGGGAGTGTGAACCATCTAATGGTTCCTTAACCTCGAACCTGCCATTTGAACTTGCTGTTGTAGTTACAAATGTATAATTGTGCCTTAGACTGAAAACTCTACCTAGAAATAAAGGAGAAACCACCCATAGCCACCATAACACCTTCTTTCAGGCACCAATTCAAAGTTTGAGGTCAGAGAGAGTTTAAAATCTTTCTAACTTTTTAAAAACTTATATTGAGAGGCCCACCTGCTGCCACATTGAGGCATGGACAGGTAGAAGATGTTCAGAGGTCAAGAGATAAGCAAGTGGTGGCTAGATGGGAGAGAAAGAGAAGTAGCAGATCGTGTACTAAGAGACATAGAACTGGAGACTTATAGCTGTGAGGAACAGTCTCCTATGCGAGGCCTATGCTGTCACCTGAGATCAGGGTGCTGACTGGCCCCCTTCGACCTCAGAGGGCATGTCTGGGTGTTGTAGGTAGCCTGTTGTAGGTGGAGTATACGTCGATGTCCTTGGTCCATGTCACCACCAAAGACCATGAGGACATCAGCCCTCTGAGCTGCCTCCTGAAAACAAGTTTATGTCTGAGAGTCTCTCTGAGCTGGCCCCAACCCCGGCTTCCTGTAGCACACAGGAAAGCTGGCCCAGCCCTTCTGCCTGAGCAGCACCAAAGAGCTGGCCCTGATGGTCTAAGTGTGGGAGAGCTGGCCACAGCTGACCAGTGTAGGAGAACTGGCCCTGCTTGCTGTGGCCACCGAAGAGAGAGGATACGCAGACAAACTCAGCTTCCAGCCAGGCCCAAATCCAGGCCTTGGAGCTGGCCCACCCCAACATCTACTTCCAGATCTCTGAGCTATTGGAGAGTGTGAAGGCAGAACCAAACCTGCAGGATCTCCATGACACAGGGCAACAACAGGATATACACGAGAAGTCCCGTTGGGAATCCTGTATGGATGGAGTAGCAGAAGCCAGAGCCCTCGAACTAAACCAATGACTCATTGCAATGAGCATTGGATAGTAAAGCTATTTGGGCAAAGGGGTGTGACGCGCTGTGACTCATGGCAGATTCTATGGCAAAACTGCTTTGTTTTGTTTTTGTTTTTTTCCTCCCCACTGGAAGGGGGAAGGGGTAATGTTGCAAAGGTGGAGGGTGGATATGTAAGGGCTGGGAAATGAGTGGGAATTGGACGCATGATGTGAAATTCACAAAGAATCAAAAAAAGGTAAGAGAATAAAACAACAAAAACTTATTTTTATTTGTGTGTGTGTGTGTGTGTGTGTGTGTGTGTAGGAGTGCACTCGCGAGTGTATATGTATGTGTGTGTGTGTGTGTGGCTGTGTATGTTGAAATGTGACTATGCATGGGGGACAAAAGTGTAGGGTATAGGGTCCTCTATAGTTCTATTTAAAATGGACTGTGAGCCACCAGATGTGGGCACTAGAAACTCAATTGCAGTCATCACAAATGTGGTGCACTTCACCAATGAGCAAGCTCTTCAGACAGTCCAGTTCGTGACTCGTTTCCATCCTGACTCATCTTCTCTTAGCTCCCACAATAAAGGACCCAGAACACAATGCAATGCATGCAAATTCTAAAAAGGACATGTTTCTAGAGATGCAGAAGCTTGGCAAGGGCTGCCACATTCCCATGGCTTCTGTCATTCAGGTGAACCTCAGGAACTGGAATCACAACACTCCCTGAATTGTACAAGCCTGCAGAGGGCAGGGTTCCACCTGGCTGGGATCTCCTGCTGGAGGCCACACTGGGACCCGCCTTTGTGAAATGAAACGGGTTGCAAGGGAACAAAGTGACGCAGATTCCTGTGTTCAATGACCGTATGGTTTTCATTATCTTGTTCTCAAGGAAGAATTCATCCAAAGAACAACCAAATGAAAGCAATGTGTACTCTGTGTCAACCCATCCTTGGATGAATGTGCCACATTTGCTCCATTATCTCGGCGAGGATTGTCTAAAGGTGGAGATGCGGGGTGGTAAAGACAAAGCTAAAACAGCACGTTGAAGCGATGGTGGTAGGGGCAAGAGGAAAGAAACACTCTGGTGTCTTATTATGTAGCTTCCCACACTCAACAAAGCTGTAATTCATCCTGCAGGTGCAAACTCTGCTGGCTTGCTCACAGGCTCTTGACGGATGGGCCGGATGCGCGTTTCTTACCCCAGATGCTCTTTGGAACAGCAGCTATGAGATAGGCGACTCTGTGCACCTGAATCAGCACATTCACTGAAGGGTTTTATCTCATTCCTGATTTCACAAACAGTTCTGTACGCAGGGCAACAAGCGTTTGGCAAAAGGCTGTTATCTTTCTTTTAATGCAGAAAAATGACCAATCTACACATCTCTGGAGATATTTCTTTATGGCTGTCTCTGAGGTAACCATGGTATTAATGCCCTGATTACCCAGGGACACATTAGTGAACCATTATAAGACAACAGGGAAATAGTGTATTCTGTCATAATATTAACTCTTGTGATTTCTACATGATTTTCAAGAATTTGGAATTTTCTACAATAAACTGAGAGGGTTCAAATCATTGGAATTGATAGGCTATTCAAAATAGTAAAGGTCACGTGACCTGAAGCAGTGAGCTCCCCACTCCTGCTCACTAACTGCCACCAGCTTTAAGGATTTTAAGATCTGAAAGAAAACCAAGTCTTTCAGGTTGAAGTTTCACTGACTCTTGGCAAAATCTAGCTTCCTGGTTGAAAGGGGGGAAAAAAAGTTTATGAAAAAGCTCACAAGGGTTCTTAGACATCAAATGGGTCTTACGAAACCACATTTTGATGAGCTAAGTGTAAATGAATCAGAAACACATGGATTAAATTTCCCTTGAAATACACATGGGCTTGGAAATTAAGGAAAAAGTGTTTAGCCAAATGTGTTTTGGGTTTTCGTGAACTGAAAACATTTGAAAAAAAAAGTTGAAGTATTTGCTAAACCCTAATACACTGTTGTGTTTGCTCAACCTTTCTCCAAATCAGTTACGTTTGCACGAGGCTCCCTCCATCCCCTTGCGGTTTGTCTTGTCACCTCTGTCCTGACACTTTAGAGGCCAAACTAAATTTCCATTAAAAAAAATAGTGTGTTTCTCATCTACTTAAAAATGAGGTAGCTATTAAAACACATGGAGAATCGGAGACATTAAGGGGTGGAAAGCACCCATTAGGTCATGTGTTCTGTCCTAAGGGTTGGAGCTAAGGCACTCACAAGTCTCTTGTGCTTTCTTCACCACAATTTTCAATATCTCAAATGACAGGACTTCTCCGTGTCCCTTGGGAGAACATTGTGCATTCTAATAGATTTTGCCATTAGGAACTGTGCTGAAGTGTGTGCAGGGGGATACTGGGAAGGCAGGATGGATACTTAACCCTTTCGCCACTTGATTACCTGCAGCTTGCTAGGAGATGATTTACAGCAGTGTTCCCATGCTAATGAATGAACAAGACACATAGTTTTCATTGAAACAAACAAACCAAACAAACAAACAAACAAACCAAACAAAAAACAGTCCTTGCATATAAAAGAAATACTATACATTGAATTGCAACACAAATTTCTACAGTGAGCCACCCCTTCACAAGAGAGCTAGGATACATACACTAAGTATCCTCTCTCTTGATTCTCTCTCTTCCCTGTTACGTGAAATTCACGACATTGAAAGTCTTAGGATGTTTTCCTGAACAAGAAATGCTGTCTAACTGACACTAGCCACCTCCTGAAATCTCAGGGTACCTGTGTGCCTCTTTCATTTTGTATCTTTTATTTTGTTATTTTCTTCCGAAACACCTTCGCTCAGCCTCCAATAGTTTTTCCTTAACTAACAAGTAAAAGCAATTGCCATTTTTTTCCTGCTCAGGTAGGTACACTATAAGGAAATATCTGTCTTTCTAGACAGACAGAAAAGTCTACCTTTCGATATAACTAACACATTTTCAAAGGTCTTCTGGCAGAATTTACATGAATTTGCTCTCATTCTTGGTCTACTTACAAATGAGGTATAAGGCACATAATGACTTACATGGCCTGTCATACTGCTACTACACTGACCTTTTCAAGATTCTGCATTGTGAGCAGCTGACAGGCATACTTCTGCCAAGCCAGTTATTTCAACCTATAAAATTTAGCCAATGAAGTGGTAGGAAAATCTAATACGGGGAAATGGAAAACAGCACTATGTTTCTGATTTTTCTTTCTGTGCTCTTAGCTATAGACAGGTTTGCACGAGTTTAGAAACCTTGCTTTTGTTGGTTTGTTTGTTTGTTTGTTTGTTTATAAATGAGGATTTTTCTGTTTTAGGCAGTCTCTTATGTTAATCTGTACCTCTGTCCTACTCATTTCAATGTGTGCATGCAGATTGAATCCCTGAAGTTGGCATAGAAGCTCAGTCTCCACCCCCTCCTCCCCTTCTCTGAAAGTAGAATGAAAGTAGAAAGTGAATTACATAAATTTCAATATTCTACCTCCACAGCTACTCACTTTAAACAACTCTCCAGAAAGATTTTTATAATAATATTTAAGGGTGAAAACTTACACTACATCCATATCCTGATGATGCTTGTTCCTGACAGATACAGCAGGCCATTTTTCTGCTTCAATTGCATCAAAATGTGATGTGGCTCTGTC
This sequence comes from Grammomys surdaster, assembly GCF_004785775.1. Classification (NCBI taxonomy): domain Eukaryota; kingdom Metazoa; phylum Chordata; class Mammalia; order Rodentia; family Muridae; genus Grammomys; species Grammomys surdaster. The sequence goes on along the minus strand of NW_021620713.1, from coordinate 3,117,897 downwards.
TTCATGGTTTACATTACTGAAGTAGGTTTTCTTTTTTTAATGGTTTTGTACCAACATATCCAGCAATCCTTTTTTCTATAATCATTATCTGTAAGTCCTTCCTATGGCCCTCTAACAAACATATTACCTTTTGTGACAACTCTCCTCCCTCCCTTGCTTAACTGGGTTGCTGGTCACTACTTTAAGTTTTCTTTTCTTAATTCTTTAAAGATAGATAGATATTGTACCTTTTAATATATGGACTGGCTTAAATTCACATCAAACTTTAAACAAAAATGGCTAGAAATAAAATCCTACATCTCTGTCATTTGAAACCAACCAGGATCAAAACAAAAAAGCAAAACTGCTGCTGTCTTTGGTAGAAATTATTCAATATTCACCTGATTCCAATCAGAGGGTGGAAACAATATTCTGAATCAAGTTATTGAGGTCTGTATTCTACCCTGGATTTTTAAAGTTGTGTGTAAAGGGATATTTATTTTATCATCTATAAAATGCTTTGATTTAGTTCTCATTTTCAAAAAGAAAATAACAAGCTCATTCTTCATGAAGAGTTAAAATTTGAGGTTATGGTAAGCATATGATGAAGTCAGCCATATTATAACCAGTGGCTTGTTTTCTTCATTACTGGCAAAACTGAAGCCAGACTCTGTAATGTCCATAAGGCTATGCCTTCAACTGGCACAAACTTAGTGAAGTCTGAAGATCTATCATACGGAGCTGATGTCAAAGTGCATCAAGTTCAAAAATACCCATTTACTTGCTTGTCTACACATTATATAATATATCCTATAAATAAAATATTACCCCAAAGTTCATCGTATTAACCACATTAGATAAGCTGTTGTCTGGGAGGGAATTTGAATTCAAGATTTGTTTTAAAAAGTGTTTTAATCTATCTTGCAACTTCCTGTTGTTTCAAAAAGAGATATTAATAAATCTTTGAAAGCCAACATTTTCTATGCTATGATCATTCCATAGACATTGGGAAAATAGAAAAATATTTATAAAGCGTTTACTGATGAGTCATTCACAAGGAAATAATTACAAATACAAGTCAAGCAAATTGGCAATTGTTTGCATTTCAAACTAGAAATCACACGGAAAAATAGTAGGGCTCTGCCTGGCTTTATGAGCGTCTTAGGGAAAGCTGTTCCCAGCTCCATGACACTCACATGGAGGTCTCGCTGATAAAATGTTAGTCGACAGTCTGGATTTCATAAAGTCTCCCTGGCTCTATCAGACCTTGCTGTGTGGCCTGATGGAATTCACTCTGAAATTTGTGAATTTCAGTTTTCTCATCAGTCCAACTGGGAATAAAACAAAAGAAAAAAATTAAAGGTATTAATACTGAAGTGTGTTAACAATTTATGAAAACCAAACCATGTTTTCTTTTTAATGCTAGAAACAACTTTTCTTTAAAACTGCTCATATCCTGGTTTGTTTGGTTGTTTGCAATCCTTCTCAAATTTATGTGGGCTTTCAGGCAACTGTGTGGGCCATTGATGCCAAGTTCTTAAGAGAAACAAGAACTCAGTGGAGGGTAAAATATGAACAGCCCTGGGCCACCATGGACATTGGAACAAGAAGACAATTCCCTCTTTACTTCAGTGGTCAGTAAGTATTATTTGATATGATCCTATGATGTTCAACCCAGATTAGACACACACAGATCATGTTCATTAAACCTTAACTGGCATCATCAGCTTGTTCCATCCGCGTGTAGCTTCAGAGAGTAAAGGTTGTTTTGTTTCCTTTCACAAGTAATGCTCAAAAACAGTGTTCGTCCTTAATTGCTTAGTCAGCTAATAAAATGAGAATCAGAGACTAGGGAAGAGAGGTTATACTATATGGAAAAACTGATACCAAATGGAGCTAAAATCTTGAGTCACACAGACACAGGAAAACCACTGTCAACATAGTTGACATGAAAATGTTTAAATGATTATTGCTATCTGTGGTCCTCTTTTTGTCACCTGCAGTGCCCGCTATGTACAGTCCGTCAAAGCAATGACATTGATGTCAGGAAATTATACTTTCAGATTTGAATTGAGAGGCCGTATTCACATTTCTCTATTCTTCCTGTTAGCATCATCCTATGTTTTGTAGTCTCATACAATGAATTATTAACAGCTGTGTCAGTGTGGGTGGTTGGGTCAGATGACCATTTTAAACCATTTTTCCACTGAGATTACAGAGCAGTATAAAATATCTATAGAGAATTGACAAAATTTGAAGACATAAAATAAGGATATCAATTGCTTCACAGAATTATATATTTAAGAAATTTATGTATTACATTCTGTGAATCTAAAAATATTTCGTCAGTCATTTTTTGTCATGTTACAATAAATAATTTTTACAGTTTATAAAGATTATTGAATCCTGATTGCAACGAGAGATGAAATTTGCACGAATTGTCACCCAACATTTACTTTCCTATACATGGGCTGTAATAATGCTATTAAAAGCATGAAAATAATGTACAACTCTTGAAGTATCAGCAACTATTTCAAATCTAGTTTTTTTAATAAATAATGCTATCAATGTTTAAAATGAGGAACTTAAAATTAACTTTGTATATCATATTGAAAGTATTTTCATTCAAATAAAATTAATGAAGAATTATCATGCTCGTACAAAGAGGAAAGCAATAACTGATAATCATATCTTCTATGAATAAATGCCATACAAATCATTAAATTATATTAATTTTCTTACTAGATGCTTTAACAAGACACATTCAATCTGATAGTAGTTCTTTTTTCATCATAAATGAAATAAAAGTAAAATTTAAGGTAAAATTTAAAGTAAAATTTTGCCTTGTAAAAGTTAAGCAAAGTTCAGAAGTAAACCCTGAAAGTAATGATAAAATTGTTTCTTTAGTAATGACACAAAAACATATCAAAAAATATCATTAAGCAAGTACCATTAGCAAGTTTAACAACCTGTGGGGTGGAAATACTCTTAGAAGTTGTGGTGTATATGTAGATTATGTATTTTTTTTTCAAATTCTGAAAATTCTGATAAAAATTGAAATCACATTTTTAAATCTAAAAAGTGGCATATTAAAACTATGTGTTTTGCATTGCAAAGGTAGAGTAAATAAAACCAAAGTCAATGCCCATTTCCATAGAGGTAAGTAAATATTTTTATAATTTGTTTGAACTTTTGTTTTTAATATGGTTGATAGCCTTTTTAATTAACTATATTGAAACAACTATAGCTGTTGAAATATCACCACAAATGCTCTCTGCTTTTAACTTCATAAGTACCTGCAAGTATCTTTCAAGTTCTTTTGTGATTAGTTGGTGGCTTCAGTGCATAAGTAATGGCATATAAATTGACTATTTCTGCATCAATGTGCCCACAGCATCTGAAAGAAAGCAATCAAGGGAGAAAAACTTATTTTATCTTCTATTTCAATTTCTCATTTAAGGGAAGGTATAGAAGATATATCATATGGCTATTGATCAAGAAACAGACTAAAAAATAGCTAAGGAAAGGTTACTGAGCCCAACAGGCTCACAAGCCCTCTCCTATGCACTTTTTTTCTGCCACGTAAATCCTACCTCCTAATGTATCAGTAGATGCCTAATTAACAACACCTGTTAGGAGAACACATGCTCAAAGTAAGTCTTATTATTACATTTAATGTTCACACCAAAATACTGATGTGGTAAAAGGAAGGTACCATTCAGGATTTTGAGATTGGTGAGATGTACTATTACTTTCTGCTCACCCCCAGTGTTTCTACTTCCTTTTGTTTTTCATTTTGTGCATTTTTATTGGAATATCAAAGGGAAATTAAATGGAGATAATCTTGCTTTTAGTGTAGTTTGTCTTTATTGTACCAGGTACTTCTGCACCTGTAACTGTTAACTCATTTGTAATGCTATGGTGGGCAGAATATAGTGGAGATTAGAGACAGAATGCTTGTAGCCTTGGGTTTAATCTCAAGCACATACACAAAAAAGTATCATCTAATTAATGAGATCCATGGAAGGCATCAATCAGCATGAAAAATGGACTTTGGCTGGAATTGATGGATATTTAAAAGCTGAGACTCTTTGAGGTAATAGGCACAAAACCTCAAATTTGTCAAAAACATACATTTGAAATAGGTAACTTTGTGGTCTATAAATGAGCTATCAATAAAGTTTTTTTCCCTTTCTATTTTTAAATTATATCTTTTGGTTTTTTTGTGGTTATAATTAGATTATTTCTCCCGTCTCAATCCTCCCTCCAAACTGACATATACCCCTTCTCTTTCAAACTCTTGATCTCCCTCTTCCCTAAGTTTTGTTACATGCCTACATGTCTTTGTAACTATATGCTTGGATAAATAGATACAAACTGCTTTGTCAAAATTAATATTACATTTTTAATCTGTCCTTATCAAACAAAAGGTCTCATGTTGCTTCTTCCATATCTTTTCTACCACCCTCCTTACATCCTTTCCCTCCACAGAGCTCCCCACTGGTCATCTCAGCTCTTATGTCATACTGCCCACTCCCTTCTGGAATCATTTTTCTCTGTTTTGGTTTTTTGAATAACTCCTTTTTCTCTATAGCTGAATAAGATTGCCTCAAATATATACCGTGTTTTCATTATCTTTTCATAAATGTGAGGACATATAAGTAGGTTGCATTTCCTTGCTATTGTGAATAACAGAGTAACAAACATTGATATAGAAATAAGTATGCAGTATGCTCTAGAATCCTTTAGATATATGCTCAGGATTTATGTGGCTCAGTTCTATGAAAATTATATTTTTATTTTTTCAAAAAGCATCTAAACTGATTTTCATGATGAGTGTATTGGTATGCAATCCCACTAGCAGTAAATAAGGTAGAGAAACTCAAAAAAATAAATAAATAAATTAAAGATAATATTGTATTATGGAAAGACCGTCCCTATTTCTGGACTGGGAGAATTATGGTTTGAAAACAACAAGATTGCCAAAAGCAATCTAGAGATTCAATGCAATTTCCCAATTATTACAGAAGACTATGAATATAGCAATATTAAGAGAAAAACATGGCTGAATATACCACAGTGCCAGACCTCAAATTGTACTACAGAGCTATATTGATGGACAATGCATAGTATTGACACAATAATGGGCAGATAGACCAGTGAGCAAACCAGAGGGCGTAGAACTAAACTCACATACCTAGGCTAACTAATTTTTTAAAGGTGTTATAAACATGCACTAGAACAAAGAGAACCAAAGAACTAAATTAATCCATATGTGTTAGATATGTAAAATCTGCTAGAGAAAAACATAGGGACTATTCTTTAAGATGTAATTTCAGGCAAAAATCTTCTGAACAAAAACTCTGCCAACAAAGGAAATACCCCAAGGATTGACAAATGGGACTAAATGAAATTCAAAAATTCCTGCCATGACAAGGAAACTATCACTGTCATAAGGAGACATATACAGAATTGGGGGGCGGGAGTTGATAACTGTACTTCAGGTAGTAGTTCCATATCTAGAACATATAAAGAATCAGAGAAATTAAACATCAAGAGAAAAGTTTCCTGTCAAGAATGAAAATCAAAAAAATGACAAACGGCAAATAATAATTAAACAAAGTACTCAGCCTGATTAGCTATCAGGAAATGCAACCTAAACCTATCATGTTGAGATTTCATGTCTCTCATATGGATACCAAAAAGGAGCCAATGGGGGAGGTATGGTGGTGAGATGGATCTGAAGGAGAAAGCACTTCCAGGCAAACCTGGCAACCTGCCCTGAGCCAACATAAGGGTGGAAATACAGGACTATCTCCACAAAAATTATTCTTTGAACTCTGCATTCACACTGTAGAATACCCTCATCCAACACACACACACACACACACACACACACACACACACACTCACACGCACACGATAATAGTAAATAAAATAAAGTGTCTTTTAAAAAAGAAAAAGACGCAACAACGATGTGTTGGGGGGAGGAAGGTGGTTTTAGATTTAAAACACATTGGAAACAAAATCTGTTCTAGGCACCAAAAACAATTATCACAACACTAGAGAAAAATGAAAATTGATTGAGAGTAATGAAAATGTACCAAAAATGGTAAATGTAATCATCCATATTATTTCATACTGTTCAGTGGAAAATATGTCATATTATTTGTTTCAATATATATGGATATTTGTTCTATTTATTGCTCTGGAAAAGAAGTTTGCTTATGGATATAAGAGTTTTTTAAAATATTAACTTAGAGATTTGCCTTTATATTTTAAATTGTGTTTGAGACAGAGTCTCACTATGCTGTTCTTACTGGCTTTGAACTTTATTTTGGTGGTTTGAATGACAAATGTCCATCATAGGCTCCTGTATTTGAATATGTGCTTCCTAGTTGGTGGTATTGTTTGGAGGATTGTGGACTTTTCAGCTTTAGGCATCATTTCCTGTTATCTCTTTGCTTCTTGCTTGTGGATTAAATATAATCATCCAGAATCTTGCTCCTGTAGCTTGCTCTCATTTTTCCCTGGCCATGATGGACTCTCCCTCTGGAACTGTAACCCCAAACAAATTTTCATCCACTGCTTCCTTTGGGTCAGAGGGTTTTATCACAAGAGCAAAAAAGTAACTGATGCAAATGACAACATCATACCTCAACTTACAAGATGTTCATATCATAACTATGCACATAAAATTGTAGACATAACATGAAACATTTTATTAATAAATAAAAATGTTAAAATAATAAATCTGTAATCAAGTTATCATTTTGTACTGTTCTGAAAAAGAGTACCAGCTTTCCCTAATGACTGGACACCTCCTGGTAACTCTGTACTGAGATTTTCATTTACAACTTTATGAAGCAGGTTATGTTGAGAAAATCAGGGCTAGAGAAGTAAACAACTTTCCTAAGATTACATAGGTAACACATGGTGGACAAAAGCTTACTTACACATAGTGTGGGTACAATCCTAGGTTGTTAAGCACCAAGCAAGTATCCTCTAGCTGCTTGTCATCATATTTCCCCAATGAAAATGTTTCAATACACAAAGTTCACTATTTTTTACTCCAAATAACATGTATTATCTACTTTATAAAACAGCCAGTATTAACATGTATAGAATGCACACAAACACACACACACACACACACATATACATATAATTACATATAAATACATTTATGTTGTTTTTAATTTCACATTTTTATTCATAATTTATGCCCAGTAAATTGTTTTGTAGAAACTTTGCCTTGAATTTTTCTAGCTTTCTAACTATGTTCTTCATGTGCTTGATGCATACTTGTATATATAGAAATCCATATTTGCAATTTTTTACAGAAGTTCCTTTTTAGAAGTCTTTTTTATAAAAAACAATTTACATTTAAAATATAATTTATAATTATAAATTTTATATTATATAACTATAGATTTATACAGTTGTATATAATTGTATAGATTTGTTATTTATAAATACAAATATACTTACATTTATATTTATAGGTTATTTATTTATTTACAGTTTTAAAGTTTGGGATATGAAAGCTTCTTTTCCAAAAATAGGTTCAGCTTATTAAATGCCCTATCCCAGGAGTAATGAATTCCACCATGTCTAACATCCATCAGCATTTACTGTAATCACATTGATAGTCAGCAGATAGTAGCCTTTTTCTTGAAAGTACTAAAATCATATCCCTATATATTGAATTAAAAGGCTACAGTTTGAATTGGACCTCTCTCAGAAGCATCAGAAACCCCAAATCACTGCTGCCTCTTCTATGGAACACTGCCTAAACAAGTACAGAAGAGAACATAAATTTTAGAGGACATGGAAGGAGCTGAATGAGGTGAGAAAGGGCTGGAAATTATATAAATGTAGTACTCATGTATGAAGTTCTTCAAAAAAAGAGGGTTGGGTAAGATTTAAATAAACACTATCGCTTGACTAAAATATTATCGTGGGAAAGGGGAAGGTTCATTTAATGTATTCAACCATTGCCAGAATAGAAAATATAGGAGAAACAACAACAAAAATCATCTGGGAAGCATTAGAATTAAAAATCATGGCCCTCACCCTCTACTCACTCATCCTTCTCCTTCTTCAAAATAAAATCACATTTAAATTCATGAATATATAATATCATTAAACTTCTGTTTAGTAAATCCTTATGAGAGAAGCATATAAATTCTTCTTAGGGAAAAATCTGAAAATAAAATATCTTGTGTTTGTATGCAACTTTGAGAAAAACTAGGATACAGCATATAAAATATATTAAACTTGGTTATCCCTCAGTAATTACCTTATAAGACAATGAATTAAATAAACCTTTATATCAAATATTAGAATAAGATAGATATAGAAATTAAATTTCATTTTACTAAGAACCTAATTTCTAGTAGGCACATTTGCATATCACATGAACACAGGATTTTGACTGTCTCTACTAGTATGTTGCCATGAAGTCTTGTTTAAATACTCAAAATTTCATTTCTAAGCAGAGAGAGATGTTCCTAGGTAGTGACGTCTTAGACAAGTTTAAATAAAAGTAAAAGTCTTAAACTTTTAGCTGCATTAGATCGATCTGGAAGGATTCCGAAAACCAGAAGTCACTTGGAAAGTTATAGTTTAACAAGTTGCCAGGAGATGGTGTTATTTTTTAGTCAACTGTTGTTTCGTCAAAAACCTGTGTTGGAGAGTTGTTGAGGCTTCTATTTCCTATAAACTTCAGATAAAATATATTTGTATAGATCTGAGGATTGAAGATAGAAAATAAGAAAGAATGCCCAACTTAGGTATTTATAATGTAGCTTGTTTTAAAATATTGTTTTATGGGAAATTCTTCCCATTATATTACTATTCCATTACAGGTAATAATACATGTGATTCTACATCTGAACTTAGGTTGTTAAGCATGGCATGTATTTCTGTGTATGTGGCATAAATAATAGTCACTCAACAAATACTTATTGGATAATTACCATATGGAAAGCATTGTTCTTAGTACATGAAATGTACTAATGAACATCTTTTTCATAAAATGAACAAAGCAGCCATGCCCTCATGCAAAGGCAGTATAGGAGCAGCCCATGTGCATTTGTCAGTTTCCTGTACTATGAGACACACCTGAGAAAATAATGAAAAGCAGGAAAGATTCATTTTGTTTTATGCATTCAGAACTTCCAACCCATTACTACAGGCTACATAATGCTTTCGGGCCTGTAATGAAGGACAGAGTTAAACAAAGATTCTAGCATCACTCAAACATGGAAGCAGAAAAGACAGAAGGGTCCAAGACAAGAAACTACTCCAATGACCTAGTCCTCATGACTTATTTTTCCAACTAGGATTCTATACTAAAATTCTCCTTCCTCAAATTAAACCTTCATCTGGAGAGCAAGCCTTCCACACATCTGCATGTGAGGGCTGCATTCTATTTAAACCGTTACACTATGCCTACCTAGGGAATCAGCTCATATTGAAATATAAGGAAATATAACTTACTTAGTAGTTAAAACTTTTATGAATGTGTAATATCAAATAAATAATGTAAGCTTTATAAACTCTAAATAGAAAATGTATATGTTATAGTTCATCTACTTGACGGAAAAATAGCTTTCTTGACAATTCTTATGTATAAATTTAAAAGTTATAACTTTATAAACAGCATGTCTTATGTCTTTTATCTATAGGTAGAAATAGTCTATTAGTTTGAGAAGCATAGAGATTTGAGGAATACAAATACTACTACTTACTGCATCTATCCTCAAACGTACTTTAACATAAAAATTACCTGAAGAGTTTTGAAAATCATCTAAATAAAGCACTACCCTTAGATATTGTGTTTTTATTATTGGAAGGCAAAGAGATATTTGGCCAAAAGCAACCTCAAAGAATCTGCCAAAATGGTATTGGGTAACTATGTTCATCGATGATATGAAGAATTAATGATTTAAAAAACTACTATAGAGATGTAATTAAAACAAAAGAGACATGTGATTTGAGTTTACTAGTCTATATTTCTTTAACATCTAAAGAAATAATAAAAATAGCCCAATATTAGGAGTTTGTTGAAGTTTATCAAAACCTTCAACATTGAGAAAGATCACTTGAAGACTTGATTTTATGCTTTGGCAGCTCTGAGGTTGGAACATGTGCCGATGCATCAGAATTGTAACATATTGTAAAATTACAATACCACAAGTCATTCAGAAATAATTTACAGGCTATGTGTCACGGTCTGATTTGATGTTTTACTGGATTTAGAATGCCCTAGGAGACACACTTCTACCTGTGAAGTATGTTACAAAAGAAGTTTCATTCAGCAGGGAAGACACCCTTAATATGGGCAGCTCCTTGCACTGTACTAAGGTCTTGTGTTAAATACATATAAATTTTTAAAAGAAAAGAAGACAAGGAAAAAGTGTATCTGTGTCTCTGCTTCCTAAGAGTAAGCACAATAGGTCCAGTATCCTCATAGCACTTCCTTAGTACTTCCAGAGTCCATCCTTTCTGAGTTACCATGCTGATACAGGTATACAACCCTCAAACTGCAGCCAAAATAACCCTTCCTCTTGGGAGGTTGCCTTTGGTAACTATTTTGCCACAGCATAGAGAAAAGTTATTAGCATACTATATTTGAAACAGACTGTGGGATCGTGAAAGGATAGCTTGGTTTCTAGTGGAGCACTGGCTAGAGATGGCCAGAGACCCAACAGGCATCCATACCTACAAGGGACAGCATACATTTCACCAGATTCCCAGACTCCAAGCTCCTAACTCATGGCCAAGACCTCCATTGATCCGCACCTTTCAGTCACATAGAGCAATGCCTGTTCCAAAGAGAGGTTTGTGTCACCCAGCACAGGTAAAGAGTGTGACTATAGGCCTCCACCTCAAGAGATCTCCATATTAATGAGATACCTAAAGGCCAGAGAGCGTAGCCAATTAAACATTCCTTCCCAGACCCTCCTCCTTCCCTATTTAACTCAGGTCTGCCCTGAGAAACAGGGTGGGTACAACCAGATCCACTTTCCACCATGGCAATAAACCTTTTAAAACTATGGACTTCCTTTTGTCTTTGGGGCCTGCTGTGGAGAACCTTTGAGGGGGCCTTAGACTAACAAGCCACTGCTTAATCTCCCGCTGAGGACTTCTCTATGTTCCCACTGCATAGGTTGCCAACTTAACCATGCTTGCCAACCCAGCCAAGCAGTCTCTACCCACTGAGTGCTGCCAGAGCTTCCCTCTCTAGTCCCTGTCTGCTATGGGCCGGTCCAGTCTGTATGTCCCAAGTCTCAGTTCTTCTGTGGGTCCCAGCGGCTTCTGGGAGCCCAAGGACAGAGACCACTGGCCTCCTGGTCAGCTGACTCAGCCCGGAGACGCCCACTCAGGACTTCAGGCTGAGACTTCTCCATGCCGAGGCAGAGCCCCACAGCTTCTCACAGACTAGCATCCTTCTGGTGCTGCATGGAGTGAAGTCAGTCAAATTCCCATGCTTCTGTCTCCCTGAGCACCAACATGTGACCCACAGACCCACCAAAGGCTATTACAGAAACCCTTCCTGGTCAGACAAAAAGGAAACAAGATACTCATTGTATAATTTAACTCCCTAGAGGATGTGGGAAGAGACAAATGTAAGCATCCCAGTTTACAAAATCTATCTTCAGAGAAGAGAAGAATTTTAACTAATGATAGGATTTGATTTTGAGCTATGGAATGCATTGTCTTTGAATATATTGATATAAAAGCCTCTCTTAGCATACAGGATTTTAGCAGCCTCTCTCCTTGATGATACTTTTTAATATTCTCCAATGTTAAGTTTCTGAGTTTTGAAGCTAGTTATTCAAAAAATGTTTGGTTCTTCAAAGATCTTTGTTTAATGTCTTTGTTTAATGTTTCATTTCTTTACCTGTAAAACTATAAGATTTATTTATCTGGGTTTTTTTCTAGTTTATTTAATGAATTGCATAGCCACTTGTAAATTTTGGTATTTCCCTTGGTTTATCCAATGTTTGGGCTCTCCAGACTTTCTAATGACAGAGTTTCATCCATCTCTTCCAAAATTTCTCTAAACCCCTCTGATGTTAATCTTACTTTCTATGGCTTCCTAGCCCATATGAAGGGAGCACTTGCTGGGTACTTGGAGTAGATTATTTTTAATTCTCATGTCTACCTTTAAGACATAGACACAGAAATTTGTTCCCACAAATTTCTAAAGATAAGTCTTTTTGGTTTTCACAACTGATCCTTAGAACATAGTTCATACTGCTGATATGTGTCGCCATCTCTGGCAAACAGGTCCAAGTGGGCCCCACAGGGCTGACTACATCCTGCAAAGATTCGCCGTGAGTATAACACCACAAAGAACGGCACTGTTATTGCTCTTATTCTACCAGAGCACTACTATTAATACAGCCTCAGGGCCCATCAGCCTTTTTGGCAGCCACATTACTGTTGGCTCCTACTGAGATTATTGTCAACTAAATGCCTAAGCCTCTTTCACACATGCTGTTGCTAAGTCATTTTACCACCACCCCCCATCCCTATCTTTGTGCATTTTGTTTCTGGATCCAGGTGTGGGACTACACCATCATTCTGATCGCATGCAATTATCGTAGAGTCAGCCTGTTATTTCTGTCTTTTTGCATTTTTTTCAACCTGTTTCTGCATCTGCTTCTGGGGTAAGTGGGAGTACAGGAATTCTGTTGCTTGAAAATTCCTTTCTCTCTCAAACCTCTAAGCTGGTGTCCCCAAATACAGCCACACCACTATCAGTTCGTATATATTTTATTGACAAATCTCTTAACCAAGCACAGTTTGCAGCAGCCCACAGAAGGAGGATGAAGGAACGTGCTTTAAGGAAAACAGAGCTGCTGGGCTGTGCTGCTCAGTATCCGGTATGAGGAAATCCTAGTGCTATGTGAGTCTTGTTGAGCTCCAGCTAAGGATTAGAGTAATTACGGAGAATTTAAGAGTTGATGCTCAGGTAAGCAAAAAGTTTTGAATAGCTTAAAGCCTTGAAACTGTTTCTAGGCTGCTCACTCAAACTAAATTGTCCACACACGTTAAATCCCAAAGAAAATAAAGAACTCGGAAACCATGGGAGAACAAGATGGGATAAACACTGTATAATGATTTTGTCACCAAAATATGTCACTACCTGCTTAAAACTATGTAAATATTACGACTGGATGCACTGCAAAGTTTTCATATGAGGTCAGAGATGAAAAACATATTTGAAGAGAAACCAAACTTCTGCTTTTCTTTATGCATTGACCATATTTTCTCTTTCTTTTTCTCAAGCCTTAGACAAATACTGAGTGACCTAAAAATTTTTAAAGAAAGCGAGAATGTTCCATGCCAGATAGTTTTTATCTTCTTCCCCTAACAGCATCCAAGAAACTAAAAAGGGAAAAGTGGAGAGAGGAGGGAGATAATCAGAGTTGATTGTGAATCTGGGAAAAGTCTCAACTATGTATTGAGATTTGCAAATTGAAGGAGGAAAGATCACAAGAGAGGAAATGAATAGCCATTTTGCCCATTGCCAGTGCTAGGCTCCCCATTCTTCCAGCTGTGGTGAAAGCTTCAGTTTCATCCCTCAGATCTGAGTTAGATGCAAGCATATCAGCTGTTGTTCTTTCTGGTGTCTGCCTCTCTTTAGAATGTCCTAAAGATAGCATTCTAAGTAAACTCATGAGCAGGCTGAGGAAATCACTTCAGGGAGGGATGGAACCATCCTTTCTCTCTGGTAGAGAAGGCTTTTCCACCTACAAAGTATAAACTATGGAAACTATAAAAGAATTTTTAAGGAGAGACTCAGCAGCCAAAATACATGTTTGGCTCTACTCAGGAGAGATTCTTTCCCTCTGTAAGAGTCTTAGCACAGGGTCCCATTACTGCCTTCTTTAAGATTCTTGTGTGTGTGTGTGTGTGTGTGTGTGTGTGTGTGTGTGTGTGTGTGCGCGCTTAGTGCAGTGCTTTGCTGAGTTTGTTGAGTATTTATAGGTGAGCCTCCATCTGAGCCAAGAAGCATAAACTTTGGCTCACACAGATACAAGCTGCCATTAATGTGCACATGTTGCCTGGTAAGAACTTGTTTTTTCTGCACCTAATACTGTTGTGCTGTCCTTTCTTAGGCATTCCAAGAGTCAGATGAGCTGCTGTCTTTGGTATTATGGTAGAACAGGCATACCTGAGTGTGTCGATATGCAACGTTTCTTGGGACCCCAAAGTTTCTCAGTGAGCTAATATGGCAGCTGGTATCATTTTGCATTTTGATAAATTCTCCAATGTTGTTGAATCTATTGCTCCACAGACCACTTTTAAATACCAAGGCACTCATCTGACCACTATAATAGAGGAATTAAACCATTCTATAAACTGGAGAGACACATGTGGGAGGTAGGCTCTCTGTATACTTGTATCACCCACCCGCTCCAAGAACAGGCATTTTCTATTCTTGCAATCAGCACTTCCAAGCAAAGATAGAATAAGATAGGACCGAGGAGAGCTTGTACAAGCTGCATAGAGAATAGAACTTATGTAAAATTTGTGGATTAAATAAAAAGTTTTACTTTCTTTAAAGTTCTCCAGAGGAAAGCCAGGGGTACTATAATCTCCCTTGCTAACTCCTTTCATATCTAAAAGCATTATTCAGAACATTCCTGCTAGGAATTTAAGCCCATTTTCCATTGCTAATGAGGCATTCTATATTGTACTACTAAGGAGCTGATGTTGGAAAATAAATGTGTCTATGAAGTAACCACATGAAAAAAAATAAAATTGAAATAAAAATAATTAAGTGCAGCCAACTGCTTTAAGCGACCATTTCATCACATGGTTAGAAAAGTATTCAAAAGCTGTCCAAAACCCGTTCCCCTCTGCTACTTCTTGCCTATTGCTCCACCACAATTAGCACTATCTGCTGTTCAGACCATTGTCTCCATGCATTTCCTTGTTCTATGGCCAATCCTGAGCTTTTTCAATGGCTAAACTATTCTTTTGTTTATCTGGCTTTTTATCTGGCTTTGTGTTACTCATATAAATTTATAAACACAGAACAAAGCCTGCACTTGGCCCCAAAGGAAGGTAAACTTCTCAACTGTCTTACTCAAGACTTGGTATCAGAAAAGAGAACAAGTTCACTTCCTAACGATATTGAGGAAACTAGAGGAGAGTGTTACACTGTTGCTGAAGATTCAAAGATCAGTATTTCGTTCAATCTTTGACACAGTTCATTCATGACTCTCTATGAATACATACCCATTCTTATGAATAGGGAGAAGTGGAGCAAGCAAACTGGAATGCATGCAGCTTTCTGTTTATGAGAAGGCAGTGTGGTTATTCCAGGTGAAGAACAGACCAAGGAACTCATGGAATGATGAGTGAGAAAAGCCCATGATTCATTTCATGTTGGTTGGTGTTATTTTATCTGCTCACTGTATTCTACTTTGATCAAACAGGTCAAACTTTATATGTAAGCTTGGATAATTACAAAGCATTGTCCTTTACTCCCTTCCCCCCCCAAAAAAAATCTGCTAAAACGATAAAGAACAAAATTTGTATCCTGAAATATTTACCACATAGAGAATCTCTTGCTATGATAATGATAAAGAAAATCTATATGAGGATGAGGAGAAGCCCAAAAAACATTTGGTTTGCATATATGAGGCCCTAGGTTGGATTTTCAGTACTGCAAAATATAAACTAAAATAAAAATTGGGGAAGAAAATATGAGTGGATTGCATACTTCATTGTATTTATATATGAAATTCTGAAGAATAATGAAAATTTATTTTTAAAATATTAAACAAAAATTAAAGGCTTTAGTGAAAATGCATGCATACATGCATTTTTATTGTTCAGAAAGTAACTAATACAAATCTTTCTCCTCTCAAAGCATCACCACATTCTAGACATCTTCTAGTAGTTACTAGAAACTAAGCTCTCAGGTTGTGGGATGGTTCAATGGACAAAATGCTTGCTGTTTTAAGACTTGTGATCTGAGTTCAGATCCCCAGAACCCATATAAAGCTTTACTTGTGTCTAGAATCTCGCATCAATATGGGAGGTAGACACATGGGAGAATCAATAGAAGGTCATGGACTACCTATCCTTGAGTAGTAAATAGAAAAGATGCTGTCTCAAACAAGGTGGAAAGCAAGGACCACAGCCAAGTTTGTCCTCTGACCTCCACATGCATTCTGTAGTGTGTGTGTGTGTGTGTGTGTGTGTGTGTATTCACACTCACATTTAAATGCACAAACATCATGCATATACATAAATATCAGAGATTCGAACTCAAATTAAATTCACATGTATCATTGATATTATTCTGTATATACTTTATTATAGGAGCTAGATTTCTAGGAAATAAATGACAATAGTAGAAATTTTGGGAATAGAAATGGAATTCAAATATCCTAAGCTGTTTCTCAAACCATTCTTAAATTGTAAAAGGCACATTTCTGCAGCCTGATTTAGCACACTACACACACATATGCGCAGACACACACACAAATAGAAATGAAGTAAAACTCCCCACAACCTAACTGCACTGTATGCAATTCTGTTGCCTTCTGATACGTTCTATTCTTTTCTGCTTTTGTACTGACAATGTAATAATACACTCATGAAATTTTACAAAAAAGTCCTCTTCATTTGTAAAACTGCAGTAAGTGATCTTGATGTTTTTAAGAAGTCTTATATTAGTGATCAAATATTTCCTCAGTATGTTCAACACCCTCTGGTTTCTCAGTACCACTTTAGGGTTTGACATAAGGGAGGTATTGTATCTATCCTTGACTCATTGACTCCTGTGCAGTTGAAGATGGATGCAAAATACATGTTACACTGGCAGACAGCGTAATATTAACTAACACTTCATTTGGCTAAGGTGTAGTTTAAATGAATGCTTTGTTACTATCCCAATTTGGTACTCAAGGTACACAAGCCAGGGTGTTACTATCCCTACTACCTTTGCACATCCATTCCCTTGGGCTTATCTATACTTAGCTTGCAATATATTATATCACTTTTAGCAGAACTCTAGAAAGCATCTCCAGCAATCTTTAATTCATATGATTAAAAATTCAAAAGAAGCCCTTGTACCAGCTGTTGAACTACATTTGTAAGCTGTAATTCTGAGTTCAAAACCCAGCAAATTGAAGGTTAGGCTAACAGAATAACAACTGCACTAACTCATGGCAACTGGAACGCTAGGCTAGGTGAACTGTTTGGTATGTGCTCACACACAAAAAATAAACTCAGGATGAATAAACTTATCTCTCTGGAAATCTTGCTTTCCAATTTGACTCTTTACATAAGATGTACAATATGACCTAAAAAGGAAAGTAGCTAGCTGCACAGGTTTTTTTGTTTGTTTGCTTGTTACATAGAATTACGTTTTAAAAATAAAAGAAAATTGACACAAATTGTTTCATTGATTTTAACATAGAGATTAAGAATTGAATTCCTATTTGCAGAGATTAACTTTCAGGAATACATTTAACATGTTAAAAGCAAACGTTTTGTTTCTCCAAAGGTCTCCGTGCTCACACATTCATTTAAAGGAAACATCATAAATTAAAATAGACCCCAAATGATACTACTGATCATCGTTGACTATGTAAGCACCTGGTGAGAAATCATCGCTAACCTCAGTAAGCTCCTTCACAAAAATAAAATCACCCAACTCACAAGACAAATATCTGAGCACTGAGATGTCTCTAACTTAGTCATCTAGTAATGTGCCCGTGGGAGAGACATTTATATATCCTGACCTCATTTCTCACACATATAAGAGAAAATGACAAAATGCTCTCTTCTCTATAAAAGGCCCCTTTCCATAAGATTTTGTGCTTCTACTTCTTTAGGTAAAATGCTAAGGGACTATATATCCTTATTATTGACTGACAGGAGACTAGGGGGAAAATGGTGGGAAAAAATTCTTCTTTTCTTTTTCTCATTTTCTTCCTCTTTCCTCTGCTTCTTTTTTTTTATTTTTCTGGTGAGACAGGTTCTTGTTAAGTTGTCCATCTAGCATTAGGTACCCAAGTAGCTAGAATTACAGGTGTGTGCCACTGAGCCAGGTAAAATATCTCTCTTAAGTAAACTTGAAATGTTGTTATCCTTCCAGAATCACTTCTTGCGCTGAAAATGGCAAATAATGGCCTGTGATGAAAATAATACAAACCCAATAAATACCCAAATCATAAAAATAAAATCATGTCACAAAAATTACTTTCAGTCAATCGATATGAGCAGTTACAGGAAATAGTAACTGCAAAGCAAGCTAGTGCGACTTGTTTTATGGGAGTACCTGATTCACATGCCCCTGCTTATTTGTCGTAGGATCTTCTCTTTAGACAGTATAAAGGTCTATGTGTAGCAGCTCTGACAGGGCAGTTCCTGGGACAAAGAGATATAGTTGTTATGAAACATTTGTGCTTCACTTCTTAGATTCAGAAACTTTTCTTCATTTTCAATTTTTCTCAGATCTGCATAATAGATTCTGATTTATCAAACACAGGTGACAATCAATATTTAAAAATTATGAAACAGAAAACCCTAGCTCCTAAGCTTGAATCACTCCACTTATTGTGTGAATATTGGCACCTCTGTAAACTTCCCTAATCTCCAGCTTTGAAACATTAAAGCTGAGATGACAACTCATGATATTGTTGTGAATCTGAATGAAGTAATACATATAATGTTTGCCACATTGCTGTGACTCACTGTGTTATTTATTAGTTCTTCTTTTTTTATTTTTATTTTTTTTGCAAACATGACCCTCACAGCAATAATTTCCCCTTTCCAGTGGAGAAAATCTTTTACAAAACAAAATCTTCTAAATAATACCTCAGTCTTCCACGAAAGAAGGGAACCATGCTTGTGAGCACACATTTCAAAAGAAAGCGACTATGCTGTGACACATAGATCACCAACCAGTACACTCAGGGAACATATGAGAAGAATCCATGAAGATATCAGCATTGGGGGCCTGTAGCCCAGGAGGTAGGAAAGGTAGACATCAAATAGCTGTCAGAATACTACAGGGTGCTATAGCCTGCAAGGAGTATGTGTGTAGGTGGGGGTGGGGGCTATAGAATATGACTAAGAATGATAACCTCTATGGAAAGATTCCAGGAAAATGACAACATTCCAAGTGAAAATATCCAAGAGTGCCATGTCCCCGCAGTGGAAACAGGCAAAACAAAGGCACCAAGCCGGAGTGTGCAGCTGGTATTTGTTAACAAAGAGCACAGTGACATTCGAGTGACAAAGGCAATAATGAAATAACTTATGAAATGAGGTCACACATAATGAGTGTGATAGAGACCAACTTGCTGAAACTCTGTAGTAAAGGGAGTTGCACCTTTATAGTATAGAACAGTTTTCTTAGGATTAAGATGGCAGCTCTGTGGCTTTTCAGGCTCAGAATGGGAAGTTGTGGACTAATTTTGAGACCACTTAAATAATCCAAGTGGGATAACAATAACAGATACAGATATCAGAGATTCTGTGCTCGACATCATTGAGAAAATAATGTATTATTATGGAATAGATTACCATGAATTGAGCTGGTAAATATAAATATTAGAAGGCAATACAGAAAGCATGGGTTTTGGGTGCTAACTCTGAAATATCCAATTGAAGAGTATTAATAACTATTAATAGATATAGGGTGATAGTCATGAATCAAAACTTACCTGGAAAACTAAAAGTGGGATGTTCCAATCAAAATTTAGAGATACCAATGCTGCTACTAAAATCGCAAAACATGGTAAGAATTTACTACACAAGCGGCAGTAAATAGGAAGGGAGGAATCATGGGAAGAATCATGAGACACCGCACCCTACAACCTAGAAGCCAGCCCTATGTCATCTGACTCAGGCACTTGATGCTCAAGAGATTCAGGTATGTTAGTTCCATCCAGAATTCTTTTTTGTAGTATAGAATCCTTCTTGAACCATCTTATCACCACTAGGGGTCTTTTGGTCTCCCAAGAAACACTGAGATGCTCCATTTCCTCAAAGTCTGCTTCACTTACCTAAATTTATCCTCTGAAATTTGGACCCTTGCCGTGTTTTTCTGCATTATACAGGTCTCTTATCGGCCACTATTAGCAGGCTACAAATAGTTGATGACAGCAACTACAGAATTCCCATCAACACCATTATCATAGAAACTTAATAATGTATGGAAATTAATATGTGCCAGGAATATTCTTCAATGTGTTCTAAGTGAAGTCTCAGTAAGTCTCTTAATTCCGCTATTCTTATTTTCTAGGTGAGAAAATTAAAATGTGAGGACCTAACGCTTAATCTAGTTAGAAAATTGCAGAAATAAATTTTGATATCAAATCTCAAACACTCCAAAGACCTTGAAAATTTGTCCTGGCATCTACATGGCATTCACTTTTATTAGGCCCTAGTACATATTAAATAATATGCATGAGTTTTGCTTAAGTAGACAAATGATTATCTAATGTCTTTTGCTTCCTTTTGGCAGCAACAGTAAAAATTTTACTAACAGAAGTTAATTGGCACGTTGTTCAGTTAATTGGGATTTTGTTAGTTTCTTTCTGTAGATTTCTTTTAATGAAATGTGGAAAAATCACAAGAAACAAGATTTGTTTGTATTTCATCTAAGTTGGATATATGGCTGATATACTTCCTTGAGCTTAATGTGTGGTCACTGATGTTCAGAACACCTTGGGAACTCTGTGATAGCTCAGAATTTACGATCACAACAAGGACAAGAGGACCACATCTTCTTGAACTTTTAAAGAACAAGATGCATTTTATTACGCCCACAATTCACTTCAGAACCTTCTTATAATAATATTTTAGGATAAATTTAATAACCTAAACCAAACCACACATTTGTGTTAAGTCTTTACAGACATCAATACCACAGCATCATTTTGCCTTTGTGACAGATGCTGGTCTGTGTCCCTTTATTCTGCAGACTTTATTTTGTAACCTGACTGATAGCTGATAAACTTGTCCTTCATTGTAAGCCTTAGGGGTCATTTTCCAGATCCAGGATGGTGTCTTTACACACGCACTGACAGTCTAAGAATACTGTGTATGAAAACAGCTGATTACTGCTTCCATTTATTCTATACAGAATAACTCTATCGAGTGACTAGCAGACCATGATGTATCAATACCCCAGCATGCTCATTCCTTGAATGAATCATTCCCATGTCTATGCTTGGTATTCAAGATATCCCAGAGAAAGTATGCTTCAGCCACACACTGGGATAGCTGGGATAACTGCCCCTTAAAGAATGACTTCACTTCCTAGGGACTGTCTTTACCATCCTAGATTAATCCTTCTTGTACTTCCCCTATAAATTGTTTACTTTCATGTGCTCCTGTCAAGTTTGGCTTCTAGCGGAATGCAGACAAGGTCACAAGATTCCGATTAGTTAGACTTCTAGTTCAAGAGTGGGTCCTCCTGGATCTTGCTGTAGCAGCAGGACACATTTCCCCTCCATACTCATCTCTTCAGTCACAAGGGGCCATATTTAACTGCTACTATATTTGATCATAGTCGTGGATTTAAGGTGATTATCTGATATTTTAAAAAAATCCTATATTTAGGGATACCAATAAAGCAAACAGGTATTTCATAAATTGGCTTTGTTCTAACACTTGGTTCACTTATATGTCAAATCAGATTCTTATTCTTAAGAGATTGAAATCTGTACAACCCTGTGGTAAGCATATTGATATGTTACAGACATTTCAGACTCTAGAAATGAGAAGGATTTTCAAAGCTACTGGAATATGAATTGACTGTCATCAAACACTTTCTAAACTAAAGCCTATTGGCTATTAATCCAATGGTTCTTTTTACAAGAATGACTGATACATGTAGTGATGTGAAGGAATAAAAATTGACATTTTGCCAACACTTCCAAAAGCTTTTCCTCCCTGAAACCTAATTTCTGGATAACAAAATTTTATTAAGACTCTTGATAGCTAGAAAACTTACACAAAAATCAATTTCTTTCAAAAATGATTCACAAAATACTTTTCAGTTTTAATTTTATATGGCCAATTTGCTTTGCTTATGAGCCAATGCACAATCCTTAAGGATAGCATTAGTTGGAAGACATATCAGTCCCCCGTGTCAATCCTCTAAAGTAAGAAGGTTTATTTCTTCAGTAGATAGTTTGTTTTAAGTGTTGGTTGTTGGCTAGTCTTCCAGCAGAGAATGACTCCTTCACTTGTGTATTCCATTAAACTTATTATATATAATATATATATATATATGTGTGTGTGTGTGTGTGTGTATGTATATATATATATATATATATATATATATATATATATATATGTTTTCAAAGAAAATAAGTTGCTCTAAAATTTATAACTATCCAAAAAATCAAATCTTTTTCTCTGTAATGCAATTTAGCTTCATATTAATTTTAAGCCGTAGAAACTCCTCAGTGTTAATTGGTACATTGGATCTAATGTGTGTTTTTAGATACGAGGTAAACAATTTACTTTAGTATCAAGGAAACATTAGTTAAGATTTTATTAGAATTCTAAAAATGAATAATAAGCCCAGCCCATGCCTGCTGTAATCACTAAAATAAACTCAGTGCTCACATTGCTGTGGCTTAGCTAAGCCCTTCTCTCATTCCATCAGCTGTATGGGGCAGCAGCTGGCCTGTTTTTCAACACCACGGGTATGTTTACTGCAGCCATGTAACTTTGTCTCCAAGGGCTGAGGCTGTTGCTAGGGCCTGGACCACACCTTCCCCCTGCTTACCTAAAGTCCATCAGTCATGGTTTCATAATTGGGCAGTTTGAACAGTGTCAACACAAGGACACAGACAAAAATACACTTTCTGTTTCTCCAGGTGCTGCAGCCTCTGCCCCTGTGGTGACAACTAATCATTCCATTGGACTAAAATGATATACTTTAAAAAACAATGTCCTGGCATTGCTGAGACTGTTCGTATAAGGCCATGAAGGTCTACACAGCAAGGATTGCACAATAACCCATTAAAATAAACATTTGCAACCACAGATAGCTGGACTGAAATTCTGTTCTGATACAAATAACATCTGGACAACTTTTGTTTGCATCTTCCAGCATAAAATACCCTTGAGAAAAAATAGAAGGCAAGAGAGGAGACAAAAGACCTCTAAAGGTTTTATTATGCTATGGGTGTGGTGCCATAAACATGAGGGGGTTCAGGCTGGAGTTGCCAAACCTGAATTTAAACAACATGTTGTTTTTAAAAAATTGTAACAGTGGTGAGGAACAATTCCGTTTTCTTACATAATTAATCCCGTGTAAAATAGAGTGACTGGAAATCATCCAGTGGTTTAAAAATAACTCAATTATTTATAAGCTCCACAGAGCTATAGGATTCCACAGAAAAGAAGAAAGTGGAGCATCTTGGTACCAAGCACATTGTGCAGAATTGGCTCAGGCTTGCAGACATAATCATCACTAATCTAACATAGAAGTCTACACAGAGGCCAAGGATACTGGCATTCCCTTGGATTATAGGCCAGGATTGTGGGAAGGAGAGGGGTTCATTCTTTAAAATGTACATATAGCTGCTACATATTAGTATAATGTTACAAATACTGGAAAAAAGAACTGAATAATATGAAGGAGGTAGAATAGAAGAAGCAGAGGATGATGGGATCGGGCCTTGGGTGGGTGGGGGGGAAACTGAGCAAATTTCAAATGATGCTCAGTATAGGCCATGACTCAGATCCCATAGTGAATGGACTCTAATTTCTAATATTGTTCTTTGATAGGAAGCAAAATAATTACAACTTGAAAACTACTAGGAAGTATTATATTCAATATAAAGATAAAGGACTTATCCATAAATAAATCTGTATATAAAGTCATATGTTTGGGGCAGACTCACAGCTAACAAGCATATATTTGTGTCAGCTCCAGCTGGCCATAAAAAAGCAATGAAAGTTTGTGTTTAGTAATATTAAAATCTTGCAAAATGTTTCACAATTATCTCAAGGGTATTTTGCCCTTTCCTCTACTCAGAGAGGCCTTGTGCAAAGTGGCAATAGTCTCACAGACCAAGCCAGGAGTTAGGAGAACTAAGGTCTTTCTGTGACATGCTAGGTGGACTTTACAAATAATTTGATGCTTAAAATCACTCCTTGTTTTATGTCAAATAAAGAGAAGAGCGAAGGGGTAAAAGTAGGCCTTATTTATTCATATAGTCCAAATCTTTTATTGGGGGCATAGTGTGTTTAAATTGTATTTTGTTTAGCCTTGGAAACAAAAGAAAATATAAGACACAATTGTCTCATTTGTTTACAAGGCTGAGGAAGCACAGTTTTGATGTGCTAATTCCCATGAAAACGACAATAGATGTCAGCTATCTAAACAAAGCAGCGAAGAAGCACATTTCTCGAAAAAGTTCCTATATTTATGGGGTCTTGCCTGATGACAAATTTCAGTAATTCATACTAAAAGAACTTTGCTTCTTGATGGCTTGTGACAGTGAAAATCAAAATGAGAAGCCATGAGGGTGTTCCAGAAGTAGGCCATTTTGTGACTATGTCAAACTACTGTTGAGTAAAGTTAGTTGTAGTCAATTAATTTATAACTAAGAGTTTGCTTCTGAAAAACTTGTTCAAACCTTTTGGTCCAGGGATAAGAGATCTATAACTCTCAAGCTCCCTGGCACAAAGGTTACATTTCTTTTCAATACTAATTGGGTCTGGCATATTAAATGAGTGGCCCTTACAAATACCAGTGGTCCCTGCTCTTCTCCCTCTATTTCTCTGTTCTGAAAAGAAACAGGTAGGCCATGGATATTTCAGTGGCACTGACTGTACTCTGCAACATAATCCTTCTAGGAATAAGCTACAACAGTTCCAGATGCCTAGATCAGTATGTTGCTCATGCATGTGAGGCAGGAAAGAACCACCAAATGTGTTAACACTGAAGTTACTGTGTGAGTATACCATCCACTTGTTCCATTGAGTTAACATAGTACTGTCTTATATCCATCTTAAGAACTTGGTTTGGCCCATGATATCAGATAGGGGAGTGCTCATATAATACATAGTTTCTAGAAGAGATAGGCAATGATATGTATGCTTCCCTGGCTTTTCTAAGTGAAGTAAAATGGCTTTTATGATGATAATTCACATGGTGTGCATGTGGAAAGGAACAAGAATCTTCTTAGTGAGGAAAAGAAAAGTTCTAAGCAGAGAAAAGACATATAGCACTACATAGTATGGGGGAGGAGTGTTAGTTTTGTTGTGACCTGAGAATACAAGACAGAAGTGTGTGAGAGGCAAGCAAAGAAAGGCAGGAAACAGATTATAAATGATGCCAAGCCAGGGGATTTGTTCTTAAAGCAAAGGGAGAAATACAAAATTTATAAACACTGTTAAGTAACTGGCTACAAAGGCAATGGCAAAGGTTTCCCACTGCTTTTGATGAAAGAATTGGGCACTGATTTTTATCCTGTTTCCTGCTCCCCTCCCCAACCCATCCCCAGCAACTGTCCTCTACTGCTTCTCTTCTGCTAACAATTTGCCTGCATAGGTTTATGACCCATCCAAAGAAGACACCAATGCTTCCTCTCATCCTGACAAAAACGCTGGAAAATTGCTGAATTATACTAGAAGTCAAGCCTGTGACTTGACTACAAACATGACACACAGTGAGGACAGTAGGGTGGTAAGTTTGATATTGATCTGGATAAACCAAGCATTCCTCACTCCTCATGACCTCAAACCCACTACTCCCTGCTGCATCCCTATACTTTGCAGAGAATACTGCTTGCCTAAACTTTGTTAAGATTTTGCAGTTACACAATTGGGGTCCCTATGTGAATAAACTTCCTGATACTTTGTAGGAGCTACAATGGTACTTTAAAAAATAAATAGCAAGAATAGAGATGATTCCCAGATGAAATGGAAGCATTATGACCCATGAAGACCACCTGGAATTCTTTAAACTGTTTAACTCAATAGCAGCTCTTTGCATGCAATGTAGCTTGTATTTCCTAAATCTCTCAAGAGATAGCAGCTTGGACACTACCCCTTTGTTTCAGTGGTTTTCCTGCCCTTACAAATTAATCCCCACCTGTAGTCTGAAGCTTCTGTTTATAAAACCATAAGCATTGCTAAAGTCTTTGGGTTAAGAATGGAAACCATTATGCAGTTTGAGAATATGAGAGAGGAAAAGGATGGATGAGTCAGACAATCCTCTTATTCAGTTATATCTTTAAAGACAAAAATGATAAAGAAAATTAATTAATGGCTCCCAAAACTAGACAAGAACTGTAGAATTTTTTAAGGTACATGAGAAATAGGAGAGTAGAGATATTCAGGGGCCTTTAAAATGATTTGCTTATTCTATACATGGTTCACTACAGCCAACCAAATAGAAGGTTAAGAGGACCAAGCTAATTACTAGGCAGCATTTTGCTAAGATCCTAGGCATAAATGGAAGCATGCAAACTCCATTACACAAAGAAAAGAGGAACATGCATTCAAACTGGAATTTCTGTCATCAAACTAAATTGTCCTAAACTCTAAACCATTTTTACAACAAATCATGTCTTTGATCCACAGTTAGTCAACCACATAATTGCCATTTTCCCCAGTCCTTCGTGTAGTGAAAACTCACTTGACTCACTGTGGGTGAAAACTGTTACCTCCTCTTTCCTGTGCCTGTGTGAGTGACAGCTAAAGAGGCCATGGCACAGCAAATAATGATGATGCGACAGTCCTATAGCTCCACTTCCAACCAAGACATAACTGGGGCTATCGTTATTCTTGTGACTAAGACAAACAAACCAACAAACAAAAATTATATATATATATATATATATATATATATATATATATATATATATATGGCAAATATTCTCAATCATAAACAGAAGGTCAAGGAGGATAGTAGTATTTAGAGAGACAGGCAGAGAAGGACAGGAGAAGCACAGTTGCCCTAGATTAGAGCCAAGGGGTTGGTTACAGGGAGATATCTAAGTAAGAGAACTCTGATATAGACAGTAGATGTAATGCGTGAAGAGGATAAGGATGAAAGCTGAAGAAGCAGAGTAACTAGAATCTGTAACGAGCACCAACAAGAAGGTAACTACACAGGAAGAAGTACAGAAAATCCCTAGGTGGGCTTCTCCAGCCCTCAACCAATGGGCTCATCTAGAAGCCTTCTTCAGACCAGGGAAGAAAGTCTACAAGAGCCTCAGGGACAGTTCCAACTTTACCACAGCAGACAACAGTGCATGCCCTTGATGATAGACAGGACTATATCCTCATGTTCTCATTCACAGGGCACCTGAGTTTTGGAAATAACCAGTAGCAGACTAAGCACTGTGCCAGCAGCAGCTAACAAGACCCAGAAGGAAGATGCAGAGGAATCATATGATGCTCATGTGATTTGTGTTTTTCAAGATCAAGTTCTCAACTATGTGTCGAAACACAAAAGTATTTGACACCCAGGAATGTGAATCTCATAATCGCTGGCATCTCATCAAATATTAAGTCATGCCAAGAAAGCAAAGAAGTATGCAATAGAGATAAAATTTGAGTCTATCAACCCAGAACTCCATAGTGATTGACTATGTGACAGAATGAGCAAATATGGACATTAATATAAATTTATAATTGTAGAAGCTAGGTGAGATGCAGAAAATAGTATTTTTAAAATATCAAAACCAAAAGTTGTAAAAATAAAATCTTTAATATCTGGAGAATAGTTCTATTGCATGGGGTAAATACAGGTAATATGTTATGGAATAAATACAAACAGTGATCATGAAACCTGATGATTAAAAATAAAAAACTTGACAGAAACAAATATGGTTTTAAAAAGTAAGCAGAATGAGGCAATCGTGGATTCTCTCTAAGTGGCCTATTAGCTGTTCAAGTCACTGGAGTGTCTTAAGAGTTCTTTAAAAAGTATGAAAAGATTATTAATGTGGAAGAAATCTCTAATAAATATACAAGTCACAAGCACAAGAAACTTTAATGCCAGCCATTAAAACCACATCACCTAAACCAGACAGGAAGGAAAGTTGTTTAAAACATCCACAATTTTATCTTAACTTTAGATGAAGAGACAAAAGAGTAACCATGCCACAAAAGATATCATCAAGAAAAAGTTGGCATCTCATAATGAAAATATCATCAATTCACGAAGAAAATATGACAATCCTAAACTTTGGTGTTATAACTAACATAGCTTCAAAATATGTAAAGCAAAAACTCATATAAGCTCATGCAAATAAATAAGTAAATTCAGATAAGGCAGCATGCTTTCCCATTCATTCTGGGAAACTACCATCAACCAGTCACAAAAGTCAGTATCACTTCAAGAAAAGTTCATGTTGAGCCATTCTCTGTCATAACATGAATACAGAAAGTATGAATGTAATTTAAGAAACTCAGATGACACAGTATAAAAGCATGATGGCATATAATAACCAACAGGGGCTTATCTAAGTGACACATGGCTGATCATCTTTTAATAATCAAACTATGTAATTTACCGTTAATAGACTCTACAGGAACAAATATGTAATCACTCTCTCATACAGATGAACACAAATATACATGAAAATATACAGAGAAAGGGAGATGGTGGAGGAAGAGGGAGAGGGAGGGGCAGAGAGAGGGAGAATAAAGCAACAAAATTCAAAGTTCATTCCAGAATGAAACCTTAGTAATCTGGCTGAAAGAGTGGAAGCCAAAAATTAGTGTCAAGATAAATGATCAAGCTAGGGTGAAAACTGAAAGTTATCTTCTTTAATTAGGAACAAGATATGATGTTTGCTCATACTACTTCTCTAGTTCATAGTCTCAAGCAATTTAATGAACAAAGCAGTCATAAAATCATTCAGCTCAGAAGCAGAGAACAAAACTTGACCTTAGTCTTATGGATTGTCTCAAGAAAGGTCCTAAATGTGTTAGTTGACAATAGTGAAGTTTATATCTCCAATGAATATGATGTGTTAATTATCAAGAAATAACCTGAAGTTAAAAAAACACAAACAAACAGACATTTACAAGGCTGGGGTCATCTCAGAGGCAGAACATGTACCTAGCACATGCTGTACTCTAAGTTACATCCTCTGGACAGTAAAAAGCAAAGGACTTTGTAACATAGACATATATAATTCTTAGGAAAAGCATTCTGACGAAAGTGTGACAGCTGTCTATCACAGGCTATAGAATGACACTGAATTAAGGATTTACTGGGAACAAATATAAAATGTTTATAGGTTTAAATAAACAACAATTAAAGTATCAATTTTCCATATTAATCTAAATATCTAATGCAATGAAAACAAAATCGTAGTGGATGATTACAATATCATATAGAAATGTAGAGCCTCTAGAAAAGTCAAAAAATATATAAAAGAAAAACAAATTTTAGAGCAATAAAATCTAGTGTCAAACCAGAATGACTTGGCAGTAAGCATACAAGAATGAAATTATTATAAAAGTAGAAAAATTGACAAATGCAACAGAATATGAAAAAAACTTATTGGAGACAGGTTAGCAGATTATACGGAAACAGTTGACTATTAGCAAGACAAAAGTCAACAATCCTTATCTTAGACCATAGATTAAAAATCAATTATGCTGGATCATAAGCCATAATATATAGTAGAAAACTAAAAACATCTAGAAGAAAGTCTGTGTGACATCAGATTTGGCAACTAATTTTGGACTATCTGATATATATTATTAGACATCAGACTTGGCAACTAACTTTGGACTATCTAATTACATGCACACACACACACACATATTGAACATAATACTAACAGCATGGTACTGTAAAGAAAAATAAAAATTACAATTAATATCATCAAAAATGCAATCTTCTGCTCATGTATTGGTAATATTAACACATTAAGAAAAAATCTGCACACTGAGAAAGTGTAGCCATCAGACATGTATCTGATGATATTTAGAATATGAAAGAATCTTGATTACTCAGCAAATAACCCAGATGAAATGTTCAAAAAATTTAAATAAATGGCAAACAAGATAAGTAACAGATATTTCTAAGTAATCATGAAGAATTTCAAAGCAAAGCAGAAATGTTTATTACTACACAACTCATAAGATAAGGTTGAAAATACTGACCACATCAAGTGTTGATGAGGTTTTGGAGGGACTAGAACTCTCACGTCTGCTGATGAGAATGTATGGTAGACCTCACTTGAGAACTACAGCAATTATATAAAAAGGTAAACATACACATGTAACTAAATATAGCCTCTCTTTCCACTTTTATTTGCTGAAAGTAAACATCTGTGTACAGTGTTCACAGAAGCTTTATTTCTAGTTAAACAAACTAGAAACCACCTAAAAGCAACAAGCAGAGAGACTCAGACATTATAATAAAGACATAGAATAAAATGTTACCTAGCAACAAAATAAATTATTGGTGCACAACTCAATTGAATCATAAGATGTTTTGGTTATAGAAAGAATCCAGATTTTCAGTTCTAGAAAATTCAAAATACTATATAGCCAAAGAAAGATGATCTCTGGTTGACTAAAAACAGAAATACCCAAGGACAGAAGGAAGAACAAAAGAAACACATTAGAAAATTAGGGGTGACGTGAGGGCTTATGAATAATGGTGAGAGTTTCATTGGTAACCATAGATCAAAAATCATCAAATTTTATATTTTAAATTTGGGGTGAACTCTATTTTTATTAATTCTCAACAATATTGCTACAATATAAGCATATGAACATGATCATTTCAGAATGCTTACTTAATACTTTATTTTCTATAAGGTTGCTTTCTACAGATTTGATAATAATTTGAAAATTACACATCTTTATGATGAATGTGAAAGTAGTACATATATATATATATATATATGCCTAGTCATTTTATATGTAAATGAATTTGGAACATAATTATAGTTCTTGAGACTAACTAGCCACAGTTATGTATACAATTTTTATGATGAGATATTGAGAAATCTTTCTATTTAAATCATTTCCTTGAAGACAGAAGAGACCCATCAATTCAAAACAAAGATAACCCAAATATTATCATGAGCCAAATGATATTGTAGTACCTAATTCAGTGGTGAATATTCATAGGCTTAGTTTTTTTGAACTACATTAGACAACCATACTAGGCTACCTCACAAATAAGCATTTGATCCAAGGGTGAGTTCTGCCCTACATTTACTAATGTCTCTCACACTGGCTGATCCATAGGAAGGGTTTAGGCCTGAAAACTCTGGATAAGAAGTAGAAGGCATGTCTGCAGGCACATTCCTCTTTTTTTGATGGATTTTAAAGTGTATTTTGCCTTGACTAACTTCAAATATTGATTGTTAGAAAGTGGACTGGCACTGTAATGATTGACTGATTGCAATGTATTACATACAATGAATTTTGAATACCACAGAACTAATTGAATAAGTGAAGGGAAATATTAATATTGAATTAATGGGGATGATCTGAGTGAATTAAACACAGCGGGCCAAATTCTGCCCCTGGATATGCATGCACAATTTCCATTGACTTCAATGGGGGTTTTGTTGTGTGTATCCAAGGGCAGAATCCAGCTTAATGAATTTTTTAATTGTTTTTAAATGGTGAATGAATTGGTTAAAGTGCAAAGCATCAGAGATGACTTCGTAGAAATTGCATATATCCCTGGGATTTTTAAATATGCCAGACAAACGTTTATATAATCTTATATCTGTGAGGCACTACAAATACCATTTTTAATTTGCAGAAAGTAATATAAAAAAAAAGCATTGCTGTTACATTTTCTTTACAAAACCATACACATTGCTGCAGACTTCTTTCTTTACACTAAAATAACAAAAATGTTGATTTAATAATGAAAACCTAAGATAAATGCGAATCTCTGTAAGCATGAGTTTATTCACATCCTCACAGTCTGTCAGTGAATTCTAACCACTCGGGCGACCCCACTCATTCTACAGCCCTCTCAATATTCTTACTTTTCATTAGAAAACATTTTGTAGAGTATTATAAATGACAATGCTTATTATCTAATCATATGTGGTAGATGTGTCAGTATGGTTGCTAAATAGAAAAGAAATATTTGTAATAAATCTTATAGGTTACCAGTCCATGATCTAAAATATATTTGTTCCCTAATTCATTTTGTCCATAAGAAAGACTAGTTCTACTTTATATCAACATATTTGAGAGTCTGTGCACAGAAATCTATTCCTAAAGCTTGTAACAATTGTGAAAAACATTTATCCTTAATGTTAATTTAAATGCAAAATAAAAAATAGTCTTTATTGAAGATACAAATATGGAATGTTAATGACAAAGATGTGTGTATTTGCATGTATGTGGGCACTCCCACGTGTGTGTGTGTATAAGAGAAAGAGAGAGAGAGAGAGAGAGAGAGAGAGAGAGAAAGAGAGAGAGAGAGAGAGAGAGAGAGAGAGAGAGAGAAGCTCTCCTCTATAGGAACAATAACGCAAAATGGAAACCTCCAAAATATTGAAATGCTGAAAGATTGTGCAATATCAAATTCACCACTTTTTAGGTTTTTTTAAATTATTTTTTTAATGAATAAGCATTATTCTTTAGGGTACTTTTATTTAACAACAATGAAGAGAGTGTTGCCATATGCCCCTGCTCCATCGCACCATTCCACACACAATTTTTCCCATCATGTGTGGCATTTGTCTTCCATGACAAATTATTATCAGTAACAACTCTCAATTTATATGAGAACTACTCTTTTATTCTATACTCCATAAAAGATATGTTGAAAACTGTATATAAACACTCATGTACAATTATGACATACTACAGAACTTTTATTGCCTTAAAATTTGTTTGTAATTTACCTTTTTACTACTCATACCTAAATCCATGGACAACCACTGAGCATTTTCTGTCTCTGCAGTTAAATCTTTCCTAGAATGTGTAGCTGGATGGTCACAGTTTTGCAACTTTGCAGATCAGGTGTATCACTTTACAGTATTCTTTTCTGTTTCCTCCTGGCCTTCATGGTGTTTCTTTTCAGCATTGCATAGTAGTTTCCTATTTAGATGTACAGTTTACCCAGTTACCTTTGATTATCATCTCAAATGCTCTCAGGTTTTTACTGACAAACTGGCAGGCTGTCTTGAAAGTGTCTGTATTGGTTTTGTATTCTTACTATAATGAATGAAAGTTCCCATTGCTCCATATCCTGCTCAGCATTTGATGCTGTCAGTGAGTTAGTTTCTGCCTATTTGCATAGCTCTGGGAGTGTAACCTCATTGTAATGTTAATTTCCATCACCCACTCCACTGTCACAATAGGTACCTTTCATATGCTTATTTGCCATCTGCAGGGGACACTGGTAAGCATTTCTTTTTTTTTTTTATTCTCTTTGGGGCTCTTAATTTTCTCATGGTTGAGACTACAGGTGATACTGTGTTTTGAATAACAGGTGTTCATCAGAAAAGTATTTCACACACACACACAAACACAAATCTAACTTGTAATTTTCCTTATTCACAATTTTTCACAAAAGACATGTTCTGAATTTTAGTTACAAAGTTTATAACTTTTTTCTCACAGATTGTTCCTTAATATAAAATATAGCAGTAAACCCTGTCAGGAATCTGTCCTCAGATATTCTATTATTAAACATATTACATTTATGCCTGTAACTCTTTTTGATATAACTTCTGAGAAGGGTATGAGATTAATATCAAGATTATTTTTCCAACTGTTTAGTGGTTATCTACTTTCCATTGAATTACTTCCCATTGAATTGTATTTGCTATAATGTCAAATATCAGTTGATTGCATTTTTGTAGGTCTATTTCTGGAATCTTTGCCTTCGTCTATCGAACTCTTTGTATTACACTATCTTGATTATTGTACGTTTATAATAAAGTCTTGAAATCATGTCATATGAACACCCCAACTGAGTGTGCAAACCTTTGCAAAACTTCTGCAGGTCCAGTTAGTTGATCTTCATTTTGTTGAATTACTTTCTCAGAATAGAAAAACAAAATTGTTTTATTATTATTATTGTTTAAAAAGTAACAGATTTTAGGGGCTGAGGAATTGGATCAGTGGATAAAGAATTTGCTGAGCAACATGAGGACATAAACTTAAATGCCAGCACTGTAGGGGACAGGGAGAAGTGAAGGACCTCTGTTGCTAGCTGGTCACTAGCTATCTTGGTTTCTTTCCTTGTTGCCATGATAAAACAGTCCAGCCAAAGCAACAGAAGGTAGAGAGGGTTTGTTTTAGCTCACAGTTTAAACGGCAGTCTATTATGACAGAAAAGTCAAGGCATACGGAGCATGAAGCAACTGACTACGTAGCATCTACAATCCGAAAATGGAGAGGGATAAATGCAGACCAGTGCTTAGCTTATTTTCTGTATACTTTAGCTTACTTTTTATATGTTCCAGAATCCTCATGAAAGAATAATGTCACTCACAATGGACAGGTCTCTCTACTTCAATTGGCTTAATATAATCAACTGAATACCTCAGAGGCATGCCTATCATCCCATTTTACAGGTGATTCTGGATTATTTTAAATTGTCAGTTAATCTCAGCCATCAATACGACCTGGCACAAGGCTGCATTATATCCTCCCATCACACCTCCCCCTCCCCCCCTCTCTCCCTCTCTCTCATCCTCTTCCCTCCCCCCCCCTGCCCCTCCCCACCCTCTGTCATGTCCACAATCCCAGGTGACTTTTTATGAACTCCCCCAATAAGTCTCTTATGTGAGATCTATTGCATGGCATAATTTCTGCCACATAGCATGGCCCTGGCCCGCCATGGTGCTCTGCCTAAAAACCCTTACACTTATGAAGTGAGAAGGTTTTTTGTTTGTTTTTCTTTTTGTCTGTTTGTTTGTTTATTTGATGTGGGAAACTCCATCCTAAATGTGTGTGTGTCACCTTTGAATGGCAATTAAGATATAAAGGAGATGGAAAAAAGAAAATTTGATATAACTTTTGGGGCTTTTCTGAGCCCACCCCACTCCTGAATAACGACACTGAGACTTACTTATTCCTAAATTCATGCCTAGGTCTTAAGCTAGGCTTGTTCCCAACTAACTCATTATTCAATTATCCCATTTATACTAAGCTTAGTTCCGACACATGGCTGGTTTCCTCTCCCCTGTTTCATACCTCCGACTTCCTCTGCATCTTGGTGGCCATCTTCCATCCCCACTCTCTCTCCTGAGTGCCTATCTCTCCTGGAAGTCCTACCTATTCTCTGCTGCTTTGCTATTGGCCACTCAGCTCTTAATTGACAGGTGTTGCTTTACACAATGCACAAGAGATTATCCCTACGCTTTGGCTTTTGTCCCTTTGCCAGCACGCTTGTTGGCAAGTGTATCTATTCCATTGCTGGTGCTGCTGAATTCCTTTGCTTATATTAGAACCAGCTTCTTTGGATTTTTAATAAAGATGAAAGATCAGCTGCTCTCCTGGAATCTTCCAGGCCTTCACCATCGGATTTTGACTGCTAAAACAGACTGTCTCTTCAGCCTATATAATAAATACCCTCGTAATGCATATTCATTCATTCTGTTCTTCTAGAATACAGTGACTAATTTAGTGTACTTTCTGTAAAAAATGTGAAGACTGTTGTTCCAGTACCAGGACCGACATAAAGCCTGGGAAGTCGTAACATTCACCTGTTCTACTAGCACTCAGGAAACAAGGGTTCTCCAGGACAAACTGACTAGTTCTCAACCTGAGAGTTGCAGCCCTTTTGGGGGTCAAAGGATCTCTTCACAGGGGTTGCATAACAGTTATCCTGCATATCAGAAATTTACATTATAATTCATAACAGTAGCAAAATTACAGTTATGAAATATCAACAAAATAATTTTGTAGATGGGAGGTCACCACAACATGAAGAACTGTATTAAAGTTTCACAGTATTAGAGAGGTTGAGAAGCATTGGGCTAATGCCTGTTAGAGACTGTGCTTCAATAAATAAAGTGGAGAGCAAAGAAAATAAAAACAAAAGCAGCTGACATTAACTGTGGGCCTTGATACTCACTCTTATACATGTACACACATGTGCATGCAAAAGCATGTGCATTCACTAGCATATGGCGTCTCTGTCCCCAAGCATGCATAGAAACATCAAATAACACATACACACACACACACACACACAAACACACACACATACAAACACATACACACAAACACACACACACACATACACACACACACACACAGTAATATGTTCTAGAATTCTTCAGTTTGAAAATAATTGTGAATAAATTAATAGCCACTTGAGGTCATTGTTAGATATTCTCATAATAAAATATTTTCTGTTAAGAGATACAAATTAGGGGCTGGAGAGATGGCTCAGTGGTTAAGAGCGCTGACTGCACTTCCAGAGGTCCTGAGTTCAAATCCCAGCAACCACATGGTGGCTCACAACCATCTGTAATGAGATCTGATGCCCTCTTCTGGTGTGTCTGAAGACAGCTACAGTGTATTCATACGTAATAAATAAATAAATCTTTAAAAAAAAAAAAAAAAAAAAAAAAAGAGATACAAATTAATTGTACCAATGGTTATGGTTATCATTTATATAATATAAATATTTGGAGAACAATATACTTTAATTCTATAAACAATAATATATTTTAATTTTATAAAAGATACATAGTTTAACACAGAAATGTAAAACATTAAAATAGTAAAGGCATTAAGTCGATTAAATTACTATTATTTCAAAGAACCTAGTGTAAGATAGTTATTTTGTGGTCACTAAAGGAGACATTCATTCCACTCTCAGTCCTGTGTCCAATGTTTTTCATACTAGATGGTGAAGAGTTGCACCACCCCTCTAAAGTATTCTGAGGATGCTTTGAACTACACAGATGAGGAAAACCTTTCAATTAGGCTTTTATACCATTGAAAGTCTCATTAAAAAGTTACTGGTGATAATAATTTGAATTATTGAACCTTAATTTCAGTTTATTCATCTTATTTCACTGCTGTATGTTTACTAACCTTGTACTTTGCATTTCTTTTGTATAATACATGAAACAGTTGTATTTTAAGTTTCCACAAGCATGATATGATGTTTGTATGTAGCCTA
This sequence comes from Grammomys surdaster, assembly GCF_004785775.1. NCBI lineage: Eukaryota > Metazoa > Chordata > Mammalia > Rodentia > Muridae > Grammomys > Grammomys surdaster. The sequence continues at coordinate 3,080,798 of NW_021620713.1, read as the reverse complement.
TGCTGAAAAAAAAAACCCACAAGGAATTTGAACGAAAACACACAAATCAGAGATTCGATTCCACTTTTGAAAATGTATCACAAGTGAATGAACAAAAATGCATACATAATTTAATTAATCATTCCACAAAATACTGCACTTGATTTTTAACTACGAATTACGATGTAAGTCAATTTTCTGCTGTTATTTTAGAAACCCCTCAAAGTAATAAAATATATTAATGCAAACAAGTAGCTCAGTAACAACAAAGGTATTTCAATACTACTGAACACTTAAGGAAAAATGTACCACTCTGCCTAATCAAATTGTTGTCTGTAAAGTCATGGCGGTTACTACTTTCTTGAACACATCATCTCTGGTCCAGGCTGGCTTAACCTGAACTTTACAGTTTCAAAAATGAAGTGACATTTAGTTTTGAAATTTAAACAAATTTTAATAGAATGACCTTTGGAGTTAGAAGCACCCATTTGGATGATATTCAGTGAGCCTATATTCTTTTTCCCATTAACCACAATGGGATGATACTAGCTATATATTTTCTAGACTTGTTATATTAATAGGATGTGTTACTATCTGTGATATATATCCATCCTTCCATTCAAGAACTAGCCAGAGCAGAGGTGGAAGTCTATCTTTCATCTGTGAACAAAAATATATCATAACATTGATTGTAAATGTATTTTACATCTGGTGTTGTTTGCCAAAACATCTGTATTTTCCATATTGTCCAATAAGTTTATTTGAATTTTAACTATATTTCTGATGTTAAATATCACTATCTTTAAAATCTTAATATATGAAGATATTTGGATTGTATAGTGGGGGCCGGAGTGTCTAAGGCACATGCGTAGGTAAGAGAACAACTTGTAGATACCAATATTTTCTTTCAACAATGTGGGGCTCAGAGATAGAAATCAGGCTTTGTGGTAAACAACATTACATACTGAGGTCCCATGAGTTTTTTCTTATTAGGAATACAGGAATATTCATCATATATTTTCAAATCATGTTTCTATCAGAAAACAGCAATACTATCATTCAACTATCTTATGTTTATTTATTTTCAACTTATCTTTAAAAAGACTCAGCATAGTGATGAAATAGAAACACATTTCAGCATGTGAGGAGGACCTATTAATAAGTGTCTGGAGATAATTAGCATGAAACAGAATGCTCTTGATAAAAGTGTGTAGTAACTAAGAACTGGTTATTTATTTTAGCAACAGAATAATATGGGCTAAAATGGATATAAAGCTATGGTCATGATAAAAGAGTCCAGTATTCAGGAAGAATTGTAATGCAGAAGTGGATTCAATCTGAGCAGTAGTGTTAGAATATGTAATATGTAAAGGGTCTAGAGATCAAAGTATTAGTTCTTGCTATAAAAAAATGAATCAGGAGATAATTTCAAGGGAATGAAGACCTGGGAGGTTGGACACAAGAAGTTTGACAAGACTATATGCTATCAAGAGTATTGGATGAGATGCAGGTGATATGACGGTTATCAACTTTGGCAGAGCCAGAAACAGAGGCTAGTCTGTCCTCCGTCTCCACCAACAAATGCATCATAGTATTGATTGTCAACGTATTTTACATATATTGCCAATTATCAAGAAAATCTGTACCTTTTAATACTGTCAAGTAGTAGGTTTTATTTGGATTATGATGTTTCCAACATAAAAGGTAAAACATAAAAAACCTAAAATAGGAAGGTATGTATGTGTGTGTGTGTGTGTGTGTGTGTGTGTTTGCATGTATATGTATATACTTATATAACATGCACATATAGACTTCCTTTTGACAGATATGGCTGCAACAGAACCTCAAAGAAATATAATGCACTTTTCGCTATTGAAAACAAATGCTGTTCAAATGGTGATATTTTCTTTTGAAAAAAATGTATATGATTAAAGGACAAAGAGACTAGCTACTTGTTAAAGTAACACTCCTATAAGCATTTAAAGATGCTTATAGGAGAATTCTTTGCGTGTCAGGGCTTGGGAAGGAGCTAGAGCTGACTGTATATTTAAATAGGATAGTCGACTTGAGAATACCTTCCTCCACTGCCCTGCAGTTTGGAGTAGGATGCAAAGCCCCTTAGGACACTATTAATGTTAGGTAAGAAACAGTTGTAAGTTTCAAGTTTTGTAAGGAGGACCGAGAGAACTTACTTTATCTGTTTAAAAGTGCAAGTTCTAGTGATTTAGGCATCCAAGGTACAAAAAGCAGATGCAATTGTTTGCGAATTTGGCCCTTGGGTTTGTCATTCAAACATAAGCACTGCAGTTAGATCAGAAATTCCGACACTGTGGCATCTCCATGACTTTCTCTGTGAAATCTAATGCTCGTCTCCTAGACGTAATATAAAACATGCTGTGTGGGACTGCGTTATGTAACCTCCAACCATATAATTCCACATTTGGCTTAAAATCTAAAATATTCCTTTGGAAAATAGGACACAATAATATTGGATCTGAAGTCGCTCATATTAAAGTGTATAAGAATTTTACCTTAAAAGCTGGATGCCTTTGACTGCCCACTTTAAATAATAACTAATCTGGACCAGCTTAATACAGTTTTGATACTGTTTCACTTCGAATTTAATCTTGGAAGTTTCTGGCTTTACATACTCTTTGAATTTTGTTCTTTTGATACTAAATAAACTTTGTAAAATGAATTTACCCAACTTAGCAAGCAGTATTGATTATGTTATAAAGTCAATCCCGTCTGTCAGGCTCCCTCACTTTAAACATGTTACAGTATGCATGATTTTATTAAGCCCCCATTAACATCATACTTTATATAATCAAACCCTTCTCGGGCTTTTGAAATCTCTCAAGGATTCAGGGAAAAATATGCTTACCATAAAGAATTAATCAAAGCATCTATAATATTGAGAGTTATCTTCCCTTTGGAATTAGAGAACCGGTCACGATGATTATCTCTATGTGTAGTGTAATTTATTAGCTCTCTAAAGACAAAGGTTTCTTGGGAAGCAAACAGTGGCTGCTGTTCCCATCTCAATCAGAAAAGAAAGATCTCTTTCTGATTTTAGAGTTCATGAACTCTAAAATCCTTGGCTCACTTTTGATTCTGCAAGGAAATAAATTGAAGTAAGTTGTAGTATTAATGAGAATTATTCTATTAAAACTAGTTGGCTCTGAAGAGTTTATGCTCAGTCAGATGTTGTTATTAAAGACAATTATTGAGTTATTTTCTGTGAGTCAGTAATGTGAGTTTCAGGTTAGCAGAAATAACACATGAGATCAGAGGTCTTAAGAGACCTCCAGGAACCACACTAGCTTCCTCTGTCTTCTTTAGTAAGAGAACAGCCTACATTTCTCACCCAACATTAACTACCTTTGGAGACATGAAAACTGAGTATCTTCTATTAAACTAATAATAATGCTGCCGTGAAACTTCTTCCTCTCTGGCAACTTATACTAAGATGCTGCCAACTACCCGGGGGCTCTCTGGCTCTATCCTTTCTCCCCTGCTCTTGGTCCACTTTGAGAGACCTATAAAATTTTGCATTATGAAGTTCACAGTATCAATCAACGTTTACATTTTGAAGCTAACGTTTTGCCAGAGAAAACATTAAACTCTTTATTCTTAAAAAAAAAAACATATAATAGGAATTACATTTTCTTCTGTCAGAAAATGCATTAATAAATTAGTCACAAAAAGACAAATGTTACATTTCTTCATTTGTATGTAGAAGCTGAGGAGTCAGTCAGAAACAGGGATTGCGTAGTGAGCTGTGGTTGGAAAGGGTTGTGTTAAAAAGAGGTTGGTTAATGGGTACAGGGCTAACCTACGTAGGAATAATAATTCTCATATAGTCTATCAAATAGAGTTCACAGTGAATACAAATTGCAAAATAGCTGGTTGAGATGGTACATGTTCCCAACACAAAGAAATGAGAAACATTTGGGGTCATAAATTAATTGTCATTTCTTACTGCAAATATGTAAATTGCAATGTGTCAATACAAATTAAAGTGTGCTTTTTAAAAGTCCTTTAAGAATTTCAAATATGTTTAGCGTGTTAATTTATTAATATCTCAAGAGAGATGATTGCAATTGATTGATTGTACCAATAGACATCTGGAAAATAATTTGAATTCAAAGGTGTCATATCAAAAGTATTTAGATGTTGGCATGTTAGTTGCCCAGGTTAAATACCTTGAGTTTGAAGCTATAAAGAAATCTCATTAAAAAAAAGAAATCTCATTAGAATTTTTGTTTTGTCCTATTCATTTGATATATGAACAGGAGTTATCAATCTCACAGAGGCAATAAGGAATTAATGTCAAGGACAAAGGGACTTGGGAAACTTTGTAGGAAATTTAGCAAAAATAGTGATACATGTTATCAGGAGTTACTTACAAAAGGCTTGAGGTAAGTTTCTTATTCTCTGAATAAGAAATGGGAACACTATTATCAAGCAGAGAAAGAAAGTGAGTGAACTTTCAAATCAAGAGCTTAGAACATATACTCCTAATAAAAATCGGGTCAGTCTCACTGTTAACATCTTATATTTGTTCATAAGTGTATATATTTATATATACAGATATATAATTTTTCTTTTGAGGTAACATGTTGTTTCTGAGTGGCTATACCAAACTAAAATATCTCATGCTGTTGTAATCTTGAATAGTTTTATGTGGAGAAAGTATTCCCATATATTAAAAACACACATCATGATTCACAATATTACTAAATTTGAGTGAATTTTCCCTAAAAGAAACCGTTCTCTATTCTCTTCTGCTCTGGTAAACGTCCCAGTAGCTATTTTTATTTGGCTGGTTGGGTTTTTTTTTGGGGGGGGGGAGTTAATTGAGCATGATAATTTGAGGGACATTCACCAAGGATTTTCTAAGACATTTGCTTAACTTTTGTTTTGTTTCTTATTTTGATGTGGCTAAACTGAGGTTATTAGACTGTAGGAAGGGTTCATAAAAGTATTTATAATCATCACTCTATCCTCTACTTTCTTTGTTTAATCTTAGTTAGTGATTGTGATGAAAGCTAGCCACAAAACTAATGCAGGAGGCGAGTTTAGAAAATAGCCAAGTGGGAAGTCAAGAAAATACCTTAGTCTGCTTCTCGGAATAGGTAAATATGCCTGCTTCTCGGAATAGGTAAATATGTCTGTTTCTCAGAATAGGTGAAAATCAATCCTCACATATGTTTTCTTGATTCTGTTTTCACAATAAAGACGATCGCTCACCACATATTATTTTCAGTATGTTTCTTTCAATTTGTATACAAAAAGGTCAACCTGAAAATATCCATCAGACCTGAGTGAAAACATCCCCTTTCCCTGTGAACATACCAGTGCTTCAAGTTTGCTCTTCCAGCATTATTTGTTTAATAGAAATATTTTCCATACCACCTGGTTCTGGCAGAAAGTCAAAATTTGCATTTATATGAGGTAGTTTATCAAATATAACATACAGGAGTCTGTTAAGTACACATTGCATTTTGTTTGTGAGAAAATCTGTTTGTATTTAATGTAGTTTTTAAATTAACCTTAATGAAAGCTTCTGAAAATTGTTGTTCTAAGCATTTGAAATATGCAACAAGACCTGGAAGAGGACATAAACATGTTTTCCATTATATGTTATCAGATAGCCCAAAATTACTACAAAGAAGAATGTGGGACTATGTTAAATTAGAAAGATAAGCAAGCATTTAGTTAAAAGCAAACGTCTTTAGAAGAGGAAAGCGTCTAACACAGCTAACCTCAGACATCTTAAGCAATCTTCCGTCAGAGATATTTTAACATTTTTTTTTTAAGTTAGAATACTGCTTAGGATACTCAGGAACTAAAGCTATTTGCTCCAGACCTTAATGTCTCATTTCTTAACCCTAGGATTGCCAGTGCAGAACTAAGGTTTCCGAGGTGCTGAAAAATGTATCTGGACCTGGAGCCTGGTGTGTTAGATGATTTACTCCCTCTTCAGCTTTGTTCACAGTGTTCCCCTTGATATCTTTTTAGTGTAAACACATCACAGTGCAGTCACATAGGATAGTCTCACACTCATTTGATAGCATATGAATAGGTATTTCTAATATACCATATTTATTATCAATTGTGTACAAACCAAGTTTCTTTAGGGTTTAAACAAATTACTCACACTGGTCAACACAGCTCCCCAGTGTTAACACAAGGAATATCCCTAAAGTGAGATATGCTGACCGCGCTCCAGCCCATTCTTGCTATACATTAAATGTGCGGTGTATTTAGAAAATAGACTTTTAAAATTAAGGCTAGAGATACAGATGCTTGTAAAGCATCACGTGATCTGAAATACAAGAAACTAACGTTGAAGTGTTTAAAATTTTATTAAAACAAATCATAGCCAAGCTTTTAATTTGCAGTATATCTTTTAAAGTACAATAAGTAAAGAATATTAATGCTTGCTCAATCCAAGCTAAAACTGGGAAAACGATTATTTTATTTTGCCAATATTATCTTCCTCTGAATAGGAAGTCATGCTTATTTAGAAATAAAACAGATATTATTCTCAGCTACTGCTCTCCAGTGTTTATAGCATTTGACAAAGTCTGTGTTATAGAATCCACTGCTACCTTTGATCACAAACCTCTTTGAAGCCATTGCATTGCTCTTCTGATAGTTTCAGAAAAAAAATGTAAAGTTTTCATGTAATAAACTAAATCTTTGATTAGACAATGTAACTGTCTTAGCCTCCTATGTTCCTCAGCTCCCAACTTTAAATGTATTTATTCACAGCATGGAAGGTTGATCTGAAATTTTCTTTGTTGTTGTAATCAAGAATAAAACATGGGCCATCACACATGTTCATACTCTGTAACACTCTACCAAGGGGCTTCATAACCCAACCCTTTAAAATCATCTGTTTATTAATAGCATATATATTTCAAAATCCACATATTTTGCCTTTTATTTGTCATTTGTATAAGGCTTATTGTGCAATCAACTATCATATTTATCTGTGGCCATTTGTACAAGTAACTCACTTCTGTTTGGGACAGAGGAAGGCACGTGAATCTGTGGTTTTTATGCTAAGATCTGTCACAAGAAGCAACTCATACCTTACTCTTTCAGGATGTTAAGAGCAGTAGGTAAAGAAAAGTATCCCGTCTGTGTACTGTAACAAGGGTTATGTCTCTCTGTTGGTACTTGGGTTCTGAGATAACAGAAAAATTGCTGGACCTGAGTGTGAATCTTACTCTACTCCCTCTCAGCCCAGCTTAACACTGTCTTCTAAGGAACAAAGCTGAGTTGTCCTGTTTCCTTTATCACTCAATCCTGCCACTTACTGAAAAGTTCCCATCTCCAATAAAAGAGTAACCACAGCGGTAATGGCCTGGCTTTGGCAAATCTCATGGAAATACTGACCAAAAACTCAAAGAGGGGATTCCCATTCCTGGCACTTTTTTTTGGTTTGTTTGTTTGTTTGTTTTGGTTGGGTTTTTTTTTGTTTTGTAGTCTGTTGTTTTTGGAGAAAACACTACAACCTGTGTGACATAGTTATATGTATACATGTATGTACTTATGTTTATATGCTTGCCTATGTCTTTAAGTAAACATACAATAATAATTTTTTATGGGTTTTAAAATGTTACAATTTTTGTTTATGTCTCCTTCCTTCTCCCTCTGCATTACCATCCCTTCTCCTCCCCAGATTGAGGTCCCCAAATATTTGTAATTTCCCACTTCACAAAACCTGGCTACCAATATACTCTATCTATAGCTCCCCTTTTCCCCTCCTGCCATGGTCCTTTTTAACTGTCCTGGATTCTGTACTTAACTTCTGTTCATATGTTCTCATCTAAACATTCAAAACGAGGATTTACAAATAAGAGAGAATATGTGGTGTTTGTTCTGCTGGGTCTGCTTTATTTCACTTAATATATTATTTTCTAGTTTGGTCATTTACCTAAAAACTTAACATTTGACTTTTCTTTATAATGAAATAGTATTTCATTGAGCATATGTACCATATTTTTGTTATCCATTCAAAAGCTGGAGGACATTTAGGTTGTTTCCATTTCCTAGCTATTGTGAATAAAGCATGGCTGTGCACTTATTTTTGGAGTAAGACATAGAATCCCTCTAAGTGACCATAAGCGGCACAACCCTGGTTGATTATGTCTATAACTTCACGTAAGGATTGAGGAAAAATCCAACAAAGGGGGCTGGAAGACCTTGGATGTCTACTGCTGAATAGCATCTTAAAAATATGACCAGGGGCTCTTACTCTCTTGCCTCTAACTTCTCTCTGCCCCCTCACCCTTCCCTCCTTCCCTCCTTCCCTTTCCCCTTACTCCACGTGGTCATGGCCAGCCTCTACTTCTCCTCTTTCTCTGCCGTCTTCTTCTGTTTCTCTCCCCCCACCTTTGCCCTCTTCCCTAAATAAACCCCCATTTGTGGAACCATCTGGTCTGCTGTTATCTGTTCTAAGCTGTGAGCCGAAGTCTAACATTGGTGCTGAATCCCAGGATATGAAGACTTCGGGAATTGCAAGACCCATGAGGCCACCGGCAGCCGGCTGCTGTGAGGGTGCTGTGACCATACAAAACTGACTCCATGTGGCCTTCTGCAACCCCACCACCACAGCTGCCACCACCACACCACACGGACTTCACCTGCTACTACCTGCCATCACTGACCATGTGAATTTCCACCACTGCTGAAGACCAACCCCATCCACCGCTGAGAAGCTCACAAAACTTCCACCACTCCACCACGTGAGCTGTGCCATTGCAGCCCCCACGTGGTGCTCTGCCACACGGGCTGGGTAGCAAGACAGGGACACAGACCTCACGGTTCCACCTTTCCTGATACCAGACTGCACAAACCCGCAAACATACCTTCGTATTAATTGGTAAGGACTTTCCGATTGGCAGGAAGAACCGTGGACACCCAGTTAGGGTCTGGCCATCCTTCCCTGGGCTAAGGGGTTGGCTTTTCATTGCCCCCATCCATATGACTGGCCTCTAGCTGACCTTCGACCTAGGACATTGGCCATTGGGGTGAATTCCCTCCAGCCACCCCCCCAAACTCTTGCAGTTGCCAGAAATCCTGGTACCAGATGGGCTATTTTCAAGCAAAGTAGCTCCATGGAGGCCCCTAGATATTCTTGTGACGACCTGATTATCTAGCCTGAGCTTGATATTTCATTGCCAGCTTTTCTTTCAGGACGCTGACTGATAGCTCGATAACAGCCACGTCACCCAATGGGTACCACATTGTCTTCGACTGTACCCTCAGACACCCCACTGGCTTGTCTACTGAAAAACCTCAAATCTCTAAAATTACACCTGATTTGAGGCCTTCCAAATTGATACACCTCTGCAATAAGGTCTGGATTCGATGCCCTCTAGATAATGGACTAAAGTAGCCACGTAATGGCACGCTAGACCCAACTATTTTAAGGGGTCTTAACACATACAGCCAGCAGTTTGGTAAATGGAAACAAATCCCCTATGTTCGAGCATTTATCAACCTTCGTTATACTCCTTCCATGTGTCCTGCCTATTTGCCACCCCAGGTTCTCTTAGCCATGAAACCTGCTCAACCCCACACCTCTTTCTAATTTTTCTTTTTTAATTAAACCAAAACGGGGGAATTGCTGAGACTCTAGCGGACTTCTGCAGGTTTACATCAGACCAGCTAGACTTGCTTCCCCACATGAACAATCACTCGCCCAAAGGTCTTGGCTACCTGAGCATGCGTGGGAGGCATTTCCTCTCCCTCTCTGCTTGGGACCTGTACAGTGAGTGCTAGCGGTGCCTTCTGCTACAAAAACAACTAACATGAATGTTACTGTGATATGGGACACACTAGCTTTTCCTTGCCCACTGCAAACTCTAGCTGCCAGAGACACTGGGCAGAGACTTCCGGCTGCTAGCAGAAAGTCCCGCCCTGCTGCCGCTGCCACCCAACCCCCTGCCAACCATATGATCCAGCTTTCTTATTCTGGTCCTAGCCAAACGTGTCTTTGCTCATACAAAATGTGCTTTTCTCTACCTACACAACCCACAAAAGTTACTTAAGACAGGGTAGGAAAGACTCTGTCTTGATAGATTTTTACTACTGCTATTAAATTCTATTCAGTTAAAACCAATCCTTATGGCTCTCAATCTTGTCAAAATACTGCTAATAGTATATTTAAGTTTATGGCCAACAGAATCCTCAAAGCCTGTAACAGTTGACCCAAGATGGTCTCAGAAGATTTAGACACCAGACCCCTAGAAGATACAGCCTGGATTGTATGTATAGTTAATAACAAATGCAGTGAGCTAAACTGGATGCTCTGAGTCAAATGACTTAGCTAAGTCAAACCAAGGTAAGTCATTTCTCATGTCACGCATATTCATTCCACAGAAAAAAACCCTGCATCTTCTGCGCTTGGAAGCCAAACTGACTTCACCCAAGAGAGTATGGAGACCACGTTGAACTGTTGGCTAGTGGACTCTGTTATTTTTTAAAATAATATATAACTGGTAGATTATTGTTTACTTTTTCTCAGACTTCCAAGTACATTGACAGCTAAGCTTTCACAGATTATCTGTTATCTCATTATCTAAACTCAGTTGCCATCAATTAAACACTTCATATTTCCTCTTCTTGCTATGACTCTGTCCTAATATTATCTGAGTTCTTATAAACTTGCTTAACTGTAATAAAACATTCCACTCTATGATCCAGCAAAGGTTCATCTTAAAGACTGCTTGTTGCTCGGCGGTGGTGGCACACGCCTTTAATCCCAGCACTTGGGAGGCAGAGGCAGGTGGATTTCTGAGTTTGAGGCCAGCCTGGTCTACAGAGTGAGTTCCAGAACAGCCAGGGCTACACAGAGAAACTCTGTCTCGAAAAAACAAACAAACAAACAAACAAACAAACAAAAGACTGCTTGTGGTGTTAACTCATGTTATTATCTCTTTTGTAAACTTATAAGCTACAGGAAACCCACTCAGATCTACCTCTCATGGACCAAATAGATGCCATCCAGATCTTGTTAAGTCCAGGCACATCCAAAACAGCTCCAGAGAAGCAACCTCCAGATGCTCCATCTCTTGTCACACACACACAGCTGCTTCTACTGGACCTGTTCCTTCTGACCTATCCTCAGATGGCTCACTCCATAGACCCTGGACAGCAGGAAACAGCCAAGTCTCCTAAGACTGGACAAACATCCTCCATACCCATTCTTCTAGGTTCCCCCTAAAGACACGTCACCCCCAATGCCATCAGGAAGTAGCCAGATATCACGACGACCCTATTCCTGCTTCTCTGTCACCTCTTTCTAATTTTTCTTTTTTAATTAAACCAAAATGGGGGAATGTTAGTATTCTGTCTAAACTCCACCTCCACAGTTATCTGGCAACACCCAGGTATGCTCCTCCCTACAGTTACCTGGCAACAGCAAGGTAAGCTTGCCCATTATAAAAGGGGTTGCTTACCTCCTCCTCTCTCTCTTACTCTCTTACTCTTTTGCCTCTAGCTTCTCTCTGCCCCCTCGCCCTTCCCCCCTTCCCTTTTCCCTTACTCCATGTGGTCATGGCCAACCTCTACTTCTCCTCTTACTCTGCCATCTTCTTCTGTTTCTCTCCCCCAACCTTTGCCCTCTTCCCTAAATAAACTGACAATACATGGTATAACAAAGGAGTATTTGATATGGCTATCAGTCCCCATGTTGTGTTTGTAATTATGAGTTCTTCTGTCTTGATACAGGCAACAAGATGTATAGCTAAGACTGAGCCCTCGATGATTGGGTCTGCCTCCCAAGTATGGAGGCTCCCTGACAAGGATTGAAGATTCATAAGCAAAATGCAGTCCCAGAGAGTAATATGTAAAGACAAGAGTAAGAACATGGTATGGTGGAGGTTACATAGCCACTTCTATATGTGATAAAATGTGCAACTGAGGCCCAGATGACTTCATAGAGACAAATGCTTATATAATAATGGAAAGGAGGATATGGCTAAAGTCTGCGACATTACCTTTGACTTATTGGATAAAATAATTAATAATGTTATTATTAAATATTAATCATTATTAATAAATTGATTAATAAGTGAGGATGAAGTGCGGCTATTGACTTGCCATTTCTTGTAACTAACTGGGTGGCTGAAACAGAATACAAGTTACATCTTAGTAGAGAGCCTTCTTGGGATGCAAAAACTTAACGATATTCCTTAGTTTCAAACTTCAGCATAGAGAAAGGAAAAAAAAATTATGCTTAGGCAGAACCTTAATGATAGCCATGTGAAAAAAAATTTAATAGAAAATTCTCGGCACTTGAAATGCTTGAATTGCATCTCAAAAAATTTCTTTAAAAAGCAATGAAGAAGTCTTCACCTCTGGCTTGTGAGGTTGTAGGACATAGTGGCATAAGAGAAAAGTTTGTATTGTTAAATCAGGGAAACTGCGGAATATAACCATTTGTCCCTTCTTAAAGAAAGACTACATACATAAGCTAAGATTCTAAGAATCAGTGCCTGATGGACTGACTCACGTGTGCCATTAGAGACACAGTATTGTCATCACTATGAGTTCCAGTAAATATTAGAGACTAGAGAAGAGGATAGGAAGAGAGAGAGAAAGAGAGAGGGGGGAAGGTTGTTAAGAGTGCTGTGTATGCAAAAGAATAAAATTCCAAAACCACTATGAAATTCTTAATGTTGCCCTATAGTGGAGCATAATCTCCCCAAGACAGGAGAGAGTTTGGGAAACCTAAACTGGGTTTGCAAGGCACAAAACCAAGTAAGAACAGCTAAGAGAAGGGAATACCCAACAAAGGGATCTTTGTGTGTCACTTGGGAAGCAAATAGATCTAGATTTGTATCAAGCTAGAGTCTATGTAGTGTGGGGGTTGGGGGCGGGGCAGAATAGGAGGCCGAATGCAGTGTTGGTGAGCCTTCTCAAGGCCTTAAGGACAGACTAACAGTCCTCCTAATAGATAAAAGAAACAGAAATCAGCTATTCCTACTATGCCCTCTGCTACAGAGGAAGATGTGTTAGGGTGGGACTTTTCCTAGCTGCTTTCTTTCTTTCTTTCTTTTTTTTTCCAAGTCTGCATCGTTACCAGCCTCCATCCAGCAGCTACAGTCAGTTCTCCTAGGTCAGGGACCCAGTGCAGGCTACAGAACTTGAATCAGGCCCTGAGTGAGTGCCCTGGAGCCCACTCTCCGTCCCTGGCTCCTGAGGAGACAACTGTTATAAATTAATTAAAAATTATGGTAGAAAAAAATTAAAAATGATAACTAAATCATACAAGGTATATAAATTTATGTTTTGAAGCAGAGAATACTATGCTACTTTTTAAGGTAAATGTTTCAGCACACTGAGATTCAACTAGTCTTGTTATTTCTAGACATTTCAATTAAACAGATCAAAATCTAAAGTTTGAAGTCTGCTAAACATCTGTATTAAAATGCTTAGCAATAATTGTTAAAAATATACTCTTAAAATCTAATTATAAATATGTAATAATTAGTAAAGACTATCATATGTACAGATGGATTATTATGTGACCATTATGTTGAGGCAGTCATGCTGCAGAGACTTTATGGATGTATCTTCTGGTATTTTTAGGAGACACAGTCTCAGAGCAAACTTCCTGCTCTTCAGGCTCCTGTAATCTTTCTGCCTTGTCTTCCTTAATGTTCTCTGATCCTTAGATGTGGAAGTGTTTGGAAGATGTAACTGTTGGGATTTTTTTTTTAATTTTGAAATATATATGCAAATGAATGGATTGAAAACATTCTGTCTTGATCATAATGATAGAATTCACTTTATGTTTTTTAACATCAGAAAACTGTTATCTTGTGCACAAAGAATTTAGAACTACAATATGCTTACTAAGAAAGAATTCATCTCTTCTCTAGTTCTTTCCAGAAAAGTGCAGTTTCACTCTTAACCTTGCAGTTGTACTAAGATGTTCTCACATACTAACAAACATGTACAGGTGCCAGATCTCTGAAAATATGTGGTACATTTTTTCTTCCTGAAGTGCTCTGACTTAAAGAAGTTAGTGAGTTTCTATGTCCTATTATTACTATATGTTTAGGGGCAATATTTTTCCTATATCCTATATCTTTTTAAACAGAAATTCAAGTATCTTGATACAATATAACTGATCACAATGTTACTGTCTTTGTAGTTAATCCTGGTCTTTGAACACTTAAGGGGAAAGATACCACTGCATGTGTTTGAATTTCTTACCTGTTTTGTTGTTGTTGTTGTTGTTTTTGTTTTTTATGTTTTGTATCATGCTTATTTTTTAAATTAATTTATATATTCATTCACTTTACATCCTGATCTCACTCCCCACTCTACTCTAAGTAACCCCCACAGCCACTCTTCCGATCCACCTCTCCCCATTTCCTCTGAGACCGGAAAGCCCCACCCCAGGTACTCACTCTGACACATCAATTCACTGCCAGATCAGGCACACCCAATGGGACCAGACAAGGCAGTCCACTTAAGGGAACAAGATCCACAGGCAGGTACCAATGTCAGGGACAACTCCCACTCCTATTACTGGGGAATCCGGATGAAGATCGAGCTGCATATCTGCTACTTATGTGCCGGAGACTAGATCCAGCCCATGTGTGCTCTTGTTTTGTGGTTCACATTCTGGGAATCCTGAAGGGTCAAGATTAGTTGACGCTGTCAGTCTTCTTGTGGAGTCCTTACCTTCTATGACCACCCCACCACCACCACCACGCGCGCGCCCGCGCGCACGCGCGTATACACACACACACACACACACACACACACACACACACACACACACGCTCTTAAAACCTACCCAAAACTTGTCCTTCTTACAAGTGCAGGGACAAAGATGGAACAAAGACTGAAGGAATGGACAACCAAAAACTAAACCAACTTGAGATCTATCCCATGGGCAAAAACCAATACCTAACACTTCTAGTGATACTCTGTTATGATTGCAGACAGGAGATTAGCATAACTGTCCTCTTAGAGATTCTACCTAGCAGCTGACCAAAACAGATGCAGACACCCACAGTCAAACATTAGACAGAGCTTAGGAAGTCTTGTGGAAGAATAGGGATAGAGATTGTCTTTCTCACCTTTGACCATTTGTTTTAATTATTCATATTATTTTCAGTATTATAATACAATTGCTTCATGTCTCTTCTTTCCTTTCCTACATCTAAATCCTCCCATGTACCCCTCCTGGCCCTCTTTCAAATCCATGACTTTTTGTTTTGTCAAGTATCGATATATATATATATATATATATATATATATATATGTGTGTGTGTGTGTGTGTTTATGTGTGTGTGTGTATATGTGTGTAGATATAGATAAATAAATAGATAGATTGATAGATAGATAGATATACATCTTCCTAAATAGAACATATTCTGTCCTTATTATGTTACTTACAGGTATGTTTTCAGGGATAACTGTTTGGTATTGGATAAACAATTGGTGTTCTCTTCCCTGGAGACTATTTCTCCTGTTCTCAGCATTACTTAATTTCCTTTAGTTTTTTTTGTTTAGTGTTGATATCTTATAGACTTTCCCCCATCTATATTAGTAGGTATATTGTTATTATTTAGCTCTTGTTGAGGCAGTTATGCTGTGGAGATGTTATAGACGTAGCTTCTGGTATTATTAGGAGACACAGTCTCACATCAAACTCCTTGCTCTTCAGGCTCCTACAATCTTTCTACCCCTCCTTCCTTAATGAACTCTGACCTTTAGAGTTGGAAGTGTTTGGTAGATGTATCTGTTGGGATGGATTCCATAACTCTGTAATTTGATTGGTGCCTGTTTCAAAGAGAAGTTTCCATTTGTGGGATGAAGTCTTCTATTTGGTGCTAGCTTAAGAGAATAACTCTAACCAGCATATCACTCTGTAATATAAATATAACCAGTAATTATTCTACCAAATATGTCCTTAAAACACACTTGATCTTCATACAAACAACAAACCAACAAAAAACAAAAGTGAATTAATATTTCCGCACTTAACCTTTTCTGTCACAAAGAGAAATGCAAACAATTTAATATCAGTATTTGCTTATACTTCTTAAGGTTCAAATAACTGGCTGTCAAGTGGGGCTAAGTAGGTTTTATCTGCTGCAAAGTAACATACACTTTTGCTGGGCAATAGCTAATATCATGGCACTAATAGATTTAACCTTGTGTGTTCATAGATGCATAAAGGTTTATGGTTTGAAGGTCAATGTCCCTCTCTAACTGTGAAAGAAAAACAGAGCAATGAATAAAAATTAAAAAGAATTAATTCTTCAAAAAGTTTCTTACAAATCAAAACCCTGCAGTTTCATAGTGAGAACAAAAGACGCATATTAAACACCAAAGTTTATCAAGACAAATTAGATCCCAGTTTCAAATTTTCTTTAATCTTTTGCATCTGAACTTTTTTTTTGCCTCATGCTGTTTTCCCTAGTTAAATGTTAAAATGAATTCTAGCCAATACCATTGACTTCTTCCCTTAAAAATATTGAGACACATAATAAAAAATTAATTACTTCCCCTAATTTCCGTGTGATTCTCTAAAAAGATGTAAAATTCATTTAAAGTAAGTGGTGACTTTGTCTTTGAAGATCGCGACAATTAACATGGATCAAAGCTTAGGTTCTGTGATGATCATAGCTTATTAGCATAATGAAATTAACTTAGAGACAAGAATCTTTAATAGGTACAACAAAAAACGCTTTAATAATACTTGAAGAAAATTATGTATTTGCTAGAAGTACAACAGTTTCAGATTTTCTATCCAATTAATAAGTTGTTAATTAACTCCTTTTTCCAAACAATGCATACTTTGAGCTAATGTCTGCCTTGGAACAGCCTGTCTATTGTGCTGCAATTTGTGGAAGAATAGAGAGGCTTTCCTAATGATATTTTATACTTTTATCATTACGAAAGTTCAAGTTTACTCTTGCCCACTACAGGTCCAATATTTCATCATTAAAATAAAAGAAGCCTTCATTTTGTACCTTGGGAAGGGAATAATGGTTTCCAATTATGACATGTTGAGTTTACATATCAGACCTGAGGAACTGCAAGGCCCAAGTATGTTTTGGTTAGTTCTGAGTATCTCTGAGCTCTGACTCAAAAGAAACAGAATAAATTAACTAATAATTTTGATTTGGAAATACTTGGTTTTGAGGATAAACAATGAAAAAGTTTTGTGTTTGGTTTTGTTTCCCTGTTTCTACCAACAAGTCTTAATTGTTAAGCTCTAAGGATTGAGGAAAAATATTTCTGTTCATTTTTTACCACTCAATAATCCAGCATATGATGAACACTAAAATCATGCTGACTTATTACACAGAGGGTGGAGACAAATCCCCTTTCATTTCCATTGCTTCTAGTGTTCTTAGTTCAGTTAATGATTTATTTACTTTTGTCTATATAGCAGGATGGTGCTCTGTCTAGGTCTTCTGCGTTGGTTACACAAGCTTACATAGCAGTTTGCTGGCTGAAATAATTGAACATAATCCAAAATCCAAAACAAAACAAAGCAATTCCATAGCTACTAAAAAGAAGATTGATTCTTCTTGTTGTCCTTGTTTTTAAAAGCTAGTTTAACAAAGGCTGGGGATTAGATTAATGGTAGAGCACTTGCTTAGCATGAGCTAGCCTCCTGAGTTCAATGCCCAGCCCCAAACTAAGCTAAGCTAAACTAAAACAAAACAGAATACAGATTAGAATATAACAAAGAATTTCTCTACTTGCTGTCACAACCCCAAATCTACATCACATATCTTCTTTCTATAGACATAAGGAATGTTTGTGATTTTCTTACTTATATATGCTGATAACATGCTTTCTAAGTGTTTTTCCTGATCCCTCAAACAAAGAATACTTTTTAACACCAAATTGATTGTGGTGCCTTCATCTTAATTTTCCATTCCAGAGGAAGTTGAGAAACCTAGCTCATCTCTTACCATGAAAGACCTGTGTACCCCTGCCCAAACAGCAACATCATTTGTTCTTTTTCTGTCAGATAAGGTCAAAGCAGGAAGTACAGCCATAAGGTCATAGCAAACAGAGAGCCTAGGAACCCTGTGACTCACTGTGACTGTGAAAACATAATTCCAATCTATTCAAAAGTCACCAGTAGAACTCATGATATTTTGGCCTGAGAACATTTCAAGACAGTACATAAAAACCCCCAAACATTTATCTTTATACCCACAGACTAATCCTGTTCTCAGCCTGGGTCAAAAGAACATTATACAGAAGGCTATAGCTAACACAGTGTCTCACAGCTGGTTAAGTGCTAGCAGTCTGTTGAGGCTCAGCAATCTGTGAGATACACATAGCTTCCTAGCTAAGGTCCAGTAAACATGACTCACCACATAAGAGAGGGACAAAGAGATTGGAATAGCTAATGGAGAGGAGTGATTTACACTGTCTCCTGGATTGGAAATGGATTTCTCACAGCAACTGTTGCTAAATGAACTGACCAGAAAAAAAGGCATAGGTGTGAGAGGATGTCATGAAGAGTGGCAGAGGGAAGTAATGGACGTGAAATGGAATCTATACATGTATGCAATTACTAACAATAAGTTCATTTGGTAAATGCTTTAAAACTCCTATTATATTTGGACTTAGTTGATTATCAAAAAAATCTATAAAATTAGGAGAGGGAAGTGTTGAAGGTATAAAGAGAGCTGGAGGGAAACATGGGGAAATTGATTTATCATATTTTATTATAAACATATATGAAATACTTAAGAATAAAGAATATTATAATTAAAATAAACAATAATAAAATGCTTTATTAAAGAAAACTTTAAAAACCAACAAAAACACAAAACACAAAACAAAAAACAAAAGAAAGAAAACAAAACAAAACAAAAACTACTTTACTGTGTAATTTTGCTTTACTGTGTTATTTTGCTGGTAGCTTTCTTTCCCGATCTGAACTCAATGATTGTTTTATACTTTTACTTTAAAGAGTGCCAAATTCTAAGTTGTACATATGGGCATATGTACCTATTTAGATTTTGGATATTGGCTACACTTTTCAACTATTCCTCAATGACCTATTGAAATGTTCTTAATAAAAACATTGACTTCTAAATGTTAGCAAAAACAAGGGTTGGGGAACTACCAAGGTTTCAGTCTCTCTTCTGCTCTCTCTCTCTCTCTCTCTCTCTCTCTCTCTCTCTCTCTCTCTCTCTCTCTCTCTCCCTCTCTCTCTCCCTCTCTCTCTCTCTCCCTCTCTGAAGTTAATTGCCTCAATCTTGAATGAAACCCAAGAATCCTAAAAATTGTGGCACTTCTACCCTGACGATGAACTGGAAAAAGGCATATAGTAGATACAAGACTGACTGGGATGATTTCATAAACAATAGCCATCAACTGCTGACTTTAGATACAACAGAACACTATAGAATTGGTATTTTAGTGATTTATCTATTAGCTGTTTGGGACCTTGTAAGAACTCCCACCATCAATATTCTGTGTGACTTTAAAATATTAGGAAGTAATATCACCCTTCCCATCTTAACATCTTTCAATCAATTCTAAAGACCCAGAAGAAAATCTTCACTACAGAACACAGTTTCTAGTATTTCCTTCTGACACCTAAGAATGTTATAAGTAGCCCACCAAAGATGAATAAACAGATACTGTTTATAGCCAATCGAAAGTCTTTATTCCACCCTCCTGTTCAAGTGTTCTGGGGGATCTATGTGTGGCCCTGAGTGTCCAGAAGGCTCAACCTAGCATCTTGCTCAGCAGCCACAGGGAGCTTTGTAAAAGCAAACAGTTTGAAGCAAGCAGTTTTAACAGAAGCTAAGATAAGCAACTAGCTGGGGGTTGGGCATCCATACAAACAGGCACTTGAACAATGCCTAAAATAAGTGAGCTAGGACATCTTGATGTTTGGTTCTTAGTACACAGCTGTGTAGTTTTCCAAGGAATTCTCCATCAAGAAGTTCAAATTCTGGTTAAACATGAAATGGCCTCAGCAAACGTACAAGATATCTTTGGACTGTCTCACTTTGTCATTAGACATGTATTGTTTCCCCAACCCAGTTTAATCTTGGAGTCACAGGGGTCCCTGCTTGGAATGTTTATAGGCCCTCTTGTCTACCTCTACAACAGCTATAACCGTGTGTTTTCTTCTATGCAAGAGTAACTCTTTCTGTCCTTCAAAGCTTATTCTTTGCATTCTTGGTTTGACTTCAGAGGCATAATATGTGTCTTCAGCTCTAAATATATTGCCATTACTATACTGTGCTCTAATAGAATAATATGTGTACTGAAAGTTGAGTCTAGGTTCTTGGTTGTTCTGGTTAATTATTAATAAAAGCACATAGAAGGTGAATAATTAAAAAAACTTAAATCAGGATGATATTTTTAAGATTATGATATTTTATCATATTTATAAAAAGAATAAAACTGAAACAAAATTCAATTTTATTACTAAAATGAGTGGAAGTTGTTCTTTAAGCTAATTTTAACAGTAATTAAAATACGAATCTCCTCTAAATGAAAATAGAATGATCCCTTCTCTTTTTCCACACCAGATCTCTCTGAATATGATTCTTTCTCCTTGTTAAATCTAGTGTTCTCTTTCTCTTTTGAACAGATATATCTCGAATTTCAATTTCCCCTCATCATTTGACTCCTTTCCTGTTCTTCTTTGTTTACACAACAATTTATGTTTCATGCTTATTTCATGTCTTTTTTCTTTTCCTCAGTTTGAACAAAACATAAGTATTCTAGTCTTATATGGCAGAATCTCAACAAAGCAGCGACCATGACATCAAACAAAGCTTGTTGTTATTACCTTTTATTCAGTACAAAAGATAATTACCCTGTCTGAATATCCTGTTTTAAATGTTTATGCCTCAATGAGTACAAAGGCAACCCTTAAGAACAAATAATTTTAAATAGCTACGTATACAATTTAGTATAGTCTATTTGTAGATACTATACATGATATAATGTTTAGTGAGGGCTTCCTCTGAAAGAGCTGTCCTGCCACTCCAGCTTTCTTTCTGTTCCAAACGTTCACACCAGGTCTCTCTATCCCCCTTTTCTGTCCTTTTCTGCACCCCACCTTTTTCTCTGCTCTTATGACTTTGCTCCTGTCTGTCAGTCTGTCTGTCTGTCTGTCTACATGTATAAATGTTTACTTGTCTTCCTATACCCATTCTCAAGGTCCTCTCTCCCCTCCCTTCCCCCAAATAAATCCCCTTATACCAGATCTGTTGCATGGTGTGATTACTCAGAGGGTAAATTTCCTTCCCAGCATGGAAAGCATGATGTCAGGAATAGGAAACAACTGGTTGCTTTGCATCCATAGTACAGACAAATGTCAATATTCCTACTAAACTCATTTTTTTAATATTCAATACAGGACCATTCCATAGATTGACATGACTTAAATTTAGTCTAGTCTAGAAATTCTTTCACAGAGAGACGTGTGTCCTATTTTGTTCTACTTCGTGTTCATAATCAACATTAACCATCACTCCTGCCTTGCTTTTACTGATCATGAACTTATCTTTGAATATGAGAATCATTTAGGAAAATCTTTAAAAATATTACCACTAAAGCATAAAGTTATGTCTTGATTGTTCAAGGACTGATGAACAATGTTGTTATTTTTTTAAAGGTCATTTGAATAAACAGAAAGGAATTCAGTTCATCATATTTTGAATAAAAATCTAAGTGATACAATAATTGAGGAATAAACATTCTTCTTTTCTTTCTCTGAGTTTCACAAAAGATATTCTTACCTAAAAAATTTTGGGGAAGGGAGGGACTTGTAGTGTTATATCACAGTACATTATCATGGGAAAGCAGGGAAGGAACTCAAACAGGCATCACCTACCTAGCTTGCTAAGAGGTTCATGTTCAAGCTAACTTTCTTATTAGCCCAGGATCACCTGGATAGGGACTGTATTATTCACAGTGGGCCTGGCCTTCCTCTCCCAAAATCAATTAGGACAATTCTCAATATACATGCTCAGAAGCCAATGTGATCTAGGCAATCTTTCAATTGAGATTTCCCAACAGCGATGATTGTAGTCAGTCAAGTAGGTATTTAGAGCTAACTGGGACAAATATTATTTCAGGTGTTTTAAAATACTCTAGAAAAAGTTGACCGCTACTTTCTATTCTTTCTACTCATTTTCATGATGATATGACTATACCAATTAATAATATAAATTATTTAAATATTTTTTGAATGGTTAATCAATCTGCACGATGAGTAAACTAGGTCATAGTTACAATCAAATTAAAGCACAATCCAGCTGTCAAGGTGTGAATAGTTCAAAATCTCTTATCCAGGACTCACTCTTGATCTTCTGGGCTCCAACAGGCTTAAGCAGGTTTACTTCTTTGTTTGTAACTTTTGTAGCACATGCGGCTTGCTCATTGGCTAAGAATGGCTCTACTGCACATATGCTATTTTCCTTGGTACTAGACTCATGGCCTTGGTGTCTTGAGGTGGTGTCTCCACCTCAACTATGGCTTCACCTTCACCAGTGGCTTCTTGGTCTGTAGGGAGTAACTTCAACCCTGCCCCACAGTGCCAAGCCCTACCTCATCACCATTAACCCCTCATACCTTCAAACTATATACCATGTGGAGGTATCTTAGATAGTAATATGCTTAGCTGCCAGTTTGAGATGTACCCTAAGATGCCCTCTTGGCTTCTGTGTAAAGATCCTAAGGAAACACTTATTTTACCTCAAATATGCTTGTCTCTGATTAACCACAGATGATAGTTCAGCTAACCAACACTGATTATCTCAACAAAGCAGAGGATTCTCTTCAGTGATCTCTTATTAGTCACAATTAATCTTCAGCCTCATCTTCACAGGACGGTGTCTGAATTCAACATATCATGTAAATGTCTCTGATAAGCCTTTACTTCAACCTGAAACTGTCCAAATCAGGCTTCTATTACTTGTGTTTCTCCAAAAAAATTTTATCTTTCAAGCTCCCAAAGAACATCCCATTAGAGTTTCCCTTTTCTTAGATGACTTTAGCTAGTGTCAATTTGCCAAAAACAAAGCAGTACAGAGGCCAAACTTCACATTATGTTGACAGAAGAACTTGGTAGCATCCACGTGATTCTGATACTTTAGTCATTTAAAAATCCAGAAGTAAAGAGGGTGAGGATGCTTGTACTAAAATTTCAAAAAGCCCTTAACACCAGGCAGTGCATAGCAGCTTTGAATTCCAAGGACCTTGGCAGCCGTTCTGTAAAGCTATGTAGGTAAATTGTGATGAAAACCTAAGAAGTCAGTGATGATGGGACCATCTTCTATCCACTCAAAAAAACTATGGGTTCAAAGAAAACCTGGATAAAAAAAGAACATATGAGCATTTCAGGTAAAAGAACTGGAGAGGTAGAGCTTTCCAGGCCCAAAGAAACCCTGATAAATCTTCCACAAGCTCATATGCTAGACATGGAGCGGCAGGGTTTGATATTTGTCATGGTGAGTATCAATCTGATCTTTCATTATTTTCTCTCATATGTCCCTTTTGGAATTTGAAAGTTTTTCATTTTCATTGTATATTGGAAATACTTAATCTACTACTTGGTTAATAGTCAAGAGATTGCATTGAATTTCCAAAGAAACTGACTTTGGGACTTTGCTAGAACTTTTCAAATTTGGAGGAATCTTAAAGATGAAATTAAATCAGTTTTCATTACCTAATGCCCACGAGCCTTGAAGACAATGGGTTGAATTCTAGGATTTGAAGTGATGTGTTTGAGTATTGGTAAAGGAAAACCTTGTGGTTGCTACTCTTCATTGTCAACTGGAATTATGTAGAATACTACCACTAAATACATCTGAGAAGTCATATCTAGAGAGGTTTAAGTCAGGTGGAAAGACTTTCTCTGTATATAGATCCATGGGTTGGGGGTCCAAATTTCCATTTAAAAAAAGATGAAATACACTGGAGAAGTTTCTCAGTGGCAAAAACACTCACTGCATCAACATTAAGAGAATAATTTATCCGCTAGAATCCATATAAGTGCTGCATGAATATGGCAATATGTCTACATCCTAGCCTTGGAAGGTAGAGATGGAATATCTGGGACAAGCAGCCTAAAAAAAAAAAATTAGCTATATGTGCTGGCTATTTTTTCTTTTCTTTTTGAGATTATACCATAATTATATCATTTTCCCCTTCTCTTTCCTCCCTCGTAACCCTCCTATATATCCCTCCTTGCTTTCTTACAAATTCATAGCAATTTTACATTAATGCTGTTATATGCATATACATATATACATATATACATATCGGTCTGTACAATGTTACTTGGGTGAATGTTTTCAGGACTGACCATCTGATATTGGATAACCAATTTCTGTGATCTTCCCTGGAGAAGAATTTCTTCCACTTTCAGATAGTTGCCTATAAATCTTTATGTAAAGTTGAGGCATCCTGGCGTTTTCCACATACACTGGTATGTCTACCATTGCCCTTGCTCAACTCATGTTTAGACAGTCTCATGTTCCTGAAGCTTTACGTGTATAACTTCTGATATTACTAGAAGATGGTGCTTCTCACTCCAACTTCTGCAATGTTTCCTGAGCCTTAGGTGCTGGACTGGTATTGAACTGAATAACTATATTTTTTTTTAGTGGCCATGTTTTTGTTATATTTTGGTTTTTGAAATGATCTTCACCTATTGCAAAAAGTAGTTTTCTTGATAAAAAATGAGGAATACACTTATATGTGTGTATAAAGGCAAATATTTAGAGTTGAGTAAGGACTTATGTTTGTTTAGTAAAGTGGTGGTTGTGGTTTCTGCTTCAGTATACATGACTTCCCTAGCCCTGGGTAGCTGGGCACCAGGCATTATTTCCCTCTTTTTAACAGGTAAGCCGCTGGTTACCACCAAGGCATGTATGTTACTACTACACCCTTAGGACTATTGCACCATGCTGGTAATTGATGTAGACTATAGGCATCATAGTTGTATAGTATTTTTGGTTGTTTCTCTCCTTTGAAAGTTTGCATGATCCCTTCTGTTTACCTTTTTGTTAACCTGACTCAAATTAGAGTCATCTGGGAAGAGGGAATCCCAGCTGAGAAAATCCCTTCTTTAGGAAAGTCTGTGAGACATATATTTTGATTAATAATTGATGAAGAAGAATCCAGCACACTGTGGATACTGACACCCCTGGGAAAGTTGCCCTTGGAGGTATACAGTAAGGAAGCTGAGAACACCGTGGAGAAGAAGCCAGCAAGCAGCATATTCTATAGTTTAGTTCCTCCTTTGAGGTTCCTTCTTGGAGTTTCTGCACTTACTTCCTTCTGTGATGAGCTGTAATCTTGAAACTTTAATCAAATGACACATTTCCCCCTTTATTTTGCTCATGGTATTTATCACAGCAATAGAAAGCAAACTAAGACACAATATCCAAGAATATTTTAGAAGATTGGGTGAAGAAGATTCTGAATATCCAGCTCGAATCCCTACAAATAGAAGCACATGTGCCCTGTGCTCACACACCTGGGAAAAATGCACACCACATACCACACATATGTACATATGAAAAGAAGACATGTACACCCCATAACAAAGGAAGTTTGAATTAAGATGACTACTAATAGTCATTTCTTTCTGCTTCCTGATTGAGACAGTAGGACCATTTCACATTCTCCGAGCCATGTTTTTCTGCCAGGATGGACTCAATCCTCTCTTAAATTTTAAATCAAAATAACACCATTCTTCTTTAATTGCTTTTGTAGGATGTTTGTTGTAGGAATGAAAAAAATATGCTCGGTCAGGCCATACTTTCAAATACATTCTATGACACC
This sequence comes from Grammomys surdaster, assembly GCF_004785775.1. Classification (NCBI taxonomy): domain Eukaryota; kingdom Metazoa; phylum Chordata; class Mammalia; order Rodentia; family Muridae; genus Grammomys; species Grammomys surdaster. The sequence goes on along the minus strand of NW_021620713.1, from coordinate 3,054,977 downwards.
ATCATTACCTACCAAAACCTAGAAAGACATAATAAAATACAACATTATAGGGTGATACCTTTGATGGATCATGGATGCAAAAATTCTGAAAAAACTCTGGCTTATTTAATACCAAAACACATTAAACTATTATTCAAAAGACTATCCATCATGAACACTTAGATGCATCCAAATGACACAAGGATAACTCAACACACACTACTCAAAAACTATGATACAGAATAAAGGACAAAAACTATATCATAAAATGGCTGATGTATGTGACTATCTCAATTGATAATAAAATTCATTTGATAAAATTTTATACCTCTTACGGGAAAGCTCTGAAACATTAGGAATTGAGGAATATTACACAACATAATAAAGGACACATATGCTAAGGCAACAGTTAACATCATTTTGAATGGGAAAGATGAAGACTTTTTATCCAAAATATGTAGCAAGACAAAAATTTTCAGTATCAGCATTTGAATTATTTAACATAGGGCTAGAAGTCTGAGCTGATAATTGAGCAAGATAAAGAAATGACAACAAAATTAGAAAAGAAAAATCAAATTTCCTATGTCTATAAATTATATGTTCCCTATAGACTCTATATACTCCATTAATACAGTTGCAACTACCAAAGGAATCCACAAAAGCTGTAACACATCAAATTTCAAATTATTGTATGAAAGTCACTAGCATTATGACATACCGTTATCAAAGTTTTTGATATATGACTCAAAAAACCAATCCTACCCTTAAAACACAAAATATCAAATATATGAGAATAAATCTACCCCAAAGTTTAAATATCCTAAACGGGAAAAGTAATAAAGTAAACATTGGTGAAACAAATTGAAGATGATAAAAAAACATTTATGGATTTAAAGAATACACGTTGGAAAAATAAATATGAGTAGTATGCCAAATTTTCAATGAAATCTTTGTCAAAACACCAAGATAATGCAATATTAAGATACTATGTAAAACAACCCTAAAATGTGTATTGGACTGTACATATTTGTATAAACGTAAACATACACCTGCACAAAACAAAAGTATACAAAGGAACAACAACAATTAGCCAATTAAAATTTATTTCAGCATATTCTATGGACTTGTAGTAATAAAAACAGAATGGCAATATTTTAAAAAGAAACATAGAATAAGAGAGCAGAATATGAAGAACAATATGAAGTCACATGTTTACAGTTAGTAAACCTGCTAAGAACACAAAATGGAGAAAGGCAAATGTGTCCAATAAGTGATGTTGGGATATGTGTCTACCTGCATGGGGAATGAAGGTACCCGTCTTTCACCAGTAACAACAATCAACTCCATACATATTTGAAAATTAAGTGGAAGACCTAAAAGTATGAAACAGGTAGAAGACAACATAAAAGAATGAGCAACAATTGTTTTCACAGTACCACAAAACACAAGAAACCAAAGCAAAATTTACAGAATAGGACTATATAAAGCTAAAAATTCCCTTTAGGGAAACAATAACCTGTAAAATGGAAGATAGCAATTCCAAATCACACAACTGGGAAGATTGAACACCCAGAATATATCAAGAATACAAAAATCTAAATAGGAAGTAAACCATGATTTAAAAATTCTTACTGAACATAAATAGATATTTCTCTCTTTTACCACTAAAATATTTTATTTATTTATTTTATTATTGAAAATAGATTTGTTTTGATGCTCTATATGTTGGTTTTCTCTCGTCAAATTTCTCCCAGATTCTCCCTATTACCCATCCATCCAAATCCATACACTTTCTTTTTCTCTCTTATTAGAATATACATAGGCATCTACAATAACAACAACAATAATAGTAATAATAATAATAATAATAAACAAAATAAGAAAAAAACAAACAGAAAAAATAAAGAGCTGCATAGGAAACATACAGATGCTGAGACACAAATATTTGCACACATAGAAAATCCATAAAAACAAAATGAACTGCTCCTGTCCTGTGGAGATATTGAATCCTGAGTCATCCTAGAGGAGCCACTGCACTCAGAGCAGCCGGTAAGAACTCCATCTCACTCCCTAAGGCCCAGAGATACATCTGGGAGCCAGGAACATTCAGGACACAGCAGCTACCCAAACCCCGCCACTCCGGAATTCCACTTCCCTTCCACCCCTGCCTGGTCCTTTGGGCTGAGGCAGACACAGAATTGGTCTGCTCCTGTGGAGATCCTGAATCCTGAGTCATCCTAGAGGAGCCACTGCACTCAGAGCAGCAAACACCAAGGTGGTTTGCACTTGGGAATACATCTTATCCTGAGCCATCCTAGAGGATCCACTGCACCCAGAGCAGAAGGATTTCCAGCTCCAAGAGGTTGCCTGAGTCCCAGGAGTACTTCCACCCAGGAGATGAGGATCATAAGACCACAGAGACATCTGGACTCTGAGGAGCTCTGCCACAAGCAAGATAACTGGAAATACAGACTCCAGTCTTACACAGTGAGGGCAGGTACCACTAGAGTTAACCAGATGGCGAAAGGCAAGTGAAAGAACATAAGCAACAGAAACCAAAGTTTCTTGGCATCATCAGTACCCAGTTCTCCCAATATAGCAAGCCCTGAACACCCCATCACACCTGAAAAGCAGGATTCAGAATTAAAATCACTTCTCATGATGATGATAGAGGATTATAAGAAGGAATTAAGTAACTCCCTTAAAGAAATACAGGAGAGTACAAGTAAACAGGTAGAAGCCCTTAAAGAGGAATCACAGAAATCTCTTAAAGAAATGCAAGAAAACACAAAGAAGGAATTAAACAAAAACATTCAGGATCTGAAAATGGAAATAGAAACAATAAAGAAAGCTCAAAGGGAGACAACCATGGAGATAGAAAACCTAAGAAAGAGATCAGGAGTCATAGATGCAAAATGCAAAAAATTCCTAACTCAAAACATCCAGGAAATCCAGGACACAATGAGAAGACCAAACCTAAGGATAATAGGTATAGATGAGAATGAAGATTCCCAACTTAAAGGGCCAGTAAATATCTTCAAAAAAATTATTGAGGAAAACTTCCCTAACCTAAAGAACAAGATGCCCATAAACATACAAGAAGCCTACAGGACACCAAATAGACTAGACCAGAAAAGAAATACCTCCTGTAACATAATAATCAAAACATCAGACGCACATAACAAAGAAAAAATACTAAAAGCAGTAAGGGAAAAAGGTCAAGTAACATATAAAGGCAGACCTATAAGAATTACACCAGACTTCTCACCAGAGACTATAAAAGCCAGAAGATCCTGGACTGACATCATACAGACCCTAAGAGAACACAATTACCAGCCCAGACTACTATACCCAGCAAAACTCTCAATCACTATAGATGGTGAAACCAAGATATTCCATGACAAAACCAAATTTGCACAGTATCTTCTCACAAACCCAGCATTTCAAAGGATAATTGATGGAAAACTCCAATACAAGGAGGGAAACTACAACCTAGAAAAAGCAAGGAAGTAATCTTCCAACAACCCCAAAAGAAGATAAGTATACAAACATAATTCTACCTCTAATAACAAAAATAACAGGAAGCCACAATCATTTTTCCTTAATATCTCTTAACATCAATGGTCTCAATTCCCCAATAAAAAGAGCAGACTATCAGACTGGATACACAAACAAGACCTAGAATTTTGCTGCATACAAGAAACGCACCTCAGTGACAAAGACAGACACTACCTCAAAATAAAAGAGTGGAAAACAATTTTCCAAGCCAATGGTCCCAAGAAACAAGCTGGAGTAGCCATTCTAATATCAAATAAAATCAACTTTCATCCAAAATTAATCAAAAAAGATAAGGAAGGACACTTCATACTCATCAAAGGAAAAATCTACCAAGGTGAACTCTCAATTCTGAACATCTATACTCCAAATGCAAGGGCACCTACATACATAAAAGAAACTTTACTAAAGCTCAAAACACACATTACACCTCACACAATAATAGTGGGAGATTTCAACACCCCACTCTCAGCAATGGACAGATCATGGAAACAGAAACTAAACCGAGACACTTTGATATTAACAGAAGTTATGAACCAAATGGACTTAACAGACATCTATAGAACATTTCATCCTAAAACAAAAGAATATACCTTTTTCTCAGCACCTCATGGTACCTTCTCCAAAATAGACCATATAATTGGTCACAAAACAGGCCTCTACAGATACAAAAAGATTTGAAATAATCCCTTGCATCTTATCAGATCACCACGAACTAAGACTGGTCTTTAATAATGACAAAACCAATGGAAAACCCATGTGCACATGGAAACTGAACAACTCTCTACTCAATGATGACTTGCTCAAGGAAGAAATAAAGAAAGAAATTAAAGACTTCTTAGAATTCAATGAAAATGAGGACACATCATACCAAAACTTGTGGGACTCCATGAAGGCAGTGCTAAGAGGAAAGCTCATAGCTCTAAGTGCCTACAAAAAGAAACTGGAAAGAGCACACACTAACAAGTTGACTGCACAACTAAAAGCTCTAGAACAAAAAGAAGCAAATACACCCAGGAGGAGTAGAAGGCAGGAAATAATCAAACTCAGGGCTGAAATCAACCAAATAGAAACAGAAAGAACAATACAAAATATCAATAAAACCAGGAGTTGGTTCTTTGAGAAAATCAACAAGATAGATAAACCGTTAGCCAGATTAACCAGAGGGCACAGAGACAGTATCCAAATTAATAAAATCAGAACTGAAAAGGGAGACATAACAACAGAAACGGAAGAAATTAAAAAAATCATCAGATCCTACTACAAAGGCCTATACTCAACAAAACTGGAAAACCTGGATGAAATGGACAATTTCCTAGACAGATACCAGGTACCAAAGTTAAACCAGGAGCAGATAAACCATCTAAATAGTCCCATAACCCCTCAGGAAATAGCAGCAGTCATTAAAAGTCTCCCCACTAAAAAAAGCCCAGGACCAGATGGTTTTAGTGCTGAATTCTATCAGACCTTCAAGGAAGACCTAATAGCAATTCTCTTCAAACTATTCCACAAAATAGAGACAGAAGGAACACTACCCAACTCGTTCTATGAAGCTACAATTACACTCATACCCAAACCCCACAAGGACCCGACAAAGAAAGAGAACTTCAGACCAATCTCCCTTATGAACATCGATGCAAAAATACTCAATAAAATTCTAGCAAACCGAATCTAAGACCACATCAAAACAATCATCCATCATGATCAAGTAGGTTTTATCCCAGGAATGCAGGGATGGTTCAATATTCGGAAATCCATCAATGTAATCCACTATATAAACAAACTTAAAGAAAAAAACCACATGATTATCTCACTAGATGCTGAGAAAGCATTTGACAAAATTCAACATCCCTTCATGATAAAAGTCTTGGAAAGATCAGGAATTCAAGGCCCCTACCTAAACATAGTAAAAGCAATTTACAGCAAACCAGTAGCCAACATCAAGCTAAATGGAGAGAAACTTGAAGCAATCCCACTAAGATCAGGGACTAGACAAGGCTGCCCACTCTCCCCCTACCTATTCAATATAGTACTGGAAGTCTTAGCCAGAGCAATTAGACAACAAAAAGAAGTCAAAGGGATACAAATAGGAAAGGAAGAAGTCAAACTATCGCTATTTGCAGATGATATGATAGTATACTTAAGTGACCCCCAAACTTCCACCAGAGAACTCCTAAACCTGATAAACAACTTCAGCAAAGTGGCTGGTTATAAAATCAACTCAAACAAATCAGTAGCCTTCCTCTACATGAAAGATAAACAGACTGAAAAAGAAATTAGGGAAATGACACCCTTCACAATAGTTGCAAATAATATAAAATACCTTGGTGTGGATCTAACCAAGCAAGTGAACGACCTGTATGACAAGAACTTCAAGTCTCTGAAGAAATTGAAGAAGATCTCAGAAGATGGAAAGATCTCCCATGCTCATGGATTGGCAGGATTAATATAATAAAAATGGCCATCTTGCCAAAAGCAATCTACAGATTCAATGCAATCCCCATTAAAATCCCAACTCAATTCTTCACAGAGTTAGAAAAGGAAATTCTCAAATTCATATGGAATAACAAAAAACCCAGGATAGCAAAAACTATTCTCAACAATAAAAGAACTTCTGGAGGAAACACCATCCCTGACCTCAAGCTGTAATACAGAGCAATAGTGATAAAAACTACCTGGTATTGGTACAGAGACAGGCAGGATGATAAATGGAATAGAATTGAAGACCCAGAAATGAACACACACTCCTATGGTCACTTGATCTTTGACAAAGGAGCTAAAACTGTCCAGTGGAAAAACGACAGCATTTTCAACAAATGGTGCTGGTTCAACTGGTGGACAACATGTAGAAGAATGAAAATTGATCCATTCTTATCTCCTTGTACAAAGCTCAAGTCTAAGTGGATAAAGGACCTCTACATAAAACCAGATACATTGAAACTAATAGAAGAGAAGGTGGGGAAGAGCTTCAAATACTTGGGCACAGGGGAAAAGTTCACGAACAGAACACCAATGGCATATGCTCTAAGATCAAGAATTGACAAATGGGACTTCATAAAATTGCAAAGTTTCTGTAAGGCAAAGGACACTGTCAATAGGACAAAAAGACAACCAACAAATTGGGAAAAGATCTTTACCAATCCTTCATCTGATAGAGGGCTAATATCCAATATATACAAAGAACTCAAGAAATTAGACTCCAGACAACCAAATAACCCTATTTAAAAATGGGGTATAGAGCTTAACAAAGAATTTTCAACGGAAGAAACTCGAATGGCCGAGAAGCACCTAAAGAAATGTTCAGTATCCTTTGTCGTCAGGGAAATGTAAATCAAAACAACCCTGAGATTCCATCTCACACCAGTCAGAATGGCTAAGATTAAAAAGTCAGGTGATAGTAGATGCTGGCGAGGGTGTGAAGAAAGAGGAACACTCCTCCATTGTTGGTGGGACTGCAAGAAGGTGTAACCACTTTGGAAATCAGTGTGGCGTTTCCTCAGAAAATTGGACATAGCATTACCTGAGGATCCAGCTATACCACTCCTAGGCATATACCCAGAAGATCCTCGAACATATAACAAGGATATATGCTCAACTATGTTCATAGCAGCCTTATTTATAATAGCCAGGAGCTGGAAAGACCCCAGATGTCCTTCAACTGAGAAATGGATTCAAAAAATGGGGTATATTTACACAATGGAGTATTACTCAGCTATTAAAAACAATGAATTCGAGAGTTTCCTAGGTAAATGGATGGAACTAGAAATTACCATCCTGAGTGAAGTAAGCCAATCACAAAAGAACACACATGGTATCCACTCACTGATTATTGGATATTAGCCCAGAACCTTGAAATGCCCAAGATGCAACTCACAGGCCACATGAAGCTCATAAAGAAGGAAGACCAAGTGGGGGTGATTCAGTCCTTCTTAGAAGGAGCAGCAAAATTCTCAAGGGAGCAAATATGGAGACAAAGTGAGGGACAGAAACTGAAGGAGGTGCCATCTGAAGACCATTCCACCTGAGTATCCATCCCATGTGCAGTCACCAAAGGTAGATGCTGATGTGGAAGTTAGGAAGTGCATGCTGATAAGAGCCTGATATGGATGTCTCCTCAGAGGTCTTCAAGAGTCTGACATATTCAGAGGCAGATGCTCACAACCAGCCATTGAACTGATAATGGGGTTCCCAATGGAGGAGTTAGAGTGAAGACTGAAGGAGCTGAAAGGGTTTGTGGCACCATGAGGAGAGCAACAATACCAACCAACCACAGCTCCCAGGGTCTAAACCACCAGCCTGGGAGCACTTAGGGAGGGATCCAGGGCTTCAGCTGAATATTTAAGAGTGGAGGGCCCTGCTGGGCATAAGTGGAAGAAGAGATCCTTGACCTCATGAAGGCTGGACGCCCGAGGTGGTGGGAATTTTGAGGGTGGGGAGTTCGGAGTAGGAGGGTAGGTAGGGGTTACATCCACAGAGAAGAAGGAGGAGGGGGTGAGGGGATAGTGGGTTCCTGGGTGTGTGGGGGATGGGGTATGGGGACAACATATGAAATGTAAATAAAACATCCTATAAAAAATTTTTTAAAAAATCAAAATGAAAAACCATAATATATAAGCAAAAGATCTCTTAAAAATGGGACCAACACTTTACTTCTACCTTTAATATGGTTTTATATCACATCATCATTTTTTACAAATAAATTTGATAGGGAGAAATTATGAATAATCAGAATCAAAATCATTTTACTAAAGGTTGTGGGTGAGATCCAAGCCATTTCAAAGGGTACAGACTAGTGGCATCCTTTGTATGAGCTCGTGAAGGAATCAGAATTGAAAAACAAAACCAGACTATATCCCAAAGAGAACTAAAGAGCTCTGGAAATCCACGAATGCCAGGAAATAACACCTTAGAAAAGCAGGGGAAGACATGGGATGCACTGAAGCTGTGAACAGCCTCCATGAAGTCCCCACTGGGAAAGAGAGGCAGTTGTGCTTCTTAAAAGTACGGGAGAGGAAAAAGGGGCAGCAGTGTTATCCTAGGACAAGTCCACAGCCCTGAGGTCCACACAGTGACTTAACAGCTCTAGGGGATGTATGACTCCTCTAGCACTCAGGTCAGCACCAATGGAAAACCCTATCTACCAAGCATCTTCTTGCCCCAGGGTGTGACTCAGAGGCCAGCTGACATCTTGAGAGAGAATCCATTGTTAAAAGGCCAGCTAGCCTTGGAACATAAGAAGGCTGGAGGAGACAGTCAGAATTAGAAAACACTAGACTTTACCTAAAGAAACAGAGGAAGAACTTCAGAGCCCAACAATGAACATGAAAGAAGAGGAAATAGCAAAAAACATGTCAGGATACCAGAGATGTAAGCCAAACAAAACTTCAGTTGGCAATTTCCTGGCAGAGAGAGAGGAAACAGAAGGTATTCTGAAAGGTAACCACATGGAAACTGCACTATTCCACCTCCACACACTTCATGGCCTCAAGTCCAACTGTGTTTTCATGAACAGTGATGGATAGGCCCGTGGCAGAAGAAATCTTGCTTTGTCATACTGTCTGCCAAAGAGTAACAGTCAGATTAAAAGGAAACCTATTGCTAAAACTAAGTTATGTGGGTGCTGGAGATCAGGGAACACACACAAGATCCTCAAATCAGCTGTCTCTCAGGTTAGGGAAGAAACCAAAGTGGCAGTTGTGGAGGGCAGGAAGATAGGTCACTAACAATTTAAGAAGTGTGTAGGGGCAGGAGGCTAGCAGGCTACAAGGTGCAAAAGAAGAAATAATCCCACTGCCTTTCTTAGGCAAGGTTTCGATTGCTGTAATAAAACACTATGACCAAAAGCAACTTGTGAGGAGGGTTTATTTGGTTTCTAAGTAGCAGTCTATTATCAGGAATGCAGGGCAGAAACTGAAACAAAGACTGTGCCCCTCTGCTTTCTTAGTCTGTTCGTTTATAAAACCCAGGACCACCTGTCTGGGGATCACACCACCCACAGTAATTAAGAAAGATCACATAGGTTGCCTTCAGGTTGTTTTTTTTGTTTTGTTTTGTTTTGTTTTTTTATTGTGGTTTCCTCTTCTCAGATAACACTAGCTTGTGTCAAGTTGACAAAAAAGTAAACTAAGTCAGAAAAATTGACCCCTTGTCAACTAACTCAACACACAAACATGTCACTATTCAATCACAATGCTACCTTTTCATGTGTCCCCAAGATGGTATGTTAATATTAATATCATCATATACGACACTCCAACATTTTCAAATTCCATAGCCTTTACAAATTCAAATACCTTAAACTTTCAGTCTTTTTAAAATATCCAAAGGCTCTTTCAATGGACAAATCTGTCTAAAATTTCAGACTCTTTTAAAAAGAAAATAATAATGTAAAATATAGTTAAATACGTTCTAATTTCAAGAGGGGAATCTTAGGCACAGCCACACTCAAATCCAAACAAAACCAAACTTCAATAGTAGAAAAGTTTCCATGCTTGACTTCTAGAATCCATTCAGGATTGACTGTACTCCAAGGGTACTTGTTAGCAGTATTTCTCCAGCTCTGCTATCTGAGGTACACACAGCTTGTCTCCAGCTCAGGTTGATGCCACAGCTTGGCAGACTACTTATGTGACTGGCACCTCCAAAATGGTGGACCTCCACTGTAACTAGCTGAGTCTTCACCCATAGCTTCTCCTAGGTCTTCTTTAGGGATATTAATGTCTTGCCAGGCCTAAATTTCTCTCTACAACTCATGTCCTGGAGACTGTGACTGCACCTTCACCAACGGGCTATTCTGACCTCTCAAAGTACCATGCTTCAGCTGTTTTCTGTGATTCCTTCATGCTTTCAAAACCAGTACCACCTGGGTGGATCTTAAAAGCTACCAAATTCAGCAGGCAGCATGAGATGAAGCTTTGTTCTGACTCTGGACCACAGCTTCTGTGTGCTGACCCTGAGGAAATACTCCAAGATTTATGATCTTCAGTGATGCTGGCCTCCACATAATTACAGCTCATTCTTCAGCTCCAGCTGACCCATATCAACTGTTCTAGTAAAGAAAATGTTTCACTTCAGTGGTTCTGATCTCTTGTTAATCATAGTCAGCACTTCAGCCCCGACTTTTGCCAGAACCACAACTTTTTAAATTCAAAGTATCAACTGGCCACAACACAGTCTTTCCTTCTGTCTGAAATGTCATAATCCAGGCCTTTATTGTAGCTATTTCTCCTAGCATTCTTCACAAGTTCCTTCAAAACAGCCCATGGACTACTGAGTACTTAACAGTTTTCCTAGCCCAAAGTTCAAATCAGCACAAGACAAGAGGCTGGAAGGTTTGTGCCTCATGGCTTGATAAGCTTGCTTTCTTTTACAACCCAGGACCACCTGCCCCTAAATGGCTCCAACTACAATGGACTGCGCACTTCTGGACCCTCTGCACATTTCTGCTCACCTGCACCCTCTCTTATCAGCAATTGATAATTTGGCACAGACTTGTCTGCAGTCCAGTCTTATGGAGGCAATTTCTCAGTGTGGTTCTCTTCTCTCAAATAACGCTGGCTTGTATCAACTGGACAAAACCCAAGCCAACAAAACCAAACTACTAGGATGTCTGCCCTCAGTGATCAGAACCTTGATCCAGATTTCATCAACTGAGAATAACCCTAGAGTTGGATACATCTTAGTCTTAGAGCCTGGGGATAATGAATTCCTCGGAGAATAGGTGACACCCACAGCTGTCTTCCTTCAGAAAGAGGATTCATACTCAAGAACTTTTGAAAACCTGAAGACTGATCTGTGTGGTCACCAATGTCAGCACTAGGGTTGTTTCCAATACAACATCCCCTCTGCCAATGAAAACATTAGCCACCTTAGGAATTGCAATCTTAGACGTCTCAGGAGGGTGAGAGAATCTGTCAGGCTCACAGAACGAAAAGATTTGTGTGGCAATCTGAAGTCTTTATAAGCATTCAGTGAATAAAGAAGGAGAATTGGCACAATTAATGCTGCTGGGGAAAACATCAGATACTTGTCTGATACAGAGTCAGCAGTAGCTTAAACTGAAGGAACCACAGCAGCCCACAAGTTCAACCACTCTGCCCGCACGCATGCTTATAACTGACGGTCTCTAATATTAGAGGACTCAAAATGAAGCTGTTTCAACACTCATCTTTTAAAACCTTTGATGTAACCTTCCAGATTTTTCCACACTTAATTAAATGTATTTCTTAATTTTTAAAATAATTTTGTCATTGTCCTCCATAAATTCATTTATTTTGTTTATGTGTTTTTTTTTAAATTTTAGAGCAATATTTATTCTTTTGTTATTTTGGAGGGTATTTTGACTTCCTTTCCTCCACTAAACCTTGTAGCATTTTGATATTAACATATTTAATTTTTCTTTTAAAATGTTTTAGAATTTGGATTACTCTTCTTATGTTTATGTATCTACTTTTGAACTTTATAGCATTGATTTTTTTTCTTCATTCTTTTGTTGCTAATCTCATACTCTTTGCTTCCCTGGCCTTCCACACAAATATAACATTCTTCTTTCCCTTTTCTTACTAGATCCACAGTCGCTCTAAGTAGATTTTAACTTCTCAGTGCATTCCTAAATATTTGTGCCATTTTCATGTTGATAATGTTTCTCAGGTGTGATTAATTTTAAGCACATTTATAGTTCTTCTGTGGTTTTATGTGAACACTGAAGCTTTAGTTTGTTTTCTCCTTGCTAAGTCATGCTAGGGACTGAGTATTAGAAGTAGTCTTCTCAGTAAGATGTCTCCTGCAAAAACTGTAAATAATAATAATAAAAAAATACAGGTCTAAGAAAACAGTTGAGGGATGTATACATAGAAACACAAGAGACATGACAAAACAAGCCAATGTTTCTTTTTAAAAAAAAAAAAAACACAATTCCTAAGTTACTTAATTTAGTGACATTAAAACATGGAAACTGCCAGATTTCAAAAGTTTTCAGCAAAAATCTTCAGGGACCATGAAAAAAGACTCAAACAAAGACTCAAAAAGGACTCACCTAACCCTGGATTTAATACAAGACTGGACAGGACAAAATTTATATATATTGTAAATAAAAATCAAAATAAATAATAAAAAGATAGTTGAAAGCATCACCTATAAACTATACCAACTAGAAGTGAGGCGATCAAGGATGAAGGACCAGACGGCTGAAATAAAGCATTTAAACACCATTAAGGACATTAATAGATAAATAGATACATAAGATAACTACAATGCCCAATAAGAATGGGTTATCATCAACAGACCAAACCTAAGTATCCTCACAACTGGAAGATCTGATATAAAGACATAGAACAGAGAGAATAGAGACTTTAATTCCATTGAGGAAAAGCATTTCCCAAATCTCAAAAAAAGACTTTCAAATAAGGGAAGCACTTGCTACAGTTATGACCTTACTAAATCCTCCCCAGGGCAAATGTACAAAACCTTGTAAAAAAATGCAAAGTTATTGAAGTCTTTTGTTGTTGTTGTTGTTGTTGTTGTCAATGTGACATAATCCTAGACATGTCAAGGAGAAACGAGTGCTAACTGAGACAATACTTTCATAAGATTGGTGCCTGTAGCCAAGACTATGGGGATTTTTTTTTTAAATAGTGATTGATGTGTGAAGACTCATCCCTTTGTAAGTGGTGAAACTACTGGACAACTAGTCCCAGGTTATATAGGAAAGCAGGCTGAGAAAGTCAGGAGGATCTAGATAAGCTGTGTTCCTCCATGACCTCAGCTTCTGCCTTGAGTTTCTGACATGACTTCCCTGGATGATGGATTATAATCTGTAAGATAAAATAAAACCATTCTTCCCCAAGGTGTTGATCAAAACAACAGAAAGAAAACTAGGACATAGACATAATATTGGACCAGCTACTAATGAGTTATTGCTATACTTGTAGATTAACATAACTCTAAATGCTTATTAGTGAAGTTTCTATCTACTGTTTAGTAGTGACTAACAAAAAAACTTGTAACTGACCTAGGTGCACACAGTAAGAGACTAAAGATGATTTCTTGATCACATTCCTTTCTTCCAATACTTCAAATACTTCTGTTGTTTTTAAAGAATGTAGCTACTAAATATATTGACCATGCTTCAGTATATGGATCCATACTCAAGAGTATAAGGGAAGCAAAAATTAGACTCAAAGTTTTATTTTGTAAAAGGCACAATGTTAAGTGAGTAGGAGCAAGGGGTAGAACTGGGAGGAGTTGGAGTGGAGTGAATATGATCAAATTAGATCATATAAAAGTATCAGTCAATTATTTTTTAATTAGAAATAAAGAAATATTTGGTTTGTGCTATATCACAGAATTTCATCCAAAAGACACAAAATTGAGCTTTTTTTCTTAGTAGCCAGAGAAACTATCACTAAAATAGTCCATACTCTAGCTCAGATATCAAAATAAAACAAAATAATCTTTGGTATCTCATCAAATCTTATATATCAAAAATAGAAATCAATAGCAGAAAATGAGCAAAACTATTGAGATTTAAAAATATGTTCTTAAAGGCTCCACCCATCAGCTGACTAAGACAGATACCAACATCCGCAGCCAAACAGTAGATGGAGCATGGGGACTCTTATGGAAGAATAGGAGAAAGGATTGCGGGCCCCAAAGGGGTAGAAACTCCACAGGAAGACCAACAGAGTCAACTAACCTGGAGCCTTGGGGCTCTCAGAGTCTGAACCACCAACCAAAGTACATATGCGGGCTGTATCTAGAAATCTCTTCACATATGTACGAGGTGTTCAACTTGGTCTTTATGTGGGTCTGAAACGACTGGAATGGGTGCTATCCCAAATCCTGTTGCCTATAAATGGGATATGTTCTTATAGCTTGGCTGCCTTGTCTAGTTTCAATGGAAGACGCAGCATCTACCCCTGCAGAGATCTGAAGTGCCATAGTGGTGGGATATGCAGGAGGGCCCCACCAAAAAGAAAAAAAAACTTTTTTGAATAGACTTTGAATCATTAAGGACCAAAGAAAGAGATTTAAAAGTTCCTAGGTCCAATTCCAAATGAATGTATAACTTACCAGGACTCTTGGTCTACAGCAAATGCAGTTCTAAAAGAAACATTCATAGCTATATCACCTATATTTTAAAAATCTAAAAATGTCAAATTAATAACCTTGCACCCCAATGTCATAAAAAAGTACAATCCATAGTCAAAAATAACAGATGACAATAAATGTCAAAGAACAGGATAGACACAAATCTAATGGAAACTAAAAGAATATAAGATGTGTTTCTTAAATATAAGAAACAAGACTTTAACAAATCTGAACATACGACAGTGGCTATGCTAGCATAGATTCCAGAGAAACCAGGGAAACAGAGAGCACATTGGCAATATAAAAAAGTTAAATCTAAGAATAAGTTAAATACAAAGGGAGAATCTACTTAGAGTCAACAGTGTACACTCTTCAGTGCTATCCCATGAGGAGGAAAAGTACCATTGCCTTTCTCTTGACTTTGTGAATATTGACTTTCTGGGAGCTTTACACTGTGGTTCTTATATGAGATCTACTTGTATATCAGAGAATTTTGGTTGCATGTGACTGCAAATCAACTCAAGTATAGGATATATACAAGTAGAAGAGTAATTTGAGAAGAGATTTGAAAAAAAAAATGTATTGAGTTAGAATTTGTTTCAAGCATCCTGGCTTCAAGCAATAAGACGAATCTGTTCTTGACCTGCTCTGTCTCTGTTCTGCTTTCTTCTGGGATCTCTTTATTTTCACATAGGCACACTTATTTGCTTGTTTGCTTGTGGTGCTGGTCATGGAAGACCACATGTGAGCCACATGCTCTTCTCCAAGACACATTCACAGTGGTTCTCCAAATGTCCCATTTTTATTGTAATCTCTTGACAATGTTTACATGGATGATTTTTTTCTATGAGATTCATTTGGCTCTACCTAACCAAATATCATATGCTCTATCACTGGGGTCATAGTTACAGTGATTTTATTGAGTAGATTCACACCATACAATTCTTAAATGGAGAATGTGGATTTCAACTAAAAAAGATCTCTACTAAAAGTAAAAGTGAGATAGGGTTGATTTTATATAATATTTAGACTTATGTCAGCTATGCTGTACTCAATGGTATAATTCTAACACCACCTTGGAATCCACACCCTTATTTCTCTCTCCCAACAGATATAATATTTCTCTCTTCAGAAATCCTAAATAAAAGCCTCAAGAGTACTTATCACAGCTTTACTGCCATAGCCTGGGAACTTCAAAAATGACATCAGAGAGTCCTTTCACTTACCCCACTACAGCATGCATTTGAGAACATTCAGTGATGACATTTTTTAGTATTTTTTACATGACAGTACACTGAGTAAAAGCCTTCACAGCTCTCTGTTTTATCCTGAGCTTGGATCTGATTCCTTTTTGCACTTTATCATTTGTTTCTAATTCTTACTGCAAACTCATTCAAATTATTTCTCTTACAACCTCTACATAGTACAGTTTCATGTCTTTCCAGGGACCCTACCTTGACATAACATTGAAATTCATACTCAACTTCCAGCTTTTGTGATATCATTCCATTGTTGTTTAGATTCAGCATTTTTGTGGTGCCTGTCTGTTATGCTTTATTTTTGATGATCCCAGAAAGTCAAAAAGTTTAAAATGCAACCAGAATTAAGTGAAGAGTTCTTTTTCTGAAGTCAGTCTTTACCTGTTGCTTTGAATATTAAGAACAGCAGAAGTAAACAATCTCAGCAGATAAACAAAGCTGTTTGGAATTGCCATATATGCTTCCCCTCTTTACTGGATTGTGTTGTTTTACCCTAATACAAATAAACAAGCAATTGAGTCTCATAGAGAGCACACTCTTTATAATCTTGGAGGCCACTAAAATTTTATTTATTACTGCAAATGGTTGGATTCCTGCTTGTGTGCCATGGGAACTGAATTTCTGTTCCAGTGTTTTGGCACATCCTCAGTATACTTACCTCTGTAGGAGTGGTGTGTATCCACAATTATGTTATTTGAAAAGAATCTTTGTACTGGAAAATCCCATTGAGATGTAGCATCGTGTTTCCAAGGGTGCCTTGGGACAAGAAAGAATGGGGCAGTAATATACAACCACTTGGTTACATCATTCATACCAGAGAAATTATCATCCTACTGCTGACGGGAACATTTGTACTTCTCCATTATCAAAGATTTTGCAGAACTGCTCAGCCCCCTCTATTCATTTCATTCCAGCTGTTCCAACACAAGGAAAGAAACAGATTGTTTCATTCTCTGAACATACATTAAAAAAGGACAATGCCATCATTTGGGGGGCCTTTGAAGGGATTTTTGCTCAATTTGAACTGTTCGTGGAGCAAGCTCACTGCCTTGTAACAAAAGCATGCAACTCTGTGGTGACAAGCAAGTCAAAGGATGAAGAATTTGTTAAAAGGAAGAAGCCCTAAATGTTCAGCATAAACAAGAGGCATGAGAAAGGAAGCAGGGGAAAGGTAAAGGGGACCGTGAGAAGGAATGCTTGCTGGCCAGGGTTGAAGCCTTTCACAATCCTCTGGGAAAATATACTTGAAGCTTCCAGGACTCTTTCCTGATTTTGTCTTGAATCAAAGAAACACAGGCTTGCTGTTACTGAAACGTACATTCACTGACTCTGTGTATACAGACTAGGGACTTTTTTATGCCAAAATATTAAATTTATTCTGCCACAATATCCCCATGTTTCTTGTTATATTTATTATACAGGAGCATACGCCTTGATTTCTTCTTGGGAATCCTTCATTTTCCCCCCACTTCTTCCCTGCCTTGTCCTATATTTTGCATGCACAGATATCTGTCCCTTCTTATGATACTTGCCTTTCAGTACTGGTATTCTTGACTCACAAATACATCAACACACATTGCCACTTCCTTTTTCTACAGCAATGGAAGAAATGAAAATTAATCACAGAAGCTGTACAATACATAACTGAACTCTCTTCAATCTGAGCTACAGGAAATCACTACCAACAAGGCAGAATTGAAAAGTGAGATGAAGTATGTTTTCACAATCTAGACCAAGAATGTCAAAACTTACTGATCTAGACATCTCTATAAATAGTACCTTGATATGACTTTGGGGAAGAACATATTTTTATCCTTGCTCTGGTGGCTATAATAAAATTGATTCTCAGTGCTGTATTAAGCAGAAGACATTATTTTATCTGTAGACTGGGCCTGCCTTTTATTCCTCAAATGAATGCAAATTCAGTACTTAAGAGCTTATAGAGGTCACAATTTTCAGACAGATAAAAATAATGTCCTGCTTTATTGTAGACTAAAGAAAGGAATATAGTCAGTGAACACATTCCTTCCTGCTTCTATTGCTACCCTTCCATAGTATCTCCACTAATGTTAGGTGAAGATTTGGTTTTGTTTTCCAAAGGCTGAGGCTTTGGTAAAAGTTTGTACTTTTATTCTAGATTCCTTTCATCTTCTGGGCAGCCTGTTAGATCATATCTGGTCTCAGCTTACTGACAATTCTAATGGCTCTGGCAACTTCATTGTAATTTAACTCTCCTAAAATAATCCTTGTTGTCTAGTTATTAATAGAGTATTTAGTGAAAGAATTTTCCTCTGAAACTAGAAATGAAATATATTTATCTAGAAAGTTCTCTCCACTACATAAAATAGAATAAGTTGATTCCTGGCATGGATATATATTCATAAAAATATTACAATATTTATTAAAGTAAAATAAATGAACAGAAGGTATCTAGATAGCTGTAAGTTGGGAATTGAATTTAATCTAGTCAAAATTAAGTTAATGACAATGAGGTAAAGCAATTTATTATTTGAACAGGTTTCTTATACAATACAATATACTTATACAATGGGTCTGCTATTTGTTACTATTACAAAATTACTGAGATTTCTAATATAAGGAAAAAAAGGATTATTTTAGCTCACACGTTTAATTGAACATCTTAATCAAGATTTGGTAGACTTATTGCTTTGGTCATTGGATCACTGTACACAATAGAAGGGTTGGGGAAACTGCCTGCCTCTTGGCCAGAAAGCAACAAACAAACAAACAAATATACAAGGAAATAGATGACTGAAAACAAAGAAGTCAGAGTCCCATAGTTCCTTCACAAGTGTATCATATCCTCAATAACCTCAATGGTCACAAGTCCTCAAAATACTCCAATATCACTACACTCAAGGGCATGCCTATAACACATGGACCTTGGAAGTGCATGTGTCCACAATGCAGATAAGCTCTTGGAATGCTTGCATACATTTGTGTTTCATGGTCTAAAACATAGTATTTTCATGTTTTATCATCCCATAGGTTCTTTCTGCACCATAAAGAACCATCAGGTTCACTCTGTTCAGCCCAAGATTCTCAGCATTTTCTTAGTTCAAACTGAGCAACTAGGCCTTAGAGAAGTGATTCTTGAGGTAAAGTCCCCATGCCACCAAGCCCTATGACAGACTGATTTATACAGGTCTCACATGGTAGAAGGAGACAATCAATTCTTTTAGCATGTCTGACTTCCACTGTGTGCCCTGGAACATGCATACCTACATACATATACAATAAATACTTGGGAGACTTTTTTTTTATAAACATTAAAGCAGAACTAAAATTGTGCCTATTGTTTTCTCCTAGATATTTATCTATGCTCAAGTTGCACACACAAATGAAAATAATACACACACACACACACACACACACACACACACACACACACATAATCTAAAAACTCACCCTGAGTTTCTCTAATTGCTTAAGTCATTTCTGCTTCTGATATCTGGCATCCACTGAATTTAACCCACTGAGCAGCTCCTTAAAATCCCATCATGAGTGGGGAAGGGGCTCACAAAGCCCCACCTTGATGTGAAGATGTATTGGCAATGGATGACCGCCTAGAAGGAATAGTGAGGGTTTTTTCTCCAGAGATATAGCTGCTGTTAGGCTGTCCATGCTCCAGTAGACTACCATACACACATACACATGCTGGAAGCAGTAAACGGACTTAGTAATTGGATTATGAAATGAGGACATGGAGATGGAAGGGAGGAGGAGTGTGTGCCCTGGGAGAAGTTTTGCAAGTAATAGGTGCATATAATTAAAACCCACTGTATACAGGTATGAGGTTTTCAAACAGTAAAAGATAGAGGTATGTGTATATTTATTTTAAGCTATCCCTTTGAACCTGTATGAACTTCTCAGAGCTCTTTCTCCTTAACCTTTTACCTTCCCAAAGCAGCCACAAACTGTTGACTTTGCTTTGTTTTGTAGAGAAGCATGGGCTTGTGAGTCATAAAGAAGGGATAATGTGTGCAGCCAAGTTAAGTTTAAATTGCTCTTTGGACATTCCTTTCTTCATGCCTTGGTGACCACGATATACCTAGATCCTTCTTGGGTCATGACAGAAGCTGGAGAAGACTTTGGAGTGGATTTTATTGGAAGAGGGAAAAAATGAGGCAGACGTAGTTAATTGGAAGGGTCCATAAGATTAAAGTATGCGTCACCACCTAAAGCTGCAACCTTAATGTCCACCTTCATCGCAAAGAATCAGGGTGCTAATGAGCTGAAGTATCTAGGTTTCCTTTTTCGAAATGGCCACAGTGTGTTTTCACTTTAGTCTCAAGAGTGTTTGCCACAATTACTGAGCCAACAGAAAAATGTATTGTTGCGAAAAATAGTAGAAATCCTGTTGGCTGGCTTTAAATTTTATTGCATGTGTTTCAAAATTGCATGTCTATTTTTAAATAGGGAAAAAATTCCACATAATTATATGATGTGTAGGTGCAACTTTGTTTTTCAAATTCCTATCTACTCCCCTATACCTCCCTATAATTCTCTTCATATTCCCCCCATACAATAACCTCTCAATTCTACTGCAGTTGCTCTACCCCCTAAAAACAATTTTCTCTCCCTTAGCACCTAGCAACTCCCCTCAGTAAGTCTCTTATGGGACCTAGAGATCATCCACTCCATCTATGCTAGGATTCGGGATGACTTGATCTTCTGTAGGTCTTGTGCAGGTAAGCACCTGAATAACATGTCTGAAGAGCCATTACTTCTTATTCTTCCTCATGGAATCCTCATCAAAAATGATACCAGTAGCTAGAAACTTACAGTGAGGTCTTTTTGTTTTATTTTTATGCTTGCACTTGATTTGTGTTCAATAAGCACCAATCTTGACTTATGAAATATTTCAAATATAACACAGAAATCTCTAAATGAACTTCTTTCCATGTTTAATCTAGTTGAGATAGATTTTAAGCTTAATAGTTATGTGACTTGCAACCCTTTCTCCTTTCCTAGTTCTTGCTTAAACATTGTGGAGAGCCAGGAGCACGGAAAATAATAATGCTTTTGTTCCTACGAGCTGCTCACAATTGCTTATATGTGATAATCAGTACTTGTAAATTTGAATGGACTTACTGTTAAAGAATGCTTTACACTCCACCTACAGTGTGAGTCAGGACTACCTGGAGTGTCCATACTGACCTATTGCTAAGCCTTACCCTAGAGTTCTCATTGGTTGTAGAGTTCTCATTGGTATAAGTACAGAATCTATCAAACTCTGGGTGGGCCTGATACAGGATGCTGAAGAATCATACTAATAACAGCTACCCAATGAAGCATACTATACATTCTCTTCAACCATGTAAAAGGTGCAAGAGCTAGAAGTAGAGAGGGAAGATTAAGTTTTGAGCGATTGTTTTTCTCATGACAAATCATCAATGTTGTATCTCTAATTACTAAAGGTGACAAATAAAAAATAGATGAATTATAGAATAAATAAAGAATATTTAAATTATTTTTGTTACTCCTCTATGACAAAACAGAAACGGGAAGAGATGTCAGAATAATGATATGGAGATAGATAGATAGATAGATAGATAGATAGATAGATAGATAGATACTAGTTTATAAATTATATTGTATATCATATTGTATATTATAAATTATATTGTCTATTATAAATTATATAAATTATATAAACTAGTTTATAAATTATATTCAGAGACCTATATTTCTCTTGGACAAAAGTCTTTCAGTATTTTGTATTCAAATAATAACTTCTGACTGATGTAACGAATAGAGGAACTTACATTAACACCCATGCTCAGTTATTACACTGTCTTCCATTCCAGCTCCTCTCTTAGCTTTGATGTATCTATTAACTGCAGAACTACCTAAAATACAAGGCAGAATATCATGTAGGCACACAAGAGAGAGCTGGAGAAGAACTGTGGTCTCTGTATTCTGGGCTTGCATTTCCACTAATTAATGTGAGCCAGCCTCAATATGGTAGCAAAATTATTACCCTTTCTTTATTCACATCTATCACATGGTAATAAAATCTGGTCAATTGTCTCCAGGAAAGTCTGTGAATATCATATTACTTAGTGCAAATGCACCAAATATCTTATAATCTTTTCATACATACCTCCCTTCATAAAATAAAAAATATGTGAAATAGTGGTTTGGGCCCTCAGTGTTGTCTTAAACCAGCTATTGACTCCAGTATTCTGTATTTGACTGAGTTAAATGGAAGTGAGTATAACTAGAGAGGGGCAGGGTCTAGAGATAGACATATATATATATATATATATATATATATATATATGTTCAAGCAAGTAACGGTTACTGATATAATTAGAGGGATTTTATAAAATTTACATTATATTACATAGATTCAAAAACAATACAAGAATATTAGCTTGATCTGAGGTGATCTGGCAAGAGAAAACATAGCTTAGGCATTTCTAGAGGGTGCTGGAGTTTTGAAGTCTAAGCAGGATATATTGTAACTTCTGTTACTTTAGTTCAGCTCTTTCTGAATTGAGTAAGAAGATGCCCTGTTGATATTTAAGCTACTTACTGCAAGTTATAAGGAATGTGAAATTACCTAGCCAGAAATATGATATGCTTATTGGAACCTACAGAGTGAAGTGAAAATTCTCCATGTGACCCTATAATTCTGAAATCAGAACACAGTTCCATTGCGAGGAGTGGAACAACAGTTCACAGCTGTTTCCCCAAAGGGGGAGAAACTGATTCAACCTTTGTCCTACCGACTTCCCGTCTTTTGTCCCTTCAGATGCTTTCCAAAATGTTTTGAAATGTCTTTCCTGAAATTTTTCATCTTTGTTAATATTCTTGCATAGCTGTAGAATCTACTTAATATGATGTGCATTTTATACAACCCCCTAATGGTATCAATAACCCTTACTTGCTCAAACATATACTTTTTGCCTATCTATAGAACCTGCACCTCTCCAGTTATATTCACTTCCACTTAACTCAATTGAACTACAGAATATTGGAGTCAATAGTTAAAGACAACACTAAGGGCCCAGATCATTATTTCACAGATAGTTGGGGGAAAAATCAGAGAACTACCTAAAACTCCATGCAAAACTTATAACAAAGTTTGCAACTGGACTACGGCATCCATAAGTCTTGTGGTAGGAGTCTCATTGCTATCCCACAGGACAGGATCTGGAGTTTCTGTCTTTCCCTAGAGAATCAGAGCATTCAGAAAAATAAATGCAGAGTATTTTTAGATGGAATCAGATACTTTGCACTGGAATCCTGATCCATTTATGTCATGTAGGCCTGAACCATGTAACTTTACCAGTTGGAGATCCAGTTTCTGCTTTAAAGAAATGAAAAGCAAAAGTACCTCTGCTGGAATATTGTTGCTATGTCAACATATGGCCATACCTGCCCTAAGAATGAAGAGAAAGTATCTGTGATCTTGCTGTCACCTGTTTCTCATGTTCCTTCTGTTAAGTTATGGTCTTTCTGTCACCCACTATACCTATGGCTTCATGTCCCTATCCTTACCAACCCCTTCACAGTTTCTGACTGCAAGTTGTTTCTGCCTTCTAGTCTTTTCTCACAAATTTCTCTCAGAGCATCTATACTGAGTACGACTTGTTTACAAGGAGATGGTAACATCATCTCTCTGCATGTCCTACTCTTGTTTGAGGATACTTTCAACCATACCTTTTGTCCATGAATGTCCTAGATGTTCCTCAGGTGTTTGGAAAACTGGTAATGAATGAATCATTCCTGACCTAGACGAGAATTACTCTATATGGACATGGTTTTTCAATTCTTTAATCCTAGCAAGGAAGGAGGCAGAATAGTGTGAGTTCACAGAGGACAGCTTGGTCTCTGTATGACTTTCAGGCCAGACATGGGTATATAGTGAGATCCTGTCTCAACAACAACAACAAAACAAAAGCAAAGCATGACAGTAGCAAAAAAGTTCAAATGAACAAATAAAAATCTAACAGTAAATATTAAGATTTGAAGCTTTTGTTCAATTCTTGTTGGGCATTATGCTTTGAGCTTAGACTTTCAGAAAGTTTATGTTATATACCTGTTGCTTCATCAATCTTTGAGGCTCCCTTGATTTGCACTTTGACCATCCACCAGTGGTTTGAAAGGAAAAAGCTAGGATGAAGGATAGTCTTAAGACAGCCAAAGAATCATTCATTTGAAAATTTCTCCATTATTTTGTAACTCTGTGAAGTCGCCAACAGCATTGCAAGATTTGGCTTGTGGACACCTGGAAAATGTGAGACTTGATTGTTTCATGTGGACACTCTGACTTCATTTCCCCTGAGAGAGGAGGAAGGGGCTGAACTGCATGTGTTAAATTTGTCCCTCAAGGGCAACAGAGTGTGCTACAGGGAGCTTCCTGGTGGCATTGTAGTTTCTTCAACATTTACTTCCTATCTTTTCATCCAAAATGAGTTTACTTAGCTGTTCATTTATTGAAACAAAGTACTGTTCCGGGTCAGCTTTAGCCCCAGGTAGAGAAGACAGATGTTTATGGGATATGTTTTTTTTAAAAAAAAATGTTCACAAGCCTCCTACAGAAAATACTTGCCCTAACATCCCTACTAAAATTCCCATATTAGTCATTTCCTTGGAATGGAGCAATGGGAAGAAGGAGAAAAAAAACTCTGATAAAATATACAAGCTATCTAAAAGTTACGGCACAGAAAGCCTCTTCACTTACTGTTCAAATTAGGACTTTAAGACCCTTGGAAACACTAAAGAAAAGAATTTTGATGAGAAACAGAACTAAAACAAGGCATGGAGCATGTGAAAGCTTGGAATGGAAAAGAAACCAAACAAATAAAGGAATGTGACTCATGTTCTTAAAATGAAGGTTCAGGAAAGCTCTCATTTTATATACCTGCATATCCATCAAAACATTCTTCTGTCTTCTTATCCATCCATCTATACATCCATCTACATACTTAAGAACTGTTTGTTGAGTATCTTACTCTACAGCCCTGGTTGCCTTAGAACTCACTTTGTAGATCAGGCTGTGACGTGCCACCCTACACACAGCTTGTATCCATATTCTTAACAAGCTTCCAAAAGGATGAGAGAGATATCTGGCTTAGCAGTTAAGAGTTCCTGCTGCTCTTCCATGGGAATAGAGTTTAGTTCCCAGCACCCAAGTCAGTCAGCTCACCGCCATCTGTAATTAATTACAAGAGTTCCCACTACCTCTTCTGACCTCAGGGACACATGAATTGGTAAGCACACAACCATACACATAATCACACACATATTCATACACACAAACACACACACACACTGAAAATGAAAAACAATTAAAAAGCATATATATATATATATATATATATATATATGACAATGGTGATTAGTACTTTTCTTATCCAAAATTTACAAGCAAATTGAGCTAAGATTGAAATGTGAGCTCAGTTTATGTAGCTCAAAAATGCACTTATGATTCTGTTGTAGAACTGTTAAAGGCCACAGGGGTGACCTATAAGAAAACCCAAATAATCTTCTTTATGCAAATATCTAGCTGGTTCAGAAACAACAACTCTTCAGATTAAACTAGATTGTCATGGCCATTGCTTCATTCCTAGGACATCGTACACTCTATCACCAGATGAAGGTTAAGTCATGAAGGGTGAACTGTGTCTTTATGGTTAAAATGGCTTCCAGGATCAGCACACATTTCCTATAAAACTGAAATACCATGCTTTATTCAATCACTATGTGCAACTTTTGCACATCACTTGAAAATGTATGTTAAAATCAATATAGCTAGGAAGCAGAAGGATTCAGACATTTTCATTGTGAGTAGAGATGACTGTTGGGCCTCACAGGGATTCACAGAGCAGAAAGGAGATAAGAGACTCTAGGAGGCCAGTGGAGACCCCATAGAAGATGGATTTTGTCAGGGGGACTACAGAAAACTATAGCCTCTAGATTGGTACATTTATAGGCCACAGTCATGACTGAATGACCAGGAGTGAGCCAAGGACCACAATATAGCCAGGGTAGGGCCAGAGGCAGTTGGGGAGAGCTAGGAAAAGGGCCAAGCCGATAATGAAAGGGGGAATTAAGGTACATATTAAGCCCTCTGAAGGGAAAAAAATAAGCAAAATTTCCAAGACATTTCTAAGAAAAATTTGGCATATTAACATTTTTTGCTAAAGTAGCAAAAAAAAAAAAATGGCTAATGTACTGGTTTCTCTCAGCACATTTTATTTCTTTTTTTCTTGAATCCTTGAGGTAGTAAGGCCTCACTTAGCAGTAGTAAGGTCCTAAAACTTAGGTTATACATCAACCAATTACTCTGAGTTCTGACCCAGTGGGTTATTTTTCTGGCATCGGGAACCAGCTTATTCAGATCCAGATTCTGGGGATTGATCCCGCTTCCCTGAGAGAGCTGGGATTCCAGAGGGCCGACAAGCTGTCTTATTTCATGAAGCGAAGCTGCCACTGGAACCCAGGGCACTTGATTGAAATTTCAGACATGTGATTTTGTCAGAGTTCGGACGCCTTTCTTTTGAAATGCCTTGCCTTAATAACCACGTTAACCCATTGCCAATCTTTGCGGCAAGCAAGTTTCCTATGATTGAGAAAATTAATGAACAGGCACCAGCAAAAAGCAATTAAAACCAGACACCCCTGATTTCAGTGTCAGGCAAAAGCCCTGCTTTGAATTTCTCTTGACAATGCAGAAGTCCTGCCATCTCTGAACTGTTGGATTACTGAGATGAATCACAACAGCGTACAGGAAGGGACAGGGTCACAGCAGCTGTTCTAGGCAGGCCGGACTAGGGACAAGCTGCCCAAGCTTGGGGCAGCCCATATGCTCCTTTCCCAAAGCCAGAAAATGCTAGGTAGCTGACAGCCACATGAAAGTGCTGGGTTTTCCGAGGACCAAGGGTGTTTGCTTGTTTTAAGAAAAGCTAAAATCTGCTCTGTTGTCCACCACGACATTATAGTTCCCATGCCCCGGTGCATTCCTCTTTCCAGATCCCAAGCATCTTTGGTTTTTTTCTCGCGCCTCCCTACGTGCACTTTAGGATGTGGACAAAATGAAATCCAAGTGACCTATGTGGGAGTGGATTTTTTTTTTAAAAGAAACAAACAGAAAATTAAATGAAAAAAAATTCCTGTTCTCACTTTTTTCTTTTGGAGGGGTTATGTTTATTTTCTCAGAGACACTTTCTGGCAATGATGAGGGAATTCAGTTTTAGTAAACTATTTTCTTCTTCTTCTTCTTCTTCTTCTTCTTCTTCTTCTTCTTCTTCTTCTTCTTCTTCTTCTTCTTCTCCTTCTCCTCCTCCTCCTCCTCCTCCTCCTCCTCCTCCTCCTCCTCCTCCTCCTTCTCCTTCTTCTAAAAACGTATTAGTCCTTGCTTAACTTTATTTTCTGGCTCTGTTATCTAATAAAAAGTTTTGACAATTGCTTTTCTTAAAGGAAGGTGTCAAGTTTTTGATTTGAGAATACCAAAGGTTTCTGAAAACAGGAAAATGTTTTCACAAAACATTACCAGTATTTATATTATTACTCAACATAGTAGGAGAAAATCCTTGGAAAAGGTTTTTAGAGACATTAGGATTAGATAAATTAGAACTAAATTACGGTGCTTGCTGAATTACTTAGTAATAAAATGAAACTTATTCAATGAATTAAGAAAAAATAATTCCTAAATGTTTCAGTTGCTCTGATTTACAAACATGATTTTATTTTTTTTAAAGAAAACAGCACATATTGGAGGTAAAGTAGGTTTGGCATCAGGGGAAGCCTGACATCAGTTTGTGTAATAGACAAAATTTGATTTGTCTTCTTAGTCTTCCTCACTAACAGTGCTCTCATTTCTGCTCATGAGCCACACTTAGTACCAACTGTATACATCGCATTATTTCTCTCATTGGCTGTCATGGTATTCATGCTGCCAAGCAGCTGTATTAAGACTTATTCTATGGGTAGGCAGTGACAGAGGCTTCATTGGACTTGGAAGTCCCTATACAAAAATATCCAGATATAGTCTTTTTAGAAACTAGCAAAGGAAATATTAGGGTGAGGTATTCTGTGAGTTATATTCCCTTTAGAACAAATGAAAGAGAAGTGGTCAGCCAGAGTGGTAACCTAGGCTATGTACACCATGCTGATCACGGGTAAAATGGGGACTGTACAATCCACTGATCTAAATAACTGATAATAAGCAAACATGTTAGCTCTAGCCTTTTTGCTGACCGCCTTCCCTCCTGTCTTCTACATACTCCCTGTACCTCACCAACAGCTCTTGCATTCACACTGAAAGCTTCATGGTATCTCATTTCAATCGTAGTCATTACCATGAATCTCCAGAGTTGTCATGACAAGGTGAGGTTTTGTGGCTTCTGCATAATCTGTAAAAGCTCTTATCCCTGAGCTCCTCTTCATGGTCCAGATCCCAGGCTACCAGAATGAGGAGTTTGTGCACAAGACATCATTCCATAGGCAAAAAAATAGCATCAAGACTCTGTTATTTAGTGTTTAAAAAACCTTAGGATTATAGGAAGAAAGCCCACCAATTAAAATAATAGCATTCATAGACCAAACTCATTTTTAACAATGATGTATTTAGTCTGACATGGCTTCAGACACAGATATCATGGGCAAAAAATAATAATTTGCAGAAAGCCTCTTGCTTAATTTTATGAAAATATGAGGAAGGCTGCTGGATGTTTTACACTTCAGCATATGTAAAGATCTCAATCTCAAGAGGCACTGACTACCCCTTCGCAAGCTAGATTAGACACCACAAAATCAATCTATTTTCAAAAACCCACTGTATGGTTTGAATATGAAAGGTTAATCCAGCCAAACATGTTAAGGCACCATCTTTGCCAGTCAATCTCTAGCTAATACAGAGTAGACATACAGTGAGTTTTCTTTGGTATTGCTCAGAACACTTTACTAGAGTGAGGTACAAAGTTAATATGAGAAAAGAGAGTTCTTCATTCCTGGAAGGAAGGAAGGGAGGAAGGAAGGAAGGAAGGGAGGGAGGGAGGG